>NC_048595.1:389053771-389358391 GCF_003668045.3 Cricetulus griseus
ACACACAGAGACTTATATTGGATACACTGCTGCTGACCAGTGACTAGGATTTCTTATCTGCTATCTCTGTCTCAACCACAATTATTAATTACATATTTTATAAAGACTTATCTGATCAAGGACGCTGGTGAATGCATCCTCTCTTGTTGGGCTCACATGGTGGCTCCAGAGAAGATAGGAGGAGGACGAGGAACAGTGCAATTTCCTGTTTGTCCTTGCTTATATTCTGAGTCTGCCTGCTATGTCACTTCCTGTCTGGATCACAAGACTTTACTACATTTTCCACAATCCTCCTTTCCTGCCTAACTTGCTTTCTCATTGGCCAACAGTACTTTATTCAACAACTAATAAGATAAACATATATACACATGCATAGATACACACATGCATAGATTAAAATTAAAATAAATCTTTGGAATTAAAAAAATACTTTTAAAAGGTAATAGCTGCAAACAGAACCATGAAAAGGATTGATCTCAGAAGTACTCATAGGAAAGGGGGTTTGACAGTGTTTAAACCTTGTATCCCTATGGAAATCTGTTTCCCCTCCTAAAGAATTCAGAGATTTGCATATATTTAGATTTATTTTTTTTTAAATTTTGTGTGTCTGTGTATGTCTGTTTAGTCCATTTGATTTGTGATACCATGTGATTCATATCTTTCTGTTTATTATTATCTGGAAGACTCGGCAATTGATGAGAATAGTGTAATGAAGTCACTGCTATTGTGTTAAGATTACCTGTGGTTTTACAACTAATTGTATTTGTTTTATGAAATTCAATACACCTATGTTTGGAGAATTTATGTTTAGAATTTTAATGTCCTCTTAATGTATTATTCCCTTAATCAGTGTAAAGTAACCTTTATTATCTTATTTGCTTTGAATTCTGATTTGTCAGATATTAGAACAGTGGCACCACTTGTGTTTCCTAGGTCCATTTGCTAGGAATGGCTTTCCTTTCTTTCACCATGAAGTGGTTTCTGTGGTTTATGGCAAGGTGTATTTCTTGGAAGGGGCAAATAATTCTAAATATTAGTGGTCTCAATTATCTACTCAAAAGACACAAACTAGTAGAGTAGATCAAAACAAACAACCAAACAAAACAAAAATAAAAATGGGATCTATTTCTTTGCCCCTTCTGTGATCTGGTGTTTCTTGCTGCTTTCAGTCCACTCCTTTGTTCTGTATATTCAGTGTTTTAATGATGATATAAAATGGAGGTTCTTTACTGGTCTTGTCTGTTTTGTGTCTAAATGCCTCATGTATCTAACTGGATTACCCTCTGTTTTCCTCATTCTTGGAAATTTTTTGTATTTTTAATGTTTTCTGTGCCTTTAGAACAAGTTTCTTCTCCAAGAGATTTTTCCTTGGCTTATGTTTCCCATTTCCAGTATTTCAGGTTGCTTTTATTCAGCATTTCTGTCTGTTGAATTCCTTTTCCATATCTTGCATCACCCACATAACATTGAGCCTATAGGTTTATGATCTAAACTAGGAGTTTGTTTTCTTCTTTTTTGAATATAATTATAATCATATCTTGTGTTATCTTTCTGAGATTCCATCTAACTTGCTCTCACTAGACTTAATTAGCATACAATTAGTAACTTTTTGATACATTGTATTTTCTTTACTTTTTATATTTTGTTGTATATTACTTCATGGGCATTTGCATATTGGGGATAATTTTTCTGTATTTCATTTGGGGCTTGTTAAAATCAGCTGTGTTCTTTCAGTTAAAATAATTGCCATGTTCTAGTGGGTCTTGGATGTAGTAGAATTGAGGTAGATCAGAAAATAATCTCTTGATCCAGGATCTCAGGGTGCCTGATGTAAACTCTACATTACTCCTTAAGCAGAATATTAACTTCAAGAGCAACCACAGCTGTTGCCTATTGCTGCTGTGCAGATGCTGTACTAGCTATCCACAGTGGACCTTTCCCCCTCCCTAAATTAGTATCTATCTTGGATGATGAGGTGCATTTCTTAGAGGAAGCAAATAGACATTTTCCAGCATGGCTTATTTCTTCCGATAGCCCCACTGATGTGTTTTTCTTTCTTTTCAGTTTCAAGTGTATTCTGGAGTCCTGGTTTATCAGTTGGGAATTATTTCATTTTTATCATAGAAACTCTTTCTTCTTTCTTTGGTTATGGTGGTCTGTTTTGCTGGGTATAGTAGTCAAGGTTGGTAGCTGTTGTTATTTGGAGACTGAGATACTCACATCCTCTTAGCTTTAAAGTATCTGTTGTGGAATTGACTGTTATTTGATGCCTTTATCTGTGATTTGGTATTGCTCTGTCAAGTTTTCAAGTATATTATTCACCATGCATACTAAATATTTAAACTATAATATGAGGTGGGGAGATTCTTATTTGGACATTTTATAGCTGCCTGGGCATCTCTTTTATTTGAAGTTCTTACCATCATCTCAAGCGAGACCAGATTGTAGTGGGTCCTTGAGGTGTTGTATGCATCTGCTACACTAGCACTTATGCCATCAGACTCAGTCCTCAGTATTTTCTTGAGATTAGAATACAGTTGGCTTATTAGGCTAAACTTGAGTCTTTAGACATTGTCATCCAGGGCTCCCTGATACCTATTGCATGACTCAGGCATCCTTTGAAAGTTCATTTTGGGTTATAGATGCTTTATTGGGTTATAGAGCGGAGTGGTTGCTCAGAAATCTTGTGGATGATACATTTGCCTCTGGGAGGTCCTTTCAAATATGCTGTCAATAGGTGCTCCATCAAAGAACATGTCACAGATGTTATTTGTCTGGACCATCTTTCAGGTGTCAAGTTGGGAAAGCTAGGCCTACCCCTCTGCAATCCTTTGTTATGTGGGTCACTATTGAAACGTGGGTCTAGGTTCCCCTGTAGACTCTGGTCCATGTCAGGCTTCATCCTCACTAGATATTGTGAATTTTTGGTGCAAATTTTCTTCCCCTAATTTAGAGAAGAGCATCTGTATCGAGGGTACTAAAAATGTCCAACCACCCAAATCCAGATCCACAAGTCCAATTGCAAACACACAAGAAACAGGCAAAACTAAGACATTACTCCTCTAAAATTTACTAATCTTAAGACAATGGCTGCTAATTATAGAAATAATATAAGTATGTTCAAAGATATCAAAGGACACAAATAAACTTTTGAATGAGTTCCAAGATAGCACAAACAACTGACTCATTCCACTTTTATGTCCCATTGATCTACCCAACTTATTCCTCAACATATCCATTTTCATTTCATGGTCTTGCTCTCCTAATTTGATAGCCTATACCCATGGTCATTCCCACGTACACATAAATGTTATAGACTAGTAGGTACTAGCTAGGAAAGAGAACATGGTATTTTTATTTTTTGAGCCCAAATTATTTTGCCTATATCATACTTTCTAGATGTATTTATTTCCTTGCATATTTCATGATTATATTTTTATATCAAACTGAAACTTCATGGTGTGTATATATACTGATGGGGGATGTCCTTCTGTATATGTTTCTCTTATTGATTGATGAATAAAACACTGTTTGGCCAATGATTCAGGAAGACAGGTGGGACTAGGAGATAAGGAGGATTCTGAGAAAGGTAGGCAGGAGGGCCCGGCAGAGAGAGATGACATGTAGCTGCCAAAGGAGAAACAGATCCAGGCATTCTCTGGTAAGCCAAGACCATGTGGAAATACATAGATTAATAGAAATCAGTTAATAGTTAAGACAGAGCTAACCAATAGAAAGTCCTAGCCATTGGTCAATCGTTTAATAACTAGTATAGCATCTGTGTGTTTATTTGGAGCTAAGAAGGGCAACAGGACCTGGTGGGACAAGATACTCCAGCAATATATGCTATATGTTCACCATGCATCTATTCATGGACCTCTATGATGATTTTTTCCCTTGCTATTACATATAATGCAGCAATAAACACAGATGTATAGGTATGTCTGTGGTAGGAGATAGAGTCCTTTGGGTATAAGGCCAAGATTGATAAATTAAGGTAATATGGTGGCTCCATTGTCAGTTTTTCATAAATATTTGTATTGATTTATGTAATGGATGTACTAGGTATTATTCCTCTTTAATAATGAGGGTTCCTCTTTTCTCCTTGCCAGCATTTTTCATCGTCTTCTTTTGATGATAGCCATTGTTACTGGTATGAATGGAGTGAAATTGAATCCCAAAGTAGTTTTTTTGTTTTGTTTTGTTTTTTGAGACAGGATTTCTCTGTTTATCTGTGGAGCCTATCCAGGCTGGCCTTGAACTCACAGAGATCCTCCTGCTCTGCCTCCCCAGTGCTGGGATTAAAGGTGTGTGCCACCAATGCCTGGCCCAAAGTAGTTTTGTCTGCATTTCTCTAATGGCTAAGGATGGTGAGCACATTTTAAAATACTTATTTGACATTAGTGTTTCTTCTTTTGAGAACTATATATTCATTTTATTACCCATTTTTATATAAAAATTTTGAAATTACAATATAATTACATTTCTCCCTTTCCTTCTTTCCCTTCAAACCCTCCCATATACTCCACCTTGCTCTCTTCCAACTTTATAACTTCCTAATTAATTGTTGTTACATGGTTATATGCATATACTTACATATTCCTAAATATAACCTTTTTTAATCTGTGCACTGTTGCTTGTATATATGTTAATAGGACTGATGATTTGGTATTGGATAACCCATTGGTGTGCTCTTCCCTGGGGGAGGCCATTTGACAAGAGAGAGAAAAAGGAGTTATTTCCGTTACCTTTTCTTTCTTTCTTTTCTTTTGTGTCTTAAAGTTTTTATAGTAGAAGCCTTTCATATCCTTGGTGGGATTTATTCATGAGTATTTTAGAATATTTTTTAATTTGTGTGTGTGTGTGTGTGTGTGTGTGTGTGTGTGTGTGTGTGTGTGTGTGTAGGTAAGTCGATAGATGTGTACATGAGAGTGCAGGTGCCAATGAAGGCCAAACGCAATGGATCCCCTAAGTTGGAGTTATAGGCAGTTGTGAAACACCTGATATGGCTGCTAGGAAATATTCTTAGTTTTTTCCTTTTAGTACACTATCAAACATGGTCTTTACTATACTTAGGAATATATTGTCTACTCCTAAAATCTCCACTACTTTTATCATGAGACATTTTAAGCTTTAAGAAATGCTTTTTCTGCATCTATACAGATGATTGTGGATTTCTTATTGTGTTATGTTGATCGATTTGCATATGTTGAATCAAATTTGTGTCCTTGGCATGAAGCCCACTTAGTCATGATCCATGATCTTCTTGAGAGGTTTGGTGGTTAGAACAAGAATGCCCTCTATAATGTCATTTGTTTTCAGTTCTGTTTCATCAGAAATAAGAATGTTTTTAGGATAAACTCAAACACTTAATGAATTTTCCCTCCAAAGATTTGACTTTATTTTCCAATTTACTATTTTGTTCACTTTGGAGACCCCCTTGTGAAAATATTAGGTTTTATTAGCTGGTACATGGATTTATTTGAAGATTTTATATGGTCATTCATTTTGTTAAAGTAGGCATTTGAATTTCTTCTTAGATATTTTAACTATCTCAGTGATTTTGGCTTCTATTACAGTACAGTTACATGATTTGAAATGGGTTATGGCAAGCTATATTATATTTTTGTGATTATTGTATTCTGTACATCTTTTAGGATGATTTCTCTTCCAGTTTTAACGTTACCCTTTTCCAAACCTACTTGGAGGTTTAAATTTCTGAGTCTTACATATGGAGTTTACCATAGGAATAGTATTTCATGGAGGTGCATTGATGCCACACACTTACTTATCTGTGGTCTTGGCTTCTCTCAGCTTAAAGACTCTTTTGCATTATGGTTGTTATGTTGCAGAGAAAATGGTGGTGTGCCACTTTTTGGAGACAGTGTGGTATGGAGAATTCTTTTAGAGCAAGGGATATCAGCACACAAGCAGATGAATGAAGAAGAGATGGGGAAAGCTGCCAGGAGGAGCACAGTATGAATGAAATGGGAGGAATAGCACAAGGCCTATCATAGAGTTGGAAACAGAAGAAAGGACTTTTATGGATGTAGAAAAATGAGGGACAGTTCATATGCCATTGTATAGCCTTTATTCAGCAGCTGGTGGAAGTAGAAGCAGACACCCACAGCTAAACATTAAACTGAACTGAAATTCAGATGCAAAGGAGGACTGATGAGTAAATGGGCCCATACCAGGCTGGTGAAACCCATAGAAACAGCTGACCTGAACAAGGGAGAGCTCTTGATCCCCAGACTGATAGCCGGGAAACCAGTATGGGACTGATCCAGACCTCCTGAATGTGGTGTCAGTGAGGAGACCTTGGAAATCTATGGGGCCTCTTGTAGTGGATCAGTACTTGTCACTACCATAGGAATGGACTTTAGAATCCCATCCCACATGGAGGGATACTCCCTGAGCCTAGACACAAGGTGGTTGGCCTAGGCCCTATCCCAAAGAATATGACAGATTTTGAAGACCCCCTATGAAAGGCCTCAACCCCCTAGGGAGCAGAAAGGGTATGGGATAGGTGGGGTGTTAGTTGGGAGGGGGCAAGGGAGGAGGGAAGGGAGAGGGACCTGGGATTGACCTGTAAAATAATTTTCTTTCTAATAAAAAAATAAAATCTGAAAAAAAAAGAAAAGTGAGGAACAGTTAGTTGTAAAATATCTATTCTGGTGAAGTAGAGGTCAAAACACAGTAGGTCAACATGTACACAACTGCAAGTTGTTGTATAAAGAACTATCAGAGAAACTATACTACTAAAATGTGCAAGGAAAAAAACAAGAAAAGAATGCAACATAATAATAACAACAACAACAAAAAAAAAAAAAACAGAGTCAGGATGAAAAGATGCAAGGATACCAATTAACTAACCAAACAAAACAGAACAAAACTCACTGAACAGACCAACATAACAAAACAGAATTCACAGGAGGTGGATGTGCCAGACTTCTCATCTGTGTTGTTTGGTTGCTTATTCTTCAACCCAGGGTTTTCACACAGTCTGACATACAAAGGTGGTGAGTATGAGCAATAGCGTGCCATACCAAGAAGGAGACCAACTCTAGTGTCCATACTCCTAATGGCTCACTAATAATGTCTGAACATTTTCCTGCAGTTACAATTTTTCTCCACCCTTATTTTCTCATTGCCTGCCTCATAACTCAATTATTAATTCTCCAAACTGTCTGAAAGCTTGCACTCATTCCCCAAAATGTGAGGCATTTGGGGACAGCTGTCCTACTTTACAGTGGCATCCTAGTGACTCTGTATACATGAAGCTGACCTGCAAGTCTTTCCCTCAGACATTTATAAGTACATTAGTTCATTTTAAGAGGCTTCAGTTGCCCTTGGACTTAGTATACAAAATTTAACTCACCTGGGAGAAGAGGAGGTGATGGGGTGAATCTTTACTGAATTACAGTCAGCTAAAGAAAAATGAAAATTGAGATTATTAACTAGGATAAAATATTAATGCTGGAAAAGAAAAAGAATAAGCCATCATTAATTTTGTGTTCAAATTAAGTTGAAAATCTGATTACTAGCTCAAATCATGCAATAAAATATTTGCTGTATGTAATCAGCTATCTTAAAACACAAAGTCACCTCCCCTCCCCCAGCATTAATGGTAGACTGTTATCTATCAAAATGCTGCTGTGTCTGCAATCAAGTGGTTTTATGAGTCAGGCTATGGTGCACACACACACCCACACACAGGTGTGGGGGGGGGGAGAGGGAGAGGGAGTCAGAGTGAGAAGAAACAAAGAGTTAAGAGGAAGAACAGAGAGCAGAGAGCCAGAGGAAGACAAGAAAACACAGGTGTGGGGGGGGGGAGAGGGAGAGGGAGTCAGAGAGGGAGAGAGAGAGAGAGAAAAGGAAATGGAGTGAAGAAGGGATAGAAGAAAAAAAACATGACTGTGAAAACCATACCCATGACTTATTATTCCAATCCTTTGATAGAAGAACTACTTGAATAAAAATATAATTAGCAGTATGTTCATCATTCAAAATGTTCAGGTTTGAAGAAAGATTAAAAAATCATAAACTCTATCAAAGCAACAAATATCAAATGACTCTCACCTAATGAAACCCAGCTTCAAACTGAGTGTATGCAGACCTTTTTTTTTTAACCAATTATCACATCAATAGGATTTTAAGTAGTCAGGAATATGGTAACACGATGTCATACCTGTAGTATTAAGGCGAACTTCATAGTCCTTGAAGACATTTGCTATGTTTGTAGTTGTTCAAAGAATCCGTTAGAGGGCGGTATAATCTTGCCTTAAGCTAAGCAAATGTAACAGTCAAAGGCTGAAAATGCCATTCCTTTAGCTCTGTGTTCTGCATTTTCCTGCAACACAAACCTTAATCTGAATTGTAAGCCTCTGCTATTTAGTTGGGGATTTATAAAAGACACTGACCTCAGTCAGGCTTTCTCTCTTACAAGGATATTTTGTGGTATATACAAATATAGCAAATGTATAGCAAATACCTTCAAATTTTATTTTTAAATTATGATGGGTCTAATATCTATTTGAAAATGTATAACTGAAAATATGTTTCTCACTGGAAAGCCTTTTTATTAGAAGCTCACCAAGGGGTGAGCTTTGTTGCAGTATTATATAATATTTCTTTTATGGGCCTTTGAATAAATACTCTTTCATTTTTCCTTGATGTTGATACCAACAAGAATGGAGAACCTCATTTACATGTATAATATGGACTTAGTTGCCATTTACATTTTTAAAAATTGTATTACATCTGTGTGCCATGGCATGCCCACAGGTTCAACTCCAGGACTGAGCTAAGATCATCAGGCCTGGTGGCATGTACCTTTTCTCACTGAGTTGTGCCCCACGTTCTATTTACAATTTAAGTTACAACATATAGTCCCTCTGAGTGGCATGAAGCAGGGAGCATGATCAGAGATTACCATTCAACCTAATCCAGACATTCACTTGGAGAAAAGAACCAGTTAATCATCAAAAAAACATGCATACCTTCATGTCTACCCTGTGTGGATACACCCAGAATCCTCTCTTGTAAGCTGGAGAGCTAAGGAAGAAAATGTTCCCTGACCCAGCCTCTTCAGTCTCCACAGAAGGACACACTGATCTTCACGCTAAACAGAATTATCCACTTACCAAATTCTGCTTGTCATTGAATCAAGGGCTATGGCAAGCACTAGAAATACATAAACCAGAGGAGAAAGTCTGAAAGAGTAATGCTGGTGAGGGCATACAGAGATAGCAACTGTCTTGAATATCCCATATCTTTCTATATCTAGTTTATCAGAGCTTTCGCTTGTGTCAATATGGCCTACAAGAGGTTGATTGGTTTATTTGTTTGAAAAGGAGAAAAATCACTCTAAGATAGTGAATTGCCTATTGAGGATTAGATCTCAGTCTCCTGCATCATTAATAAATGCTGGTATCTTTATGTAACATACCACTTACATTCCATATTATCACAATTCTATTAATTTGTCCATCCATATGATTAGACATTTTGCTTGCCAAATCCACACCAACTCCCAGTTTTCTTCATAGAATCCTTCATTTCTGGTGCGATATGGAGTCTAAAAATAATTTTGAGCCATGGTGGAAGTAAGGCAATGTCATGGAAACAGAAGGGGAACTATTGGGAGAGAACAGGACAGCAAAGGGGGGCAGGAAAAGAAGTTTAAAGATAAGGGAAAACAGTTCTAGTACTGACATGAGTCATGTAAAACTGCTAGTGCCTTCCACGATACAATGGAGAGGAAATACAGCTATGCAACGTGAGGTTCTTTGTCCCAGCAGCCTGGTACTGCCACTGCCTCAACCCCAAATAAACACAAAGATGCTATATTAGTTATAAATTATTGGCTGGTGACCAGGACTTCTCATTGGGTAGTTCTGTCTTAATTATTAACCCATTTCTATCAATCTATATAATTCCACAAGGCTGTAGCTTACCCAATAATGCTCTGGTATGTTGTTACTCTTTCTACAGCATCGTGACTCTGTCTGGTAGGCTCCCTCTACTTACCTTTCCCAGAATTCTCCTTGTCTCCTAGACCCACCTGTCTTCCTGCCTCATTGGCTGAACAGTGATTTATTCATTAACCAATAAGAGAAACATACATACCGGAGGACAACCCCATCACAGCTGGAGTGGGATTTGGGTAAGGATTGGAACAACCTGATATACATACTTTATTTTGCCCTTCCTGAACTGTGGCAGGTATCACTAATTGATCATTCCTACTGACCCTGTTGAGAATCCATCTCTAGACAGACATTATGACACTCAATGAGTTACTCCAAACCATGATATCAGTCTTCTATGTGCAGAGAAAAAATAGAGAATGATAAGATACTATGGTGGTTTGAATAAAAATGGCACCCATAGACTCATAGGGAGTGGCACTATTGGGAGGTGTGACTTTATCTAAGTAGCTGAGGACTTGTGGGAGGAAGTGTGTCACTGTGGTAGGCCTTGATGTTTTAGAAGCCAAGTCAGGCTCACTGGCACTTTCTTCTTGCTGCCTGCCAATGTGAATATAGAATTCCTAGCTACCTCTACAGTACCATGTCTATCAGTGTACTGCTCTACTTCCCAACATGATGACAATGGATTAAACCTCTGAACTGTAAGCCAGCACTAATTAAATGTTTTCCTTCATAAGAGTTGCCATGGTCATGGTGTCTCTTCACAGCAATAAAACCCTAAGAGAAGTTGAACAGTGGAAATTGGAAAGCCATCTGAGCTCTCACAGTGGACCAGAAGCTTGAAGTTATTTTTTTGTGATGATGAAGATTGGAGTAATGTCAAAGAGAGAACAAGAGAATGTGTAGAAACACTGATGTATTAATTCATTTATCAAATGGTGAAGAATGCCTCACAAGTGCCTGGTTACCAAGATTCTAGTTACAGCTCAAGACCTCTACTACAGGCTATTCTGACATTATTAAACTACACCAAACCATTTTATATTATGTGACATTATGCATACTGGGTACAGGCTCCTACTTTGCTAAGACTATTGTGGGCACAAAAGAGGAATCTTGAATATTTAATGCCTGTGGTATTGTGTTAGAGGTACAATACCGAATTGTTAACATAAGTCATTTTATTTAAACCCCCAACACCTTCCTCTTGTCAGCTCTATGTAGGAGAGGAGACTCCAGGAAAGTTAAAAATACCAAAAATCAAACAACTGAGAGTTGAGACTATGTCTTGCACATTCTATTAATTCACACAGCATTGCCTCCAGTGGCCACTCAGACAGGAGGCCTCATGTGCCTGTGTGTTTCTGAATTCATTTGAAGCAACAGAATGGGAAGGGAGGCTGCACTGCCCCTTGATGGTCCTTGTCCAAGACACAAACATTCCAAAGGAAATGGAAGAAGGCAAACAAAAATCAGAAAAATGAGTAGATGCTGAAATACTTATTCTGATCTCAGAGCTTAGGTTTCAGTTATTTCTAGGTATGAAAACTTTGACTTTTCTCTTGAAAATTTTTTAAGTTAAAATATTGTGACTGTTATTTTGGAGATAATAGATAACACATCAGGAAATCACATTCACTTAAACACACCATTCTTTCTCATAATAGAATTTGGAGTCAGCAAAAGGAGAGCTCCACTGTTATTTAAAATGATACTATTATTTTGATGGAGTGCCTTACATCTTACAAGCTGACATAGTTTTCAAAGTGAGAAAATTAAACTGGAGAAAAGAGGTGTGTGAAGAATGAATCATTAGGGATAAACACAGAGATGATTGTACATTTGAAATTTGGTGCCCTGCCTTAAAAATGATCAACTGGACAGAGAGATTCAATCTAGTCAACCTGTGTCATTAATTTTTGAGTTGAAATGTATTGTCTTCTTCACCTTGAGCCTGGGGAGCAAACATGGATATTTGAGTTTAGCCTAAAGCATTGTGGAAAGAGATGGAATAAAATCTCTAGAACTCTGTGTAACTGGTAGCCTACAGCAAAGAGTTGAGGTTATAATGGTTCTAAGGCTCAGAACAGTATTGCAAGTGTCCAAGAGAATGAAGAGTGACTATAAAAAATGATTGACATCTTCTATAAAGTAGACTTCCACTGCCAGTCATCTAAATATGATTCATTAATCATACTATAAGCGCCTGACAGCTGACTGACAATAACAGATTCTCCCCCCGAGAAAGCTACCTAGAAACTTAAGAGCAGCTTATTAATGTTGATGCTGTTTAAGCTTCATGCCATGCATCTTATAGAAGGCCCAGAGCTTCTTTCTGCCCAGCATAATTGATTCCAGCAGACCTTATTACCACAGTGTACATTACAGGCTTCTGATGCTACCCCAATTACAGGGGACTGATTGGTTTTACAAGGGAATGAAAAGTTAAACAAGGAAGACATTTCTGATTTAAATTACCCAAATTACTAATAAGAGGCTTCTATAAAGATAATTTTATTTTTTTCCTCCAACCTGAGGACCTCAATAGTCAGGATCTAAAAAATGTTGTCAGAGCCTCCACATCTGTCACAATGTTACAGACTTCAGGCCTCTGTGTGCTATAGTTGAATATTTTCCACAGCAGTATCCTCTAAATATAGCTTACTGTTTTCTGAGATAGCCCAAAGAAAGGAGAAAAATCAAGTGTGAAATAAAGTGCACTATAAGAAGGTAAAGGGTCTAAGGCCTAAAGCTACAGGTTAACCTGGAGAAGACACCATGTCACCCCACAACAAGGTTTTGAAATTTATGAAGCTTTTGATACACAAAAATACACTATAACTTTACAGCTTCTAGAATGACCATCAATACTACCCAAGAGGACATGTCTCTGAGTCCTTCTCCCTATCATCTTCCTGTGTGTCACACCATCCCATCCCCCTGCAGGTTCTCATTTATCTCCTAGCTCTCTGATGTTCCAAATTGATTCTAATGGGTTGAAAATAAAAGAGCTAGGGTTTTGGATCCTGGTTTCAGCTTTGCCCAGTTAACAGCTGAGGCTGAGTGAATTAGTTATCTCTAAAGTGATGCTATGCATTTCCTGTCTCTGGGCTTGTATAATTTATGTGCACACACAGACATAAAAGTGCCTTCTGATCAGTCAATATTGTTAATGTTAAGATTGGGCTTGGATTATAACTACTGTGTGTTTAGAAGCAGATTTTTTGATACTTGTAATCTGGCCATTATTGAAACAACAGTTAAGAATTTAGACAGAGAAAGTTTTCCACTGAAATGGATTGTTAGAGATAATCTAATTCTTTAGTTCAACAGTAGGGAGAACTCAGTTACAGGCACTCTTAATTAGCTTTCGTTAAAAAGTGTTTCTGTAACTATGAAGAACAAATGTTTATTGAATGTGGACTCCACAGTGCCTGTTTGCTTCTAATGAAGGGTGTAAAGGTGAGGTAGTCTATGTACTCCCATCTTGCCAACTGCTACCTGATAATTCATCATTTTGTACTAATTGATTGGACTTATGTTAAATATACTAACTGCTATGGTCATTATTTCTTGCTAGTCATATCTCAGTATGATAGAAAATAGTCATGGCCTATTAGAAAAACAAGAAACAAAAATCACATATTAACGTCTTCAAGGAAACTGAAAAACTGAAAGTATTTGTTGTCACAATATATGTGTCCTTGTACAGAAAATGAGAACCCTCTTCGACAGTGATTTAGTGGTAAAGTTGTACCAAATAAAAGAAATGTTTTAATAAGACTGGTCATTAAGTGGTCCAATCATTTGCATCATTACAAGTTTAAATTATTATTTTTCAGATCTGAAATTTAAAGTCTTCTAGCTTCATATGATTATAAATCATGCCACCTGACTTAGAGAAATTGCTTTTTGCAGACCTTGTTCCTTTGTGGGGTTTGTTATATATACTTCAAGGAATAATATATATTCTCATCTCATCAGCCTCAACTAATATACCTATTTTTTTTCCTTGTGTGTCTTTATGGGTATTTTTTTTTAAAGAAACTGACTTAATAGATACAGCTCCTCCCTCAACACAAAGCGCAGAGCCCAGCAGGAGCCATTAAGTACCTTGAGTTTATTGTTTTATGAGTAGCTGATTCTCATTATACTTAGCCAGCTTCCCCTAGGTGCAGAAAATATGGGTCAAGTCCTATTTCTGTGGCCTTATTAAGTCAGGTAGCATTTTTAACTATCTATGGCACTGTTTTCAAGATTTTTTCCCCCAAAGATGTTTGAAAAAAAGCCACTTTCCCTGTATTTTGCATAATTGTTTTCCTACAAACCTCAGAATGTTTAGTCTGTTCCTCTGTAAGCATTTTGCATCTTGCCAATTAAAGTGCTAGCCTCTTGGCCCTAACTTCCTTCCCCTGCTTCACAGGAGCATCTGTTTTCACTACATTCTTGTGTCGTTAAACTGGAAATGCCAATCAGTGATGATTGATCACACTTTCAGACAACAGCCTGGACCCTGGTTCGGCACTCCACATGCATTTGCCATTTTGATTAATGAACACGAATCAGGGGTGACAACTCACATTTGTGAGTGGATGAAAAGAATGATCAGGAATGCATGAGGGGAAGCTGCAGCTCCTATTGCAATGACACTGAAAACACACAAGCCTCAGAGACCCTCTTGCCTGTCACTGGGGAACATCTGGAATGGGAAATAAAACACAGGCTACTCCAGCCCTCTTCCAGTATCTTGATCTCATGAAAGATCTTTCTGTTTGAAAGCACAAAAGCACCAAGTGATTCTGAAACATCATTTCTGTGTTCACACACACTCACGGAGGCTATTCCCTTCACTGCCAAGCAACAAAGTCCCAATAATTGTTGTGTAAGAGGGAATGGTAAACACATTGAAGTGTATTACCTTAGCTTACATAAACAATAAAAGATACATCTTTTTTTGGAGTCTAGATAATGAATTTACTTTTTCCTTTTACCAATATTGCCTTTAATAACATAAGCTCATCAATAAATAACCCTTTTAATATTGTGGTCAAAGTAACAGTGACATGTGACAATTAAGCCTAGCATTATATACTAGGAACATCTTCTTTTGCTTTGCATATGAATATCGCTGGCCCAAGTGGGAATTACAGGTTTGAGTTTTCAAATGAAGTATATAATAGGTGAAATGCAAATGTAATTTTTAGGTCTTACGTATCCATTCTAATTGACTTGCTTGACATTTATTGCTATTTGGTTGGGTGGTTTATATAGGTATTGTTTTGGGTTTAGTTACTGTTTTAGATGGGTCTTGCTATGTGACCCAGGTAGTCTAGAATTGCTATTTAGACCAGGCTAGCCTTGAACTCATAGATATCATGTACCTCTGACTCCTAATATTATTATTATTATTATTATTATTATTATTATTATTATTATTATTATTATTATTTGGTTTTTCGAGACAGTGTTTCTCTGTGTAGCTTTGGAATCTATCCTGGCACTCAATCTGGAGACCAGGCTGGCCTTGAACTCACAGCGATCCTCCTGCCTCTGCCTCCCGAGTCCTGGGATTAAAGGCATGCACCACTAACGCCTGGCCTCTGATATTAATTTTTTAATTTAAAATTATTTTTCATCTTACATACCAAGCCTAGTTCCCCCTTCCTCCCATTCTCCTGCCCCCTGCTCCCCCTTCCCACCCTCACCCACTCCTCAGAGAGGGTAATGTCTTCCTTGTATGCCCAATATTAATTTTAAAATACCCTAATTATAATGACCCAGTCACTCTACTAAGTGAGTATTAAAAATCTGTAATTATGTAAAACTGTTTGAAACAGCTAAGGATCTCATTGCCTCAACAAAGACATACCTGGGCTTACCACTTTCTTCATCTTCCCTCAGGCAGAAGCTATATTGCTTAGTTAAGTATTGCCACTCTGTTGGTAAAAAACATAGCCCTGAGTTTAAAGAATATGTACCAATGATACCCAGAAAACTTTCAGAATTTTACTACCACTTTGAAGTTTATAAAAATACGTGTCATTCTCAGAGTTTGTTTCTGTCTTTATTTTATCCTATTTCCCTAGAAAATGGACTATTTCACTTTTCCTTTGTAGTTAAGCATCCTTTAAAGGCATCTATAGAGAAGCCACCTGGAAGAGTTGCTTAACTGGTGTTCATTTGCAAGAATAGCAGACAGTGTGCTGTTGGATGGTCATCTGAATTTCCAGGAATATCAATAAAGTCCCAAATTAAATAGGAAGAAATGAATGTTTGTAACCAACATGAACTCTAAAATCAAAAGTCATACAATCTCTGTTTTCTTAGCATTGTTTTGAACTTGTCTGGGCCTCATTTTCTAGTCTAAACTGAAGCCAATGCAGATGTAGAAAATTAGTGGTGTGTTTGGATTAATGTTTCTCAAAATGTATTCTAATGAGACAGTGTACTAGGTGCTGTGAATACATATACCAGAGAGAAATATGACAAGGAAATTAATAGAAATAGGTGTCCGAGAAGATCCTAACAAGAGCAAACTCAGGTGTGAGATTATGTAAAAAAAAAGTCACTGGAGATGAAGTTCCTCAGAATCACTTAGAAGGAAAAGGTGAATAGAGGTTGCAGAGGAATGAAGAGGTGTGGAGATCAGAAACTCAGGACCCTCCTCTGCAACAGAAGCACATGTCAGAGATGGGTGGTAAAGCTCACAAGGCGCACCTGTGACTGGGAGCATAACACTGTGCTGAAACCATTTCCAGGAAGAAGAAGTATACATAGAAGTAATAAATTTGTGACTTCCCAGGATACCGAAAAAGGCATGAATACAAAATCTTCTTTTATAAACTGTTTTGTCAGGATCAACCACCAGCAAAAGTAGAGTTGATTCTAAACCATGTCAGATTGCAATTACAATTGAAAACAATTAGATGTATACAGATGATGGTTAAGATTACCTTCAGTACAGCAGATACCAAAGAACTAGGCTGTCAGAGGGGCTTTAAAGTCATCCCATTGCTCCCCCTCACTTTTGCTGATGTGTCAAGACCTAAAGTCTAAGTGCACAAAGACAACCATCAGCATAACTTATAGAAACTGAAGTTCATCTTGCCATTGCATAGCCTTGTCATAAAAGGGGCCTTGCCTTCTTACACATGGAACATAGCTTTTAAGTCAAGCTCATAAAATTTTGTGAGTAAATTTTTTTAAAAAATTCAAATAAAATAACTACGTCTCTATTAACTGGTGAAATTAATTGTATCCATTTGTTAGAATGGAGGTCCTCCTAATGAGTGTCTGTAGAATAGATATTTTCCTGTTTGGAAATATCAGGATTGACTATATTAGTGTATTTGGTAATAATGATTTTGTGCATTGTGGCATTAAAATCATTTACTTCCTAAGTTCTTTACTGACAAATAATTATGATAACTTATCCTTTAAAAGATGACAAGACATCAGGGTACAATACCAGTGGAAATGTATAGAATGTATAACTATCAACGGAAAGCCTTCCAATGCTTAACGTTCCCTTTTGTCATGAAATAATCTCTAGTGTAAGCCAGAAAGAAAGATGCCCCTGAGATGGTTAAAGTTCTGAGAGCAAGGCTACTTGAGAAGCACACTCAACTCTGAAGATGCTCAGGAACATTCTTGGAACAACACTTATAGTAATTTTAACAGTAACTTATATCTTCTCCACTTGCTGGCTCCAAAAGTCCACAAAAGCTGGAACAAGAGATCTGTTGAAGCAGCCCAGAACATCTCCAAGAGACTGCACTACCAATGTTTCCTTATAGTTTGGCAACTCTATCTCTTTATAACCAGCATTTTCTGACCCCAACTTTGCCTTCTATAACTACACAGTGTATGCACTTCAAATAAATACCTGAAGGCATTTAAGATTAGTTCCCTTCCAGTTTGATTAGATTTCTAGACTAGTGTTTGGAGAAACTGAATCCAGCCACTGTTTGAAAAGTCTCTCACTGAATTAGTAGTATATGCACACAGAGAATGCCGGCTAGTCATGTAATTGGGCTCATTGATAAGCAGAGCTGATTCATGTCCAGTGTTGTCATGTTGACATGTTTTGGCAATGTCTTTCTCGTGTCTCTGGAATCTGTGCTACATGGGACTGTACCACAGAATAAAGTGCCCTACAGAATCAAAATGACTTCAGAAAATGGAAAGTGTATACGCTTGAAGACAGTCAAGCAGAATGCCATGTAGTGCATATTTTTAGATAGTCCATCTTTGATTTAAGAGTACGCATTTCAGATAGTTTTCCTCCCCTTATACAAATTACCATTCTCCCCCATCATAGCTGTCTTATTTTTCTTCATAATATTTATCACCTGTTTTATATTCATCCCTTTGCCTGAAGTATTTTACTAGAGCATAAATCCCAACATTATTAGTTCCCACTGCCAAAACTAAATCCTCTGTTCTTCTCCGATAAATGATGTTTGGCCAGATCTCTGTCATGAGTTTGGCATGATTCAAAGAGTGACTGACAGAGAGGCAGAAAATACATGTCTTCTGACACACATCCTTACCCACCCTGTGCTGGCATCTGCACTGACCACATCTTTGCTGTTACATATCCCACCCCCCAAATGTATTATAGAGAGCTTAGTAGTGAAATGCGAGACATGATTGCACATAAAACCATAGACATTCACTAAGTGGAGGAGATAGGATTCAAACACAGAGAAGACTATGAGGCCAGGGAAGAGCTTTACTGTTTAAAGGGTCCCAGGTATGTCTAAAGGAGGCTTTGGTGGGAAAATGGAGAATACTTGGGACTAAGGAAATGTTGTTTGGGAAATGTACAGGCTTCTGTGGAGACTGAAGGAGACCTCGGAGAGACTTGGAAGTTAGACTGCACTAAAAGAATTCATGCGTGTTTTAGGGGTAGAGGTTCTTGGCCTGTGGAGTGCCAGCCTTACTGGTTTCTTTCTTAGTAGATGTGCTTACCCAGTGGCAACTCCATGATAGTCAATGGTGTGATGAAACTAGAAAAATTTTTAAGGCATATCAGTCACAACTGTGTAAAATGTTTCTTAGTGGGATAGAATGATCAATAAATAAAACTGGATTATGTTTCATTCAAAAAATAATTTCCTTGAAAGGGACAAAAAACTTAAACATTCTAATGGTGTGTGACCCTCCAAATACAGCCTGTTATACAGTCTTTCTAGGGTATTAAATTTTCATGGGGAAGAGACCCTTGTGAAATGACATAGGATCTTATTCAGGAGAGTGGAAGCCAGAGAGAAATCTATTTCTAAAATAAGTTGTTCTTTCACATTTTAAGGAGTCTCCTTAGTGGGTCATAGTGAATGCAGGATAGTAGTACTGGATAAATAGCCTCTGGGCACATTTAGATCTAGGTAGGCCTGGAGTTATTTTTGGTTCAGCATCTACCATAGACTCCATTGGCTCTTATATGTTTTTGAAATATTCATCAGCTAAATGAATTTATGAGAAATGTGGTGACTATTATTAGCCAAGCCACACATCATTCTAGCTTTATTATTTCCCTGAATGGAAATTAAAAAATACCCCCTTTGCAGGTGTGTGTGTGTGTGTGTGAGAGAGAGAGAGAGAGAGAGAGAGAGAGAGAGAGAGAGAGAGAGAGAGAGAGAGATCACAACAGATACCATCCACAGGCCAGTGAGGACAATGGCAGGCAGAAAAGGGAGCTGCCCGATATCCACCTGTGGATAGTGCCCTGTGTTGGTCTTGATGAGTCGTAGTTCATGGCTTTGGGTGCTCTCACCAATTCTGTTCTCATTTAGTTCATAATGCTATTATCTGCCTTGTAATTAGTGTGACAAATGAGACAGAATACAGTGTTATCAATGGGAATCTGGGTGTGGGCATATGCAGACTATGACACACTCATAACTTCCTGAGTGTGGATGTATGTTAAAATGAAATTTATTTTGAGAAGGTTCACTCCAAGCAATGAGTTACAACCTTTTAACTTGCAATCTTCTAAGATTCAACCCCATCAATTCAGCTGAACAATAAATGTCATGAAGTCTCCACGAGAGTGCAAGAGGTTGGAACTTTCCAGTCTGCAGCCAGCAGATGGCAGAAACACCCAAGTCTCTGAAAGGGGACCTGAAATCCTGCTTCCCACAGAGGAGCTTTTCATTTTCTGTGGAGTTTCAGCTCATTTATAATGCCAAACGTATAAAATCGGCTGCCTCCTAATATACGGCTCATGCTGAAAATAAGATGGGCATGAATGTGTGGTGGATGCCGTCGTTCGATTGCATGGCCTGCACCATCTCCCCCACTGAGGAATGCAACAGCTTTCATTCCGAACACCGTAGGCTCAGGAGCTCATGCACAGTCCAAGTGCATTGTTAACAAACAGATGGCCTGTATCCTCATCCTATTTTTGTGTTCACCTGATGTTCAGCATAGTGAGAGCTTACTTGGTCCATTCGGGAAGTGGGATGGCGGTTCTGGATTGTCCTCAGGGACTATCAGCTGTGCTGGCTTTCCTTAATAATGTTTGTGGCACCAACAGAGGGGCTCCACTGATCTCTGCCTTAAAGGAAAAACAGTCTGGAGAGCAAAAGGGCTTCTCTTAGGTGGATTAGTAGCCACAGATAGAATTCACATAGGGAGAAGGATGGGCTTTTCTTATGTCTAGCAGAAAGGAAGATAATTTATGTGGGCAAGTGAAAGGTTATATACAATAAAAGGGATATTAGTTAGACATTTTAGGCCACAGCAAGGAATTTAAGGCTAATGGGTTCCATCTGATCTTAAGCCAATTATGCTAATGGTTCTCCTAGCTAGAAAAGCCACAGCCATAAGTCAACAGACACCCTTGGCACTCTGTTTGCATGCACACCAGAGTGCTGCTTGCCTTGTCATTTTCTGCCCATACTCAGGCTGAAAATCTCCCCTGCTTTTTGATTTATTTGTGATCTCTTAGGTGATTAGACTGAAGAAGTGGATAGTCCTACACGCTGAGTTTCACATTGTATTTAGAGGCCCTGGAAGAAAGATAGACAGAGAGTGCTATGGACGAAAAAAATATCTTTCTATGCAGGTTAATGGTTTTTATCAAATGGAAAGAGACATTTTGATTCTTATGTGCAGAAAGTTAACGAATGTGACAGGTTGGTGTTCACAGTCTGCTAAGCCAATAGTTTATTCGCTTTATAAATGCTTACCCTCTGATATTCTATGAAGAGATCAGAGCTAAATATGGTGTTCTTTTCCTTGTACTTTCTCAGAACCTGGCCAGTCTGGCTAAGCATTCATACCCTGTGATAAAATAGTCTTTTATTGACAAAGACAGGCACTTACTAGTCAGAATCCCATACCTGATCAACCTTAGACCTTCTCAGTTATCCCATCAAAATTACTCTTCCTGGAATTACTTTCTGGGAACAATGGGAAAATGCTTGCCTTCTCCCAACTCTGGAGAAATTCTGTTCTAAAATGAGGAATTCTATGAACTTTTTTTTTAAGACAGGGTTTCTCTGTCTTCAGTAGCTTTGGAGCCTATCCTGGCACTTGCTTGGAGAACAGGCTGGCCTCGAACTCACAGAGATCCACCTGCCTCTGTCTCCCGAGTGCTGGGATTAAAGGCGTGAGCCACCAATGCCCGGCTGTGAACTTCTAATTCTAAATGTCACCACAACATAGATTCAGATGAACCTTGAAGATTTGTTTGGGATGCTGCATTTCCCTGTCTGCTGTGGTGATCCAGTCTAACTTGTGTGCATGACAGCCTTTACCTCTTGTATCAGGCCCACAGCAGAAATGCAAAGAGAAACATCCAATTTGAACTCCCTGGCACATTTAAAACATGGAAGCATTGCATGGTATCATATGCTTATGCTTTTCTATATGGAGAGCTGAGGATGGTACTTTTTCATATGTTATAGGGCTGACAAAGTTTCCTGACCACCATTCTTTCTCAGTTAAAGTCAGTCTAACCCACTTGACCTAAAAGGCTTTCTAATGACCAAATAGAAATATCAGACTAGAAGGAATCTTAGGGCTCTCTGCTACTCAAGATTATTTCAGAATTACAATCAAAGAAAATAAAAGGATATATATATATATGTATATATATATATATACATATATATATATATATATATATATATGTATTCTTTTGGTAGCCTTTATTCCTCTAGTTCACTGGTAACTTCATTGGATTTTAATTTTTAAGTCAGTCAATTTTCCAAATGTAGACATAAAAAAACAAGAAGGTAGCCTTGTTATCTGTCTTACTATAGCTTGATTTTTCCAATGACTTGGGGCAACAATGACATATTTTGGTGTTGTGAAATGGAAATAGGTCATTATTTCCAAACATTAAGTCTTTAGAAGAGAAATCTTATGCATAAATTTGCATTTTAAATTCCATAAAGGGCACTTGGATGATAGACTAAATTAGGAGACAAATTTGAGTTCTAATTGGGGTTCTCCTAGAAACAGCCTGACACAGACACTAGATGGGCTCAGACATCTAATTTGCCATTGAAGTAGTTAAACTGAACTCCAACATTCTGTCATCTTAGAACTGTATCTGTTGAATTCTTGATGTCTAAAAGCAGTTTGACCTTATTAAGAACACCAATTACCCTTAGATTAGCTTTTAATCATTACAACTCAACTACTGTTTGTAAATAGAATAGACAAGGAGACCACTAAAGCTATGGCAAGATCTGAATACCATTTGTCTATGCAGCCTGACTAATGTAAAAAGTGAGTTACAAAATGGAGGTCTGTAGAAAACGTGGGAATCAATAGGAAATCTCCAGGCTCCATCTCAAAACTCATATTTAGAATGAGGCATTTTACCATCAGGTAAGGAAAGTAAAATAAATAATAAAATAATTAAATAAATAATTAAATAATAGAAACTAACAGAACGCTCCTTCATAAATCAACTTTGTCATTCTCTATGAGGCCCTGCACATCACACAGAACCGTCGTATGGAACATAGAAGACCCTACTCCTCCCAGAAACTTAAGACTGGAAATTTCTGTGTCTCTCCGGGCTTTCCCTCAAGTTTTTCTCCTTCATGAAGTGCTGACATTTCTGCAAATCTCCTCTAAATGTTATGAGAGAGAGAAGTGGCTTTTTATTTGCCAAGCTAGCTATGACTTAGGATTGTCTGGGTAGCCCCTTTGGGCTTTACTGAAGCATGTCAACAGCCTGCAGCAATAACATTTGCTCCGCCTGCTGCAGTGTGATGTATTGATATGTATATAACAATATGTTATAAATTGAAATAAAATATACATTTTTTCATAATTTATCAGCATTACGACAGCACAGAGTAGGCAACCTTATGAATAACACAGAGCGCTTCAGCAGGCATAGTGTCCTATAGGTGATGAACGCAGCCTCTCCCCTGGCCTGCCAGGAGAGTTGTAAAGCAGAGTGCATTACTTCAGGCCCATGGTAATAAATCATTTTCATATGGCAGGAGGCTATGGCTAACTTTTACTCTGGGGCCTGAGGAAGCAGTGTGCCATAAGGCCCTGGATATTTTCTGGAGTTTTTAGACTGGCTCCAGTTCCCCTGGGGAATGTTATGAGTGAGTGATATGGTTAGATAACAAGTGGCAGTATTTCTCAGGTATCGATACTGTGATGTCCCCTGTTGTTTAACTGTCTGCAGTGGATGATTTTGTCCTAATTGGAAAGGCAGTTCTTCTTCTTGTCTCTATTTGCAATATGGCACTGTGTCTTCTCAAAAAAAAAAAAAAAAAAAAAAAAAGAATTCAGTCTGTGATCCACAGCACCTGTTCTTCATGCCACCCCGATTTCTCAGCTCTCATTGTCCTCACTGTTAGCGTATCCTCTTGAAAAATACAGATGCCCTACCAGGAGCTATTTTTTTGATGCTACAATGGCCACCAGTTCATGTTTCAAATACCGGCAAGCTGGCTTTATTAATAACAAGTCTCAATTAATTGTACATACCTGATTTGAGGAAACACATTTGCATACCTTGGTTAGATAACCAAAGTCATCTGTATGTATTAATGTCTCGTATAGCAGGGACAACGATTTGAAGATATGGGAAAGAGGCCTGTTTTTTGTTGTTTTGCAGGAGCATATGCGCCTGACTTTTAACATGTAATCTCCTCATGTGATAACTAACTGAGATCTGAGTAGAAATCATAAGAAACATTTAATGGAGAGTTACAGCTGTTCAAAAGGAGGTGAGGGAAATACTTCATTTTTGTTCGCATTTTCTTGAGTCCCAGCCATGTAAGTTAACTGTGAGAAAGCACTTCAGCTGTTTGTTGAATCAGAGCACAGTTTACCAAATCTCTACTATGTTGACCTAAATACTCATATGTTAGGTTCATACTAATCCACAAACACACACACACACACACACACAAAAAAAAAAAAAAAACAAAAAAAAACAGTGATGTGATGTGTCTGTTGTATTATTCATTGAGGTGAAAATAACATGCATTATAACTAAAGGTCAATTTAAAACTTTGAACTTTTGCCGGTTGTCGCATGCCTTTAATTCCAACACTCAGGAGGCAGAGAGGCAAGCGAATCTCTGTGAGTTCAAAGCCAGCCTGATCTACAGAGTAAGTTCCAGGACAGCCAGGTCTACAGAGAGAAATAGTGTCTTAAAAAAAACAGAACAGCCAAACTGAAACAAAACAAACAAACAAAAAAAACAAATAAAAGCAAATCTTTGACCTTATTAAAGTCATAAGACTATGTTCAGTAGTAGAGTACCTGCCTAGCATAGGTGATTGATTCATTGCCAGTACCATGCATACACAAAAATAGAAAGGCGTGGTTCAATCTGAATTAAATTGGAGAATTATAAATTTTATGAACAAAAATTAAAGGTTAAAAAGTATCCATTCCAGGCCCAACAGGATAGTAAATCCATGAAAGACTATAAAAATGACAGGATTTTTATACTGTCTACTAACCTACACAGACTGGGGCTGAGCTTCTCATACAAATGATACTGAACTAGTCCTAAAGAAGATTTAGACTGAACCAGGTGATAATAACAGTCAGGCCCATAGCTCCTTTGTGTAGCTGCAATATAGGTGCAGAGATAGCTAAGAAAAGCACATCAACTGAGCTGTGTGAAGATGCCCTTTTACACTACATTTAGTTCACGTCATTTGGAATTAAATAGGTTTCTGGTACCGCTCACAGGCATGGTGTCCTTGTCCACCCCAAGTGGCTTTCGTGGCCTTTATTCTGCACAAGCATGTCCTCTAAGCAGCTTCCACAGAAGAGTTGGCCACAGCCCCCCATGCAGACTAGGAGAGCATGGAAACTGTGGTTTCAGTTTTGAAGGCAGATGCCTCCTAT
The DNA here is from genome assembly GCF_003668045.3 of Cricetulus griseus. Taxonomy (NCBI): domain Eukaryota; kingdom Metazoa; phylum Chordata; class Mammalia; order Rodentia; family Cricetidae; genus Cricetulus; species Cricetulus griseus. The sequence goes on from NC_048595.1 coordinate 389,079,058, forward strand.
TTGTCACCAGATGAGGGCGAGTGGATACAGCAGCAATGTAAAGTCCTTTTCCTGGAGCTTACCTTGGGTGTTTGCTTTGTGACTAGATCTAGAGAAGAGAGTGGAAAACTGACTGAAGGATGGAAACTGAATCTCCAGTGCTAGTTACAAAGGAGCTAGGAATTTTGATACCAAATAGATACATGCATAAGAATATCTGTGTGTCCTGAGAAGGGAGCACAGCAAGTTGTAGACTTTCCTTTGGGTTCATGTGCAGCTGGAGATATTTGAGATCCGCTGTGTTTTACAATGGAACCATCACAACATCCCTGCTGTGAGAGAAAGTGAAACCTAGTTAAAAGCAAACTGAATTGCTTTCATGTACAGGCTCTTAAGTAAGTATCTTAATAAGAAATTTAATATTCAAAGACAATTTTTGGTCTAGAAAATGGAAATGCCAAAGCTGGTCACTCTGTGGTATAACACTTCTCAAATAAGATAGGGTACTGATTAACATATTTTTAAATGAAATTTCCTTACCCCATTAAATTTAGGAAAACATAAAATAGATACAAAATCCTTTTCACATATGTATTTTGAAGAGGAACTTTATAGAATATATCATCCTTTTCTTATTTCTAGGGGGAAAACAAAACAAAACCCTGACCAGGGGAATTTAAGACAGGCTTTATTTTGTACTATAGTTTAGGGGGACTTAACTTACCATGACAGGGAATCCTGGTGGCATGAGCATCAGGAGGCTGGTTACATTGCATACTTAATCAGGCAAAAGAGAGTGATTAATGCTACTTCCCAGCTCAACTTTTCCTTTCCAGGATCCCAGTTCATGGATGCTGCCACCCAGAGCAAGGGTGGTGCCTCACATCTCAATTACCTCAATTTAGAACCTCCCTCCAGAAATGCCCAGAGTTTTGCTTCCCAGGAAACTCTAGATCCTGTCAGGTTGAGAACTGATATTAAACTTCATATGAAAGATACTTCATATACAATCATTAGAGTACACAGTGATTTGGACACAAATAAAAGCATTTCAACCTGGGGAAACAGTTTGGGATAACATGTAAAATCTAGCAGTGACATCACCGGGATTAAGGAAGTGACTGGAATAACAACTGGATATCTGACATCTAATCCTGTGAGGGACAACAATTTCATATTTTACCTGAACTCAGGGAAACAGATTTCAAAAGAGCTAATATTCTGTCATTTTTATAGTCTTTCGTAGATTTCCTATTTTCCTGCGCCCTACATGGATACTTTTCAACCTGTAATTTGTATTCATAAAACTTATAACTCCACATTCAGAGGGCTTGGTTCAGTCCAATGCTAGTTCCCCAGCTTTAAGACTAGGGTCTCTGTGTTCTCACGAGGTCAGGTCAACTGTTTCTGCGGGTTTTTCCAGCACTGCCTTGGCTCCTTTTCTTTGATGGTCCCTGTGGAAGCTGGGCGTTGGTGGCACACGCCTTTAATCCCATCACTCGGGAGGCAGAGGCAGCGGATCTCTGTGAGTTCGAGGCCAGCCTGGTCTCCAGAGCAAGTGCCAGGATAGGCTCCAAAGCTACACAGAGAAACCCTGTCTTGAAAAAACCCAAAAAACCAAAAACAAAACAAAACAAAAAAAGACCTCACTATCCCTGGGGAGTTGGTGCGGGGTGGGTTGTTGGTTTGTTGGGGAGCATGGGAGGATGGGAGGGCGAGAGAATGGGGGGATTTATATATAAATAGGAGTGCTTCTAAAATAAAAAAAATTAATAAAGCTTATAACTCCAATTTAATACAGATTGAACCACACAATTCTACTTTTGTGTATGTGTGGTACTGGGAATGTATCACTGGCCTATGCTAGACAAGCACTCGACCACTGAACTATATCCCCAACCCTTTTAAAGGATTGTTTTATTGTGAGATGGATGTGCTGACTTGCCCAGTTTGACATAATCTCAATCTGTAATCCAAGCTGACCTTGAACATGCTCCCCTCCTGAGCAGAAGGGATTAGAGAATAGGCTTTTGATTCATTTCTTAAAAGGTCTTAGAATTCTATATTTGTCTTTCAGTTCATATTGGGCAAAGCATGAATATAAGTGAAAGTATAAAAAGACTTTTTTTTTTTAAGAATTGAGACTGATTTTACTTTTATCCAAAATTGCCTTTTCTTTCATATTCTCCAATTGACCCAGGGGACTAGGAACTCTGCAATGGAATTTACACAACCTTGTCAAGATTTCTAGATGTGTTGTTAAAGGCAACCTGTAAAGGCCTCTCCTAGATTTATTAGCATACAGGAATCATTTGGCATGGGTTTCTAGGAGCATTATGGACACAGACGTGCTGAACAATTTTCTCAGAAATACCATCATTTGAAACATCAAGTACGCATAAGCCTGGGGAACCTTTATTTGAACCACATAAACAAGGTGTAGTGGTACATGCCTGTAATCCCAGAACTCAGCAGGCCCAGGGATAGGGGATCAGGCGATTAGGGCCATCCTTGGCTACTTGAAATCCTGTTGCAAAAAACAAACAAGCAGCAGTACTTCTAAAATGCACTGCTTAAGTGGCTGCATCAAGAAAGTCACAGGCTTTCCTCATGTGCCGAGAATCTGCGAACATGGTGGGGTTTCTTGGATGCAACCAGAACTGCAGTTCTCTCAGGTCCCCACTGTGTGTGTATGATAAGACCTTCATCATGTTTCAGTTCCCCATCTGTCCATTGGCAAGAATGGTTCTCAGGTTTACCAGAAGATTTAAATAGGCTTAACATTTTAAATTTATTTTTGTTTTACAAAAGGATGGTTATTGTAGGCTGGTAATCTTTGTTCTATTATAAAATCTGTATATGAGTGAGTACATACCATGTTTGTCTTTTGTGACTGGGTTATCTCATTTAGGATAGTTTCTTCTAGTTCCATCCATTTGAGGAGTCGCCATACTGATTTCCTAAGCGGCTGTACAAGTTGGCACTCCCACCAGCAGTGGAGAAGTGTTCCCCTTTCTCTACATCCTCTCCAGCATAAACTGTCGTTGGTGTTTTTGATTTTAACCATTCTGACAGGATCAAGATGGTATCTCAGAGTTGTTTTGATTTGCATTTCCCTGATGGCTAAGGATGTTGAGCACTTTAAGTGTCTTTCAGCCATTTTAGATTCCTCTATTGGGAATTTTCTACTTAGTTCTGTATCCCACTTTTTAATTGGATTATTTGGTGATTTTGTGACTAACTTCTTTAGTTCTTTGTATATTCTGGAAATCAGCCCTCTGTCAGATATGAATATCTTTTCTCATTCCGTGGGCTGCTGTTTTGTCTTGTTGACTGTGTGTTTTGCCTTACAGAAGCTTCTCAGTTTCAGGAGGTCCCATTTATTAATTGTAGATCTTAGTATATGTGCTACTGGGGTTATTGATTCAGAGTCTTCAAAGGTCAAGGTAAGACTTTGTTCTTCAGTACAATGTGAGTATACCATGTTCATAGTTACTGAGAAAGCCTAATGATGGGAGCTTTGGTTTTCATGCTGTACAAACTCATATCTTATGAGCAGGTGTTGTGAAATCTTGTGTCTACCCTGAAGATATGGGTAGACAGGCAAATGCTGCAATTATGCTTCCATGAAGACACCATTATACCTGTGATATTTGCAAAGAGGAGCTATTACCTCAAAAATGGTACCTTGCTGAGCTTCAGTACAGGAGGCCTGAGTAGCAAATATGGGAAGAAGCCAAAAAAAGCCTGTAAGAAGTTTACAAGATAAAGAGGTCTTTCACTCATCTATGTGGTGTTTGGAAGTCTTCAGAAGTAGCTGAGCAGCTCATCAGTATGCAAAGAGCACAGAAGCAAAGCACAGATATTAGACATTAGCAAAACATTTTAGTTAGGAATGATGGTTCTTAGGTACAAAAGAAATGTTATACATAACTTCAGTTAGGAAGCTGCGGACTACAGTGCACAAACAGGAATATGTAGAATAGATACCACTGAACAGATTTCAGAAACCCACTGCCAAAGGTTCCAAACTACTTAGCAAGAAGGAAAACATGTTTTAGAGCATGGTCTTTTTAGAACACATTGTGTGAAGATCTGGCTCTCACTGAAGAAGCTATCTCGAAGTCACTTATTTCTAGCTTCATATTGATGGAGTAGAAGTCAGTGGAAAATGGGAAGAGACAATGAAAAGCTCTCTTCAACTCTTTTATGTCAAGACTCAGAAAAAGGATGTGTAACTTTCATTCACATTTCATCACCTCCAAGTTAGCTACAGAGTCCCTACATACAAAACATCCAGGAAATGTCTTTCTGGTGAGTACATTGTTATCTACCTCATGTGCCTCAGCAAAGTTTAACCATAGCTGTGAAAGCCTGGGTGTTGTCTTCCCCACTCTCAGTTCTTCCAGTTCCTCAGTTCCTCTACTACTTTTAGTTCTGTTCTGGGATGATTACACTACCAGTGGCTTCTCTCCACTTCATTGGACATCATTAAGAATAAATATCATGGCAAACTGCTAGATATTTGGGGGTATTTCTACAGAACTTTTATATGTGCTCCTCCTGTTTGGGGTAAGTAAACTATGAACACCTGAACTCAGTATGTTATAATCCATGTAGCAGAAATAATTCATTTTGGCCAAAGGAAATCACCATGGAAATTACTAGGTGAGATGGCATGGATTATTTAATGGAATGGCTAAAGGTGTTTTCAGTAAAATGTAGTGTATACTGTATTCCCTCATCCCATTTGTCCTCTTAAAATTAATTTCTGTAGTGCTTCACAGTTACTTGTTTAATTATTCATTCTAGATGTCACAGAGAATGATGCAGTACTCCCAAACAAAGCCAATAAAACACGCTTCTAATGCTAACTATCAAAGCAGGAAAACATGGTGATCACAAATAAGTGAGAACCCGCTTCCCTCTCCATAGCTGTGCCATGCAACAAATAAACATTGTTTGAATTAATTTGAGGGTGTTTACATAAATATGCTCAGAGTTTTTAATTCTTTCACGATAGTTTGTGACTGTTGAGTTTGTGTTTCACAGGCCAAGTGTTCAGCTTATAGATTGATGGTCTGAAACTTCCACCCCTGTTTGCATGTAGTGCTGTGGAAGGGGCAGTGGCTTTAGCATCACAGCCCTCAGTAAGGTCTGCCTCTGGCATATTTGCTGATCAGGTTTTTTGGCATCATAAGGACTATTCCCCAAGTGTAAAATATACTTCACCAGGCTATGTATACATAAGAAATTTCTGTTGAATGAATTTATAACAATTGTAGCTGATTGTCTCTTTATATATGTCAGAATTCTCTAGAGGAATATATGTGTATACACATACACACACACACACACACATATATATATATATATATTTGATATGTATTAAATAATTATATATTTGATATGTATTAATTATATATTTGATATGCATTCAAAGGGGAATTTTTATGTCTTTTAATTTATATTAGAAACAACCTTATTTTACATATCAATGCCATTTCCCTCTCCCTTCCATCCTCCCATGTCCCCCACAAGCTCCCCATCCCATCCTTGAAAGGAGATTTTTAAGATTAGCATGTATGGTATGTTCTGGGTAGCTCAACCATGGCTGTTTCATCCCAGAGAGGCTGAGAATCCAGTAGTTTCTCAGTTTATGGCACACAAGTGGATATATCAGCAGTCTCAATATTGGACTAAGGGCCAGGCAGATTCCTGGAGAGCTGCTGCTATTCTATCCATAGTGCAAGCCCAAATAAACAGGTTCTAAGATCAGCAAAGGTATGCAGCAGCAACAGCAGTATGATGGGTGGACTTTGTCAGCAAGAGTGAAGGAAGAGGGACAAAAAGCAGTTTACTTTTTTCTGTGTTCTTTAATCTAGGCTGCCACCAGAAGGTGCTGTCCATATTTGGGAGGGTCTTGTCACTTCAAATAATCTGATCAAGAAAGTTCCCTCGCAGGAATGTAACAAGTCATTCTCTGTCCCACCTGCCATCTCTCAAATAATGACATGGAGACTTCTTATTAATTTATGAAAGCTTGGCCTGAGCTTAGGCTTGTTCCTAACTTAGCTCTTATAACTTAAACCATTTCTATTAATCTATGTGCTGCCACATAGCTCATGGCTTTTTCCTCTCCTCCTGCATGTTCTACTTCCTCTGTGTCTTACTGGCAACTCCCTCTTCTCAGAGCTCTCTCTGTCCCCAGATGTCCCACCTATACCTCCTGCCTAGCTAGTCACCATTTAGCTTTTTATTAAACTAAGCATCATAACATATCTTCACACAATCAAATATCTCACAACACAGGAGTTGCTTGTGTTTTAGGGGATTCTAGATCAATCCAGTCAAGCTGACAACCAACATTAGCCATCACACTCTTGAAAAGTAATTATATTTTTATTAGTAATTTCAGGTGAATTATAAGTGACAAGATTGATTTGAAAGATTAAAATATAAAATGGAGTGAATTGTTAGGCCTTTATAAAGGCCGTTAAATGAGATAGATAATTCATTTTAAGTATTTAACATTTAAAATTACTTAAATGTTGTATCAAATTAGGGCAATTCTCAAACTGTTTCCACATTAAAATAGAGAAGATTGAAATCGTATTGACATAAAGATTGCCTCCTTGCAATCCTGAGTTTACTGAGTGGCACCTCAGTGGACAACAGGTAACAATTAAAGTAGAGCCTTTGCATATTAAAATCAGGATAGGCAACAATGGTGTAGTCTGTTTCATATGCTGAAAGATGTAGGCATCTTTTAGAGAAGAAAAAAAAATGTGAAAATGAAGACAAGTTCAGGAGGCTAAATATCGTTTACTTCATCCTGGAAGGGGAAAAATGATTTTTAAAAAAAGGAGGGGGAGATTTAAGCGATAATAACCCTTACAGTAGCCAGAGACAGGGTCCTTAATCTAAAATTTTTCAATACAGATAATGAGGTCATTAAAACAGACACAAGCTCTCAGTAACAGCCACCTCCCATTAGTCCTGCATCAGAGACAATGGGGTAAGCTTCTCAGACCTAGAAAGGCAACATTTCAAAAAGAATCTGCACTCAGCAGGGCTTCAACCACCAGGTTCAAGTCAAGCTGGCCTCTGACATGCAGCAGCTGGGGGAGGTTCCCTTGGAAGGATGGCTCCCAGTGTGGAAAGCAGGCAAGAGGAAAGCCTGAGTTGCAAAATATGGGTTCTCCCATGGAGCTCAATTACAAGCAACTCCTAGATGGTCACTGATACACTAGCCCAAGTCAAACAGAAAACATGGAGGGAGAAAGACACAGTAGACACTGATTCAGTTCAAAGCAAAAATTGCTGAAAAGCTAAATGCCATTTAACAAAGAACATATAGACATATATTTCTTCTCTGTAAGATAAAATAGGACAAAATTTCTACACTTAGGAAAATTATACACACACACACACACACACACAATGGTCCTTTTGAATTTTAAAACAGCATATTTTTGAGCGGTTCATAGAATATCACAAAAGAACTTCTCATGTTACAATAAATTTTAATTTTAAATAATACTGAGAATTAGGACACATACAATAAATGAATAAATAAACAATAACCCCATTATCTGGGTGACATGCTCTGGCCCTGGATGTTACCTATAATTGTGTCTTCACTGTTCACCCTTGAATTTTCTCCAACCGTTGTGACTGTTTATCAACTGCAGTACAGTCTAAGGTCTGATTGTTGAAACTCATTTTAAATCTGTTATGGTAACATTAATATCTGAAACTATGTGTCTGGCTTTGAAGGGGTTACCAAAGTTTAAAACTGCCCAAACTGTTTAGGTTCCCTGGTGTGGTTAGTAGAAAAATACAGTGTATTCCTCTTCAAGGGAGAGAAAAATAGTTTTCTTCTCCCTCACTTTCTAGCCAACCCAAGTAGAAAAGGGCACGTTTGTAACAATTTTAAAAGTTTGTTCTTAAAATTATATTCCAATACTTAATCTGTTTCAATATTTTCCATTACTGTAACATCCTTGGGACTTTCAATTGTATTATTTTTATAACATAAAAGTCACTGTTAATGTTGAAAATGTATTTGGACAAAGAAATATGTATTGCTTCCATGACTGCATAAGGCAGATTGGACAGTGACAAACCTACTTTGGGAGAGTTCACAGATACACGGCAAGCACTCTCTCATTTGCTTCCCAAAGATTCTGCCATTTAACATTGAATTAAACTACTATTGGGTGTTTTGGAGGTTTCCTTCCCACCTGGTTCTGCAGCCACCAGAGAATGCCCAGAACTGTTACCTCTTTGTGGTCTACATGGCGACCCTTGTGTATTATTCCTCTGTTGACCTTTCCCAGAATTCTCCTTGTCTCCTAGTCCCACCTGTCTTCCTGCCCTATTGGCCAACAGTGTTTTACTTATCAACCAATAAGCGAAACATATATACAGAAGGACATCCCCCATCAGGGAAAACATATTTCATTATAGTAATCCGTGAAGAGACATGGGAACACAGTAGTGGAGAGTCACCAATAAAGGAAGTGGTGAATCCCCAATGAAGGCTGAGTTTCATCAAGCCAGTGATATCTATGAAACCTCCCCAAATAGCTCTGCCACTGTCTGTCTGCCTGATTGAGTGGGGAAAGCATTATTTTCTTGCCCAACCAAATTTTTAACTTCAGTCATCATTTTTACATTAAAGGACTCTAAGAAATAATTATAGAACACTAAGTCAAGAATGTTTGCACATAGGAAAACACTGATGTTTTTAAAATCTAAATTTAAAGAAAAAATTGCCAGTGACAATTTATAGTTTGCATATACTTGTGTCTTTGTATGTTCTATGACTTGTGCACTATACAGCCCATGTATAGATTTTAAGCTTATTTGTTGCCTTGTGGTTTTATTTTATTTTATTTTATTTTATTTTATTTTATTTTATTTGAGACAGAGTCTCACTATAGCCCTGGCAGGTTTGGAACTATGTAAACTGGACTTGGCTTGAATTCACAGAGATCCCCCCATCTCTGCTTCCCAAGTACTAGGATTAAAGGCTTATGCCACCGTAGCCAACTGCTTTGTGAATTTCTAAAAATATGTGTAAGGAATACTCATTTACAAATTACTTTATAAGGATTGGGTAATGAAAAGTGCCTTCTAGAACTAGAATGTAAATAAGATTGAACTTAAAGACATGGAAATGAGCCAGTCTGGTGGGGCAAACTGACATGTGTTTCTCAGAAAACAAGCTAGCCACCAGTTAGAGCTGACATTTGAATGTCCATTGTGTGTCATTGTAGGTAGACTTTAGAATTAGTGTTTCCTTTCTCAAGGAAAATACACGGGCTTCATAGAGGGCACTTCTGCCAGAACCTTCTGAGATGGAGGTCAGTCAGTTCTTCCAGGACCCTCTGAGGCCTTCTTTACTAAGGATCTCCAACTGTTGTGTGGCCACACATCCATTTGGACTTCCTTTCCAATTCCTATCATGCTGCCACCCTTCCAGATCAATGCTCTATGAAGGTTGTCTGTGTCCCTCACAAGACCTGTAAGCCTTTGGTTGCAGGATGAAGTCTCCACTTTATAGCAGTTGGACCTTAAATCTGAGATGTCCCAGGAAGGCTCTTGTCCTTGGCAAGAGTGATTAATAGGCTTTTGAGAAACGATTGGAGCCAGTGGGCACTGTTCTAATCAATCCATTGATCAACTTATAATATGATAGCTTAACTGGTATTTATGGCCTGGTTGGGAGAAGTGAGTCACCAGAGATGCCCTGTGAGGAAAGACCTTGTCCATGGCCATTTTCTATCTCTGTCTCTTTCCCTTTCCTCTTTCCATATCTCTTTCTTCCTCTCCATCACTCTCCTTTTCTCATATGTCTCCCCCACTTCTCCCTCCCTCCCCCCTGCTGTTTTGAAGTGAACAGTTTCCAGTGTTTCCTAATGTACCTCTGAGGATGTTCAGCTGCACCTGAGGCCAGAGGCAACAGGGTCAAGGGACCTTGTACTTGAAACTTCAGGAACCATGAAACCAAAGTAAATGTACATGATTTAAAGTTGTCCTTTCAAGTGTTTGGCACAAGAGCTAAAGGCTTGGCTAATATGATAACATTATAGGACAAAAAGAAACACTACTACCACCACCATCAATAATAATAATAATAATAATAATAATAATAATAATAAATAAATAATAATAATAACAACAAGTTCAATATGGATAAAAATAAAGAGAGCCAGAATGTTCTTCTGGCTGCTTTAGGCATGGTTGTGAAAATTTCCTTGGAAACAGTTTTAATTTTGGTGTTATAATAGAAAGAAGGAGAGGCTGAGAGTTGTGGTTGAGCCTCTAGCTGTACTCTTCCAATGCCTTTGTTGGGATTCGGATGCTATGTTTTATTAAGCCACTGTGATTCTTAGCACCTCAGAACTGCCCTGTTGGGCCTAGATGTAACTTGGGAAATTCATTTCAATTATTCGTTCTGACTTTAGATCCAAATACATATTTAATTCCTTCAGAATGTATTTGTTTTATAAGCCACGGAGCTTAGATGTTATCCTTATAATGTTTATTTTACACAGCATTACTCAGAGACAGGTTTGCTCTATGTTTTCATAGCGTAGTTCTAAAAAGGAAAAACTTTCAGAGCAGTTGTTCAGGTGATCAATATATAATAAAATTTTTATAATTCAATCTTTTGAGAATTAACTATAAATAACCCCACTGTGTTTACACATTTTCACTTCATATCTCCTTATGTTTCTAATAACCAATTTCAAGTTCAGTTAATAAAAGCCATTTGAGACAAAAAGATGGATGTATATTTATACAACTTGTATTGTTCATTTCTGTGTACCAATTAAATGTGGTGAATATTAATATTATATAATTACATCATTAACATAAATACCTTTCAATAGTAGACATATGTTACCATATAGAAGCTGTATACCCAGAGATCTATAATTGCTTAACTATTTTAATCGCTGAGTATCTATACTTTTATTCAAAGATTAAATGGATATTAATTTGTTTCCTTTCTTTCTTTTCTTTTTTTTTTCAAGACAGGGTTTCTCTGTGCAACTTTGGAGCCTGTCCTGGAACTTGCTCTGTAGACCAGGCTGGCCTTGAACTCCTATAGATCTGCCTGTCTCTGCCTCCCAAGTGCTGGGATTGAAGGCATGCACCACTACTGCCTGTCATGTTTTCTTTTGTATGCTATATTTATAAGATATATATTATTACATACACCATTAATATATAATAAAAATGAAAATAATGTATGATAGCAATTCTCCATTTGTTTCCACATAGCTCTTTTCAGTGCTTTCACAAATATGCCTTATTGGATATTTCTCAAACCTTTTGAAATATGCATACATATAATTATGTACTTTATATATTTTAAAAACAAACCTCGCGTGGTAATAAGTTAGAAAATGGAAGCCTGATAAATTCAGTACTAAAATTAACACAAAGTTCTTCTAAATCCCAGCCTAGCTATATTTCAAATGTAGTATTCAACAATAATTTTAAAAAACTAAATATCTCTTAATAATTTTAATAATTCCATTCATTATATATATATATATATATATATATATATATATATATATTGTGAACTGTTTCAATAAACCATCTGGTATACCCTGAAATGCTCCAATTAAAATCAAACATATACTAGAAATATTTCATAAAATGTAGGTTTTATTTTTTCCCTTGTGTTCATTATCTCTTCTTTGAGAAATGGCCTCTAATAAAGATATTCATTTGGCCTCAGGATATGTGTGTATTAAGGAAATAATAACCCCAAGAGTTCTCCCTATTATATCCATAAGCTATTTGTCAAACATCCCCAGGGCCTTTCACATTCTGGTCAGTGATTCTCAATGATCACTGCAGAAACTCCACGTAGTTTTGCAGCATAACTTGGTGAAATTTCTAAATTAGCACATCTTTCAAGGTTTCCTTGTGCTTTATTGAAGGCTTCCGGGAAAATAAATATGTCTTTCTATACCAGAACTTGAAATGACAGTGGACTCAAGCCATCAGGGTTATGAAAACCCGAGTTTGATGTTATGCCTTCTGCTTATTTGCAGAACTGCAGCCAAGGTGAAAGCTGCGGTTGTTATTTTTACAGTATTGAATTGTGTGGGAGGGGAGAGTTCTTATCAGTGCAGCTTATTATTGTTCGGAATTTTAAATGTTGACCTTATTTTTTGATATCATCTCTGTCCTGTGAGTTCTTAGCTCATAGATGATTGCCGGCAAGGCTCCTTGACCTCCTTCACGTGTGTGATGATTAAGATGATTGCTCTGTTTGTTTCAAAAGAAGCAAAAATTATGAGAAAGGAAGCAGACATTCACCTATCAGAGACTGTTGCAAGCACTCACTTTGAGTAAAGTCTCGGTGTTTAAAGAATCCCCTTTGTTCTTTTGTTCACCACTGGATAACTATCACTTCTCTGGAAGGATTTTGTCTATAAGGTACAAGGGGACACGACTGTACAAAGATTTCACAGTTTTTATAGAAAATCTGAGGATATGTACACTGAAAGCAATCACCCTGATAGAAAGGGGAACTCAAGTCGTGCTGTTTATTGGGACAGTTCTATTATTTACTGCACATAATCAAGGAGTTTCTAAATCATAACATGAATAAAAAAGAGAGCTAAGCATAAAGGTGAACTCTCTGAGGGATGGTTCTCAGGCATTTTCTTCCACTGTAGCACAGCAAAGGAAGACAAAGCTCGAGACTAGAGAGCAGAATGTAGCCATTAGGAGGCAGTTTATCACATCTCATCTCTAAAAGCGGTTTAGTATTAACTTCCATATTTGCTCAGTGTCATTATTTTTGTAATGTCCTTAAAATGTTCAGCATCAATTTGCGATACAGCTTCTGTTAAAAAGCACTCTCCTCTTTTTAATTATAAAATGAACAGAATATTTCATATGACCTTTATGTTGTGGGGGGGGCGGTGTATAAGCATTCATGTTCATGCATGGGTGAGTTTGTGTGTGTGAACATGTGTGTGTATCTGTATGTATATAAAAGCATGCATGTACATGCATGTGTGCCTCTCTCTCTCTCTCTCTCTCTCTCTCTCTCTCTGTGTGTGTGGTGTGTGTGTGTGTGTGTGTGTGTGTGTGTGTGTGTGTTGAGGGTGTACAAGCAGCATCTGCATTATATATTTATGACATATCTTATTTGGAATACTCAGATTGATCATGATGTCTCTTTGAAGCTTCTGTTCATAGTAAAAACTTGTGTTTATTTTTTATTTTACAAATCATCATGTATTTGTATATTAAAATAATAGTATTTACTCACCACTTTTTCAGATAGAATTATCCACCCCAAAAAGAACTTTTGATTTTGTGGTTTCTTTTTGCTTTTTATTAAACACTGCAGATCTAAGTGCAAATTCCATTTTTCAAACCATGTTAACTTGTATTTTGAAGACAACTGTGGCCAGAGGCTTTTTACAAAAGAAATGTAAGGATGTAAAAGACTAACGATGTAATATACTTTAAGAGTTGTGGTACCCTACAGCATACTCCTGGATTTCTCTTTGGTTGCTGCAGAATCAGGTTCCTCATTCTGAAAGAAAGAAAGCCTCTTCCATTCATGCTGACTTGAGCACCAGAGATTGTCAAGAAACTTTCTTTACATCCTTGCTTTTTTATTTAGTCAGTATCCCTACTATGACAAAATATCATCTGCAGCTTTTTAAAATAATTATTGTTTTGTCAATTTATCATTTTACATTATTCCCAAATCTATAATGGCGACATAGAATATGACTCATCAGTTCACTTGTATTGCATAGTGCAGTGGTATATTTTACATTTTTTTACAGGTATAAATTTAATTAGTAAATGTTCTATTTGAAAATGATTTTCCCAGTTCTTGGGAAATGCAATATCAAGATAACATCTGTCTCAAGAAATTAAACAAAACTATAATAAAAACAGAAAGAAAAAATAGTATAAACCCCATGTTGAGAACATGAATTTTACTTCCCAGAATGATGCTGTGTTAGTTTTGTCCTGATTGCATCATGGTCCAGACTAATGGATAAAGATCAGCATATGCAGGCATTCATGAAAATCTAACGCTACCCATAATATTGGCCTCAGTATTCACAGAGGCTATCAGCTGTGACTTGTAAACAGGAGAATTATCCACTGGAAGCCACAAATTCATGGCAGGATACAGACAGTCTGCAGGGAGGCCTCCACAGCAGTTGCAGTGATTGCTGCAAGCCCTCCATTTTCATAGCACTGCCCTGTTGCCTAGTAAATCAGCAAAACTACCAGTCAGATCATGCCCTTGGCAAAATAGGATGCAACGTGGCATAATTACAAAGGAAATGGTTGGAGAAAACTCTCCAGAGTCCTCTGAGCTCAGTGCTTCAGGGTAATTTCCTGCTGGTCTCTGATTGGATCTTAGTCACATAGCATCATGCCTAGAGAATTCTTGATGTTTTCACTATCCCAAAACCATGTTCTGAAACTTTTGCATCTCCTTGTAAAACAAAGATTACAAATATTCAGATATAAAATGCTGTTTATAATAAAAAATATCAAAGAACTCACCTATTGTTTTCTCTGAAATTCCCCAAGCAGCTAGGTTTCCACAAGATTTTCTCCCCTCAATCATTTTGTACACTGGTATTTAAATGTATAGGTTTTCATGCAGTTACTCACTATCCAGACTACTTGGAAATAACACTGACACTGATAGTCCTTGAGCTTGTGACAGGGAAGATAACAGCAGAACTTCAGCCTGCTCCTGTTACACCTCACATCTACCAAAGTCCAGTTGACTTCCCCAAGGTTGGGTTTGTTGAGACTGCATAAGCCTGGAATTCTTGCTGCTACTATGCTAGGATCTTCACTGTCACTCCTATCAGTGGTCACAGAGGAACTTGGCAGCTGTTCATCAAGGCAGGCAATGCTTGAGTACTTATCGTTCACCTGATTTTCATCTAGCCATTCACTATGAACAAGATGCAAGCTCTGAACTCAGAATTGTCATACTCCCATATTAGGACTAGAAAGTACAGACTTTCCCTTTATATGATTAAGAAACTATCACAGAATGTTGTAGGTTAATGGATATTTTGGATTTTACTGAATAAAATGAATAAGGATGAGCATCATGGGGGCGACAACTCAGATCACTGCATATAACCCTGGTGAAAGATAAAAGTGCATGATGTGCTATGGAACATAAATGTCACATCTAGTTTCAGGGTCTTGTGCATTATATGCACAAGTATTGTGTACAATCACCCATACAGTATCCATCAGACTAGAGCTTACATTCATTTCTTCCTCAAATATCTGTGACTAGGTGCTTATATAAAAGTTATGTTTCTCATAAGTTTTCATTATTCAACCTAAGAAGCTTTTTAGACATTTCTTTCTCCATTGTTCTTTTCCAACACTTCAACACCTCAGATGTATTACAAATATGTCCTGCACTGTAACTTTCAGATGCACTGTACACATGTGCAGCACTGTAACTTTCAGATGCACTGTACACATGTGCAGCACTGTAACTTTCAGATGCACTGCACACATGTGCAGCACTGTAACTTTCAGATGCACTGCACACATGTGCAGCACTGTAACTTTCAGATGCACTGCACACATGTGCAGCACTGTAACTTTCAGATGCACTGTACACATGTGCAGCACTGTAACTTTCAGATGCACTGCACACATGTGCAGCACTGTAACTTTCAGATGCACTGTACACATGTGCAGCACTGTAACTTTCAGATGCACTGTACACATGTGCAGCACTGTAACTTTCAGATGCACTGTACACATGTGCAGCACTGTAACTTTCAGATGCACTGTACACATGTGCAGCACTGTAACTTTCAGATGCACTGTACACATGTGCAGCACTGTAACTTTCAGATGCACTGTACACATGTGCAGCACTGTAACTTTCAGATGCACTGTACACATGTGCAGCACTGTAACTTTCAGATGCACTGTACACATGTGCAGCACTGTAACTTTCAGATGCACTGTACACATGTGCAGCACTGTAACTTTCAGATGCACTGTACACATGTGCAGCACTGTAACTTTCAGATGCACTGTACACATGTGCAGCACTGTAACTTTCAGATGCACTGTACACATGTGCAGCACTGTAACTTTCAGATGCACTGTACACATGTGCAGCACTGTAACTTTCAGATGCACTGTACACATGTGCAGCACTGTAACTTTCAGATGCACTGCACATTTGTTCTACACTGTAGCTCTCTGAAACCACATCCTTTGTAAGAGTTGAGTTTTTCATCACTTCCCTAAGGCCAGGATTTACCACCATGAAGTTGATATCCATTTCAATGAGAAATCATGACTTGGTCAGTGTCAGATGCCAGAAATATAAAGATTAACGACAAGGTGTCCCTTTTCTGAGTAACTTCAATGACTAATGGATGAGAAAAACAAGCAAACACCCTTCTTGAAGTGAGTAGTCATTTCCATTTGGTCAAGACAGAATGCATGAAACTCTTCACCTTTGGCTGGAACAGTTTGAGAATACTCTAGAAACTTCACAGATATACTGGAGAGCTGCATGCTTCAGTGCTCCCACATAAGGAGATGGGCAGAGGTCAAGCTGGCAGGTAGACAAAACCAACAGAGCATGATAGACAGAAATGAAAAGCTTGTTAAAGGCAAAGGAGGCAAAGAAATAATGGCTATGAAGAATTTAGGAGGCCATGCTGGGCAGTGAGGTGCCATGTTGTAGACTGCAGCATAGCTAATTCTGTATTTTAGAGAGATCACTCATTGTTTTACTTTTTGTTCAGGTGACTAAGGAAAATTAAGATTTTCTTCTTTCTTTGCTGCTAATGACTGCTGAACTCATATGAAACGAAATTGTCATGTACCACTGGATATCTGGGAGGATGCTGTAGTTGTTCGCTTTCATGATTGTAACAAAACACTCCATCTTTGTAAACTATAGCATGGAGATTTATTTAGCTCAAAGTAGCAGATACTTTCAAGATTAGGCAACCTCATGTGTTTGGTCTTTGATGAGGGCCCTTCAGTGATGGCATCATGGCAGGACTCTACAAGATGCAGAAAGCAATGGGCGGGGCGGGGGGGGGTGCATATCAATGCTGGTTCATTTATAACAACCCTGTCTCAAGAATTAATTCTACAGGCTATGCTAATCCTTCTAAAGTCAAACCTCCAAAAACCTAACCAGCACATACTAGCATGCACCTGCAAAGTTTTCACAGCACCTTCCCATATCACTCTGCCAGAAGCCAGGTAAGGGACCCATGTAAACCATATCCAAACCATAGATGTTACCAGTGGAATAGCACATGACAGTGCCCAGGCTCTGTCAGAGGCCACTGGTTTGTTTAATTAGCTTGGGGTGCCATAACCAAATCCTGTAGACTGATGGATGAAACACAAACATCTCCCATAGTTCTGGTGGAAGGAAAGTCTGAGACCAAGTTGCCAGCAGAAATCCTATCTGATGAGGACAGTTTTATGGGTTTTCTTCCTCTTCTCCCTGTAAGAGCACCGGCCCTGTCCTTAGGGCTCCCCACCCAGAGCCTCAGCTACATTCCAAAGGCCTACTTGAGGGTGAGGCCTTTAACACAGGATGTTGGTAGAGCTACAAGCTCTAAGTGTTCTAACCGAGGCCTTCCAGATCCATATCCTTCTCTAATGCAGAATATAATTATCAAATGCTAGCTAGTCTACCCTGGTCAATCTGGTTTTTTTTTTTTTATTTTATGTATAATTTCAGTGGTACATTAGCAGGAGGAAAAAGAAATGTGTGGGCTTTTCTCAGTTACCTCAAGCATAATGACCAAAGTTTATCTGTTATTTTAATTAGCTTACAAAATAACAGATCTCCTTAAGGCATTTTCATATATTCTGTCCCCATCCAGACTCCTCTCCTCCATCTCCCTGCCACACCCCTGCACCTACTCCTTCCACTCTCTTTTAATGTGTTCTCAACTAGGCATTATTTAAATGAAACATAGCCAAGAGTCTGTATCAAGGCAAATTTCTGTAGCTAAGAATCTGTGAAAGCCATAGCTTTGTGCTTTCAAAATGCAGTGGTGGGCCTAGTATGTGATAGACTTTTTAGTTCTCAAAGCAGACATTAGAAAGAAAAGGGGGTGAAACTTAATAAATCAAATTTCATGAGATCTTAAAGCACAAAAATAATCAACTTTAAGCAATACTCAGTCTTTCATGCCAGCTGAAGTCACAATGTCGCCTCCACATTCAGTGAACCACTCTCAAGAGATGGCTTTTAGTGGAGGTCCTGGCTACATCATGGCTCTTGGTGTGAGGGTTATACCTCTGCCTCACTGTTAACTTCTCCTCAACTGATTTGATCAGCAATGGAAACAGAAATTTTGATGATCTCTGTATTCTGTTGGAGCCATTTTCCCCCTTTTCTTGAAGAATTGTGCAAATTTGAAATCTGAGTGGTTTTTTTACCCTGTCCTACAGATGTAAGAAGTATATAAACCATTTTCATTCTGTCCCATTGTCATGACCCTCAGTTAAAACTGGCAACATATCAAATGGGGTAGTTAATTAGGTCTGTGGCTGACACCCCTACCCATCTTCTTACGCAGCGGTCCATCACTCACCAACTTATTATTCTCTTATAAACATATTCTTTCATTTTCTCCAATACAGACAAGCTGAGCACTTTCCGAATTTTCAGGTCCTAAGTCCTTTTGTTGACAGTAACCTCTTTGATTAATTTCTTGCTTCTTGGATTTCATATAAGCCATCAGGAGGATGCAAGCCACTCCTTTATCTCTTGGGTGAGGAATGTCCTTATTAAGTACCATCACCCTCATACTTTCAAAAACATGACATCACCAAAGCAGTCAAGTTCTTTGCCACTTTCTCCATTGCTCAGATGAACAGAAGTTTGTTAGCTCCTAGATCTGGATGTTAGGCGGTCAAGATTTTAGGACTAACATACAGTGACAACCTTTTTGTTGTTCCATCCCATGACTACACAACAGAGATTAAGAAAAGCAGAGGCATGTTAATCCTTTCCTTAGGAACATACTCCCACCAATAATAAACCCCTCCTACTCAGAGTGATGTTAGTTTCATTTGTTCTGCCCCAGTGACTGATCAACTCCCTAGATCCCTCAACTTTTAACATGGTTGAATTGGGCCAGATTTTCTAATATATGACTTTTAGAGAAAAACCAGAAACAACTGTAAGTAAAATGAAGTTTTAAAATAATAATTAAAAAAGAATTGTTTGACTCAGGAATAACAAGTGAGGTTAATGTCTAATGTTTGAAGATCTAATATAAATAAATGAAGAAAGTTAATCCAGTGATACAGGCAAGGATAAGAGGAGACTGAATAATAGTAAAAAGATTCATTTTTTTAAATCTCTGATGATGATGATAAGGAAATTACAATTAGCAAACTGACAAAGAGAAATGGAAAAGAGGAACACTGAAGGTGGAGAGAAAATGAAAATTCCTCAGTGTTTGAGAAGCAGATACAAACTAGTGCTCTCTCTCTCTCTCTCACTCTCTCTCTCTCTCTCTCTCTCTCTCTCTCTCTCTCTCTCTGTATGTACATGTGTGTGTGAACTGTTACTATGACCTGCATATTTTAAGTGACCATTCATGAATTAAGCACAATAAAGTGACAGTTTCACATATTAACAATATCTACAATCTTTCAAGACCACTCTTGTTCTTAACCTCATTCTCCCATTTCACCTTGTGACTTCTGCTACCACAGAGCTCTGTGGTTGCTCTTACCCCTTCCAGACCTCCAAAGAGGATTTAGCGGGGATCATAGTTACATTTGCAAATGCCATCCTCAGGACCTAAGCACATCTTAACAGCACTGACAGTTCCATTATCACAGCTTGACCATGCCAAGCCTTAGAGCATTGCCAAGCAATCTGTGTCAATTTTTGCTCTTGAGAGTAAAGGATAAAACATCTCTTAAGATGAAAGGAAATCTCTATAAGAAGAAAAAAAAGAGAAAAGCTACCCCCACACATAGTTATCCTACCTTTAAAACATTACTAAATTGTAATATTTTATTCACAAGACACATTTTTTCCCAATACTACTTTTCTTTCTACAGTAACTTTGCTGTGGAAACTAATTCTGTTTAGGGTAAGCAGTTCTAGCAAACATAAAAGGGATCTTTGCATGCCTGCATGCCATGAATTCATATAGCATTAAGAGAAGTGCATAGGTCTGATGGCTGGCACTCAGGAGCCTCTGAAAACTCTGCAATGAGCTTCCTCTGATCTGTGATGTAAATTAGGCCGCCTGCTAATAATATATTTACTTCAGCACACATAACAACTATTAAAATCTTTTTATACATCTGTAAAATTCCCTGTTCTGGAAAAGCATCAAAAGTAGATGAAAGTATTGAACAGCTTGAATAGTCTTGTCAACAATTTAGTATATTTTATGTGATTTTTCTCTGCAAATGAACCCTCTGATGCTATTTCATTATAGAGCTCATTTGGCAACAATAATTTCTCAGATATCACATCAGTCAACACACATATATATGTTCAGTCTAATGTGTTAGTGTGTGTGTGTGTGTGTGTGTGTGTGTGTGTGTGTGTGTGTGTGTGTGTGTAGGGGGTTAAAGAGAAAGAAAACCAGCATGAGGAAGATAATTGGTAATAGCCACACACTGCACATTACCCAGCATGGAACAGGGCAGTGTCCTATGTTAGAATTTCCAGTATACAAGAACAATTTACAGCTTCCATCAATTCAGGTGAGTATAAATAATAAAATTCTAAAGTTCCACAAGGTGATTTTCATAGGCACTGGGCTTTGAGATCTACTGCATCTTAACACATTAAAATGACATAATTTTGAAGGAGTAACAATGATACATTAAGTCATTAGTACTTCAGGAATCTGACTTTTCAATTTACTACCTACTTGGACTGAAGGTGACATATCTTCATAAAATGTCAAAATCCTCTTGGTCCTCTGTTAGTATACAGAGCCAACATTCTTATTTAAGAATATGTATGCATCCTTCACAGTTTTACTTGTTATTGGGGTGATTAATGTCCCATAGAAACAGAAATAAATTTGAATCAGATAAAAAAATATGTTCATTTGACAGCAACAAGAGGAATAGGATGACTTTTAAAGGGAATTATTGGAAATGATGGTGAGCATGATGAAGGAATGCTTAGCTTTATAAAATGTTATTGCAATTTCTGTTATGTATAGTCCTTATAAAATATTCAACTTAGAAAAGAGAAGGCAGGAGATTTTTATTTTAAAGAAAACACTGCTACTGCATATATGTAATACTTTATGAAATTAGTATACTCTCACATATTACTTGTTTAAATTTATTCTTTGAGAATTTTTGTATATGTATACAAAGAGATATGATCATATTAACATCCAGTAGCCCCCACTTCTCCCAAAACACCTTTACTCTTCTTCTTCTCCTCCTCTTCCATAACCCAACAAGTCCAATTAGTACTGTTCATATGTAGATGGACATAGGGTCATCCACTACAGCAGGAGAAACCAATCTGTGGCCAAAATCCTAAAAAAAGAGTAATTCCTCCTGCTTCAGCAACTATCTTCTGTCAATCATGTCTCAGGTAAGAGTGGGGTTTTGTGAGCTTCTGATCCATCCATACTGTAATTGTAATGGGCTTGAACTTTCTTGGATCTTGTGCAAGTAATGAGAGCTCCTGTTACAACATATTCAGCAAACAGCATTCCACAGCACCCCCGCAGTCTTCTCACCTTTACGTTCCTTCAGACACCTCTTCCACGACACTCCTTGCCACGTGTGCCTTGTCAGAGAGAAAAGGGTCTGATGAACATGTAAAATGCAGGGTATGTAATATTTAGGGTTAAACACAAATAGTCATTTATTCTTAGCACTTAGGCCAGTTATGAGTGTCTCTGTGTTGACTGCTGCCTACTGCAAAAGACTCAAAGATAGAAGGAGAAAGAAAGAGTAGGCCAGCCAGTCACACAGTACAGCTTTAGACCTAGAAAGAACAGGAAGCATTAAAAGAAGGCTGGAAAACTGCTCTCACGTGGCTTTGTTATGTGGCCTGTTTTTGTCCTGCTTTGTCCAATCTTCTCTCTCCTTGGAATAGAATTATCTTTGTTAATCTGTCCAGTGTCTTTCCTCCAAGACATCAGAACTCTTCACTGCATTTCTGTCACATCTTATCTTGGATTCCTTGGTGCGTGTCTAGCTTGTCTTGAAATACCATAAAGTAAATTACTTCTTAGCAAACTTAGGTTCATGAGAAATAATTGAAATCTCACTGCAGTCCCCAAAGAATGTTAGCTTGTGCTTCCAGAAAGCACATGACAGAGACTGGAACTCTTGATGATGCATTTGCCTGGGTGGGAAGTGTGGCTTGAACAGAGCTGCAGCTCAGAATTTGTTTGCCTGCATTGTTCATTTTTCCTGTTATAATATCCATATTTCTATCTGAAAGCATGTAAAGCCCTACCCCCAGGAAATCAGTGAGCATATATTTCATTGTGAAGTGACATTTTATGAACTCTGCCTGCCCTTGTTCTCATGCATGCCCTCTTCATAACAATGAGAGCCTCCTCAGCCAACCAGTATATGAAATTAAGTTTAGTTCATTCTTCTCTAGTATCATGGTCATGACAGTGAAAAAGCCAAATGACATTTGAGGTTTTTCAAGTCTTCTTTATTATATTATGAGGCTTTGATCCACACTACTGCCATTTGACCTTTGAATCTGATGAAGATGCACATGAAAGTATGAACAGGTTTAAACTCTATAACCCCTGTGTTCGAAAGAAATAAATATGAACACGTCTTGATATTGCTTGTTATAATTTTGGCTTGAGTTTTAATCTTGGCTAGTAAAGAATAATAATTCTTGTGCTCTTTATTTTTAAATAAATTATAATGAAGTTTTGATCTTAGTTTGTGACTCTGGGAAAATTAGGTCTCACCAATCATAGGATTTATATCTGTGATGTTCACCACTTATAAACTATAATAATGATGCTGCAATAATCTAATTACTACTTAGGTAAGCTGCCCTTATAGTAATTTATTGTACTCATTTATATTGCATGAAACTTGCTTTTATTTTGTGGTTGTTCTTGTTTTTCATACTGAAAAGGTGGAAAAACCTTGGACTGAACTTAAGTTTGCAACCCAACATAAATCAAAGCTCCATTCTTCAGTCTGAAGGCACCTGCCCCCACCTCCATTCTCAGTGACCCTGGGAATGTAATCTTTTCAGAGTGAACCTTGAATCTGGTCTAGACAGCATGTGACTTATGAAGTGTGGAAGGGTGAGGTGTCCAGGGAAAGAGGCAAATCCTGCAGAAATGGGCTTCACAATAATGCATTTTCTTTCTTGGAATCTCAGTTCAGATAGAACTGTGACCTTTCTCCTATTTGATCAGAAAGCTGTTCCTCACATTTGAACGCTACTCATCCCTTCCAATATGCAAGCCTTGTAGACGTAACTCATGATTATCATACTTCTGTTTTGTTTTTTCATTTATTGACCCCTTAAGTTAGGAATCCTGGGTAGGAAAAAAAGCCTATTAAAGTCAAGCCAGGAAAATAATAAATAAGAGTTTCTGTTGCATTTCTTAATAGTTGGAGATCTGACTCCTCTATGAGAGTAGTATCATGAAAAGTAAATAAGGTAACCAGCACTGCTAATGAGAATTTCTGAGATGAGTATTACACTGAAAGAAAAAAACAAAGGTTGAAAATAATGCAAAATAACATATGAAGGAGATTAGGAGAGTGAATTCCATGGACACTGTTAAAAGGAAGCCATGAATTTATTCACAGAGTCACTGCACAGAGCCAGTGAATGTGGTGAAGGGTAAGAGAGCCATATTTGCACGTGTGTACCTTATTGGTCCTGAGACACCAATTTGTTCATACTTTAATCCAATCAGTTACAACAAAATAAACTGAA
Organism: Cricetulus griseus; assembly: GCF_003668045.3. Classification (NCBI taxonomy): domain Eukaryota; kingdom Metazoa; phylum Chordata; class Mammalia; order Rodentia; family Cricetidae; genus Cricetulus; species Cricetulus griseus. The sequence goes on from NC_048595.1 coordinate 389,103,032, forward strand.
ACTATATTCCATACAGCATTCAATAATACAGGTTTGGTAAATAACTGTTTAAGTCTCTTACTTTCAGTTCTTCATTAAAATCTAAAACTAACTTTCAGAAACACTGGTTCCATCTCCTGACCCATTCAAGGTTGCCATAAACTCTGCTTCCTCCCCAGAAGAATGCTATACTTTAACCCAGGGTCCAAAATCATGCAATTCTCACTCATTTGTTCTCTCTCTCTCTCTCTCTCTCTCTCTCTCTCTCTCTCTCTCTGTGTGTGTGTGTGTGTGTGTGTGTGTGTGTGTATCTGTCTGTCTGTCTCTCTCTCCATCTCTCCTCCCTCCACTCTGCCTCGTCCTTTGTTTTTCGTGTCTTCCTCTCTGCAAGTCCTGAGAGAGAATGAACTGACTTGTGATCATTGGCTATCTGACACTGGAATGCAGGCTGACATTGCCAGGAATGCAGGAACATTCGATCCTACTGCTCCAGTACAAAGTCATTCTGCAGCCAGAAGACAGAATGAAATAGGATTTCACCTCTTCTGCATCTTTTATTTTCTTGTAGACATATTTATGCAATTACCTATAGATAACTCTATTTGCTATCATTGCACGGTGGCCGCTCAGCTGAAATCATTACCACATCATAATAATTCATTAAAGTGTACTCAAGCTTTTATAACTATATTTATGATTAGAAATGATTCATGTTTAATGTGGGAAATCTGGAAAGCAAGGAAGAAATTGCAAATGAGCACAGTCCCAGAATAGGCCTGCATGGGCTCCATCCTTGTGTGGAGTCAGCACACTGAGATGGATGGCTGTACCCATGCACCCTGAGCCATGATCCCCCCAGCCCAGCAGCATCTGTAGCATGCTGTGCTGTCTTTAGTTCCTATAGAAGAGAGAAGATAGATGGCTGATCCTTTTTCAAACTAAACATACTCACATTCTGATTATTTTCTACTACTGCCTGTGGTTGTCCTGGGCACCTGGTTAGGTGACCTTAGGGTGTCCTGCAGAAACAACATGTCCACATAGAGACCATTGACTCTATTCTATATTTATACTGAATAGACAAGAATTTCATTGAGTGAAGTGGGAAGTGACAGTACAAAAGGGAAATCTCATCTTGGCTTCTGAATGGCAACTTATGAATTAAAACTCATTAGATGATAAGAACAAAGTTCATTTTAATAAGCAGTCTTCTGGCTACAAAAATAGAAAAAAAAGGTCACATAAAAGTAAATCTGTTTGTTTCCAGCCTGTTGTGTGTAGATATGGTCTTGTTTGCTTGCGTTTTCTAGCAGTTCTAATAATACACATAATATATCTATACAAATATAACTTACAAAATGAAACTATCTTTTAGCTCTTATACAGATTCAGGTGATTACAATGCTAAAAGGTTTAAGTACAAGGTAAAAATCTTCTCTTTTCTGAGTGAATTTTTTAAAGCATTCTCACATATTGGGAACTACATACTGAATCAAGCAAAAATGCATAAATGCATAAATAAATAGGCAATTCCCCCATTACATACACCTTTTAAAAATAAAGGCAAAGAACTAAAGGCAACTAAGAATCTTTCCCAGGGATGAATCCTCTAGTTGGTTATCCAGTTCCAAGTGGGCAGCCTTGAAAATCATATGCATAAAAGTGACACTAAATGGAGTGAGAAGGCTGTGTTTATATATTTATAGGTGTGTGTGTGTGTGTGTGTGTGTGTGTGTGTGTGTGTGTGTGCTAATCAAAGAGAAAGAAGCCATGATTTTGAGAGGCAGCAAGGTGACTGGTACATGAGAAAGATTGGGAAGAGGAAAGGGAAAGAAGAAATTTACATAATTATATTTTAACATTTAAGAAATGATACAGGGGAATACATAAATTAAAAACACTAATGTGGCCTATTTTTAGTAGGCTAGGTATAGTACTAGTAACAGTACCTGGCCTTTAAGAATACAGAAAATAATAAACTTCAGAATATTGCAACTCAGAAGGAAGGGACCCATCTGCTGTTTATGTCACAAATGCTAGTCTATGCAGATAAACAAATCGCTCTCCAGTGTTTGAGTTTTCCATCTGCTCCCTTGCTAAACTGGGCCAGTCATCAGAAAGCAGACTGCTTGGACCACATTCTCATTACACAGCTGCCCTCCCTCACTGAGGATTCGCCACTGGAATGGCTGTTACTGACCTTGGAACCACTTTAATGTAGTCTCTGGCTCTGTTCTTTAATATCACACTTTAAACATTGCCATTGACCTATGCAAATTGTCATTGAAATCTATTAGTTTTCTATGGGAAGATGTTGCATGTCTCCTTACCACAAATGGACACCTTCATACCCAGTCTGTTTTGCCTTAGGCCTGAGAAATCAAAGTAAATTTATTTTAGTGACTACTTTGCCAACCAGTAACATCAACTTCTTTGCTTCATTGATTTGCTTTGGTAGTTGAATGGAATCTCCCCTGCTCTAATCTCTATATTTTGAGTATCCACACAGCCTTATCTTGTCTTAGAAGGTAGAAACTACAAGAAAATAATCTTATGGACAAATGCAATAAATTACCTTTTCATTTTTTTGAACAGAGCTGATCACATTCACCCTGGGTGTGGTGGTTTGGATAGATATGGCTCCCATAAAGTCATGTGTTTGACTGCTTGGCCCTCAGCCAGTGGCACTATTAGGAGGTGTGGCCTTGTTGTAGTAGGTATAGCCTCATTGGAGTAAGTGGGTCACTGTTGGAGGTGGGCTTTAAATTCTTCTATGCTCAAGTTATGTCCAGTGTGGAACACAGAATCCTGCTAACTGTGGATCAGGATGCAGAACTCTCAGCTCCTTCTCCAGTATCATGTCTAACCTGCATGCCACCTGCAGTCAGGATAATGGACTAAACCTCTGAAGCTATAAGCCATCCCCCAATTAAATGTTTTCATTTGTAAGAGTTGCTGTGGTCATGGTGTCTCTTCACAGCAATAGAAACCCTATCTAAGATACTTTGGCACTTTTTAATTCATTGCTAACTTTCTTATTTGAACATTTGCAGATTCTGTTTGGAAAACTTAAAATTTTATTGTCATGTATTAGCTCTGTTTACAGGATTTTGAAACTGCTTTACACCATGGAAATGGATCAAAGTTTGTAGATTTTGAAATTAGTTCTTATAGACAAATGCCTCCGAAGCTGGTATACCAATATTGAGATCTACTCCAAACTTTTGTAACTAGATATTTCCGTCTGCCTCTGTCGTCTCTGTCTCTGTCTCTGTCTCTGTCTCTGTCTCTCTCTCTCTCTCTCTCTCTCTCTCTCTCTCTGTGTGTGTGTGTGTGTGTGTGTGTGTGTGTGTGTGTGTGTGTGTGTATGTGTGCCCGCATGCACACACACGAGGCACATGTACATATGGTTACCAGAGGTCAATATTGGTTGTATTCCTCAACTGCTCCCTAATTTATTATTTATTTATTGCTTTTGAGATGTCTTATTGTGTAGCTCATGCTGAATAGAACTTCTGTGTAGAGGAGACTAGGCTCCAGCTCACAGAAATCCACCTGCCTCGGCTTCTTGAGTGTACGATCAAAGACTTGCTCTACTACTCTAGGCTCTACCTTAATTTTTGACATAGGGTCTCTCACTCAACCCAGAGCTCATCAATAAATTAGACCACCTGTCCACCAAACTTTGGGAGCCTCCCGTCTGTACAGTCCCATCATTAGGTTATAGTCATGTACTACTGCTCCTGGAATTCAGGTGGGTTCTAGGGATCTAAACTCAGATATGCATGCTTATATGGCAGGCATTTCACTAACTAACCCATCTCTCCAGCTTCAAGATTTTGAGGGTTGCTTCTTAATAAAATTCATGCTAGAAAAGTACTTCAAATTATGTAGCTGGAGTTCATTGTTTGCAGTAAGTATATTGAAATTTGTAAAATTAACCTTTAAACTTTAGTTTTCTTGAAATCCTCAGAAACTTCCTCACTTACAGGAATTTCAGATTGGGTCCCACCGTGCCATTTTCTCTGCCTTATAGATCTTGAAAGAAGAAATATTCTGTCATTGTTTGGGGGGTGAGTGTGTGTGTGTGTGTGTGTGTGTGTGTGTGTGTGTGTGTGTGTGTGTGTGTGTTACTCTTTTATTTCTTTTATTCTTTTTTCCTGGAGACTTTTATTGATGGAATTTTTCTTTAACAATTTCATGAATGTATATAGTGTGTTCTGTTTACTCTCCCCCACCTTCTCTCACTGCCCTCCCATCTCTGTTATACCCACATTACATGTGTCTTTTCTTCATGCATGTCTTTTTGTTGTTTTGTGACACTCTCATTTTAACTCAGGACCATCCTATGGCCACTAACCAATGGAGCCTGGAGGGTACGCTATTTGATATGTGACTAGAGGCAATAACTGTTCTTCCTTCAGAATCTATCAGTTGCCAGTATTTCAGAAAGGGAGGATATGGTCCTATGAGCACCTCCCTGATCATTGATTCTCTGTTGACACATCTGGTCTTGGACCATCCCAGTGAAGGCAATGGCTTTGTATGCACAATGGCTGTGTCATGTGCTGAAGATAACATTTGGCATTTCTTTTCCCTATCATCTGGCTCTTATATTCGTTCTGCTCTCCTGCAATGGTCCCTCAGCCTTATAGAAGGTTTCATAAATGTTCTGTTCAGAATTGAGCACTAAATTGACATTTATTCTAAGCATCTTGAACATCTACATGTCTGTGCATTTACTGCCATTCACTGAAAAGGCAAAGATTTCTGATTAAAGGTTGGAACGGCATTTGTCTATAAAACTGAAATTTGGTGCCATGTCAGTTTAGGAAAAGCAAGGTAGTGTGGTCCTTCCCACCCTGAGATCTGTGACCTCCCTAGCCATGGGTTTTTGACTAAGTTAACAGTACCAAACAGTTATTCCCTCCTGTGTTTTGGGCCTCAAATCCAATTTGAGAGTGGTTAGTTACTCCAATAACACTTGTTTCTTTATTGAACCAGTGAGCATGGCAGACCTGACAGCTCTGCTTTGTAGTTCATAAGGTTTGCAGCTGGATAACTTAATTTATACTATCAAAAACAGTGCTTTTAAAAGTTTTGAAGTTCATATCTACTACAGTGCTAGAATAATGGAAACCATGGCAGAAAGTAGTGTTCATGGTCCAGTATAGAAGTTAGTTCTTCATCCTGCCTGGATGGTAACCAAAGAGGCTAGGTTAATGGTGGCATTGTTTTTCTTTGCTGTTTTCAGATCTTATCAGAACACTACACTTCTTTTAAGGCTGGCAACACAAAGTGATTACCTTGCTTTATCCCAAAGTGAGGGTCTCTATTGTAGCCTTGGATGGCAGTCCAATCTTCTGTGGACAGGGTGTGCCTTCAAGGAAACACATAAACAACTTAACTCCTCACTGTTATTGCAAGAGAAGATCCAAATCAGTTTAAAAATATAAGTAGTTTAGCTTCTTGGTATTCTGTGGAAGCAGTGACCTCTCCCTTGAATTTACATAAGACCTTTGGTGGAATTTGATAGGCATCAGAAAGGGGGAAAAAAGCATGTGATAAAAGAACAATGAAACACAATAAAGCCCCAAAGCAATGCAACTATTGGAATCAGGTGCTTCCAGAATAAACAAGCAAACATATTACTTTTCACGAGATCAAGAGATTAGTCTTCTTATTGTGATATCAAGAAAATGAAAATGAGAAATTATCATAACCAAGTGATAGAATAGAAAGTGGTAGAAAGAGGGGCTTCTATATCATTTGAAGATTCTATTATACTTTCAGTCAGTCAGAAAGTGGTTTGTATTATACAAAAATATACCACTAATATAGTAGTAATGGTGATACTTTAAACTTTTATGTTTCCTTCCTTATAATGAAGTACAAAGCATCTGAAATATTTCATTACATTTTATAGCCATACATATTAGTTTCATTTTATTAATAAATATGCCTAGTAAGTTTTGAATATAAATGTGATTTGTGTTGATTTTATGAATTTTTCATCATATGGCAGGCTATTTGAGGCCAATATACCATAGTCTTAATCTCTCAGAGACATGATCCAAACATTTAGCTAGTTCAGCTATTTCCTTGGAGTTTTATTTGGCAATTACATGCCCAGATCCTAGTAGCAGAACTTGAGAAAGTCACTGGCTGATTCTCATGAGTGAGCTGCCAGACTATACCAGAGGGTTTTGGGGGTTTTGTTGTTATTGTGATGTTTTAATTATGGTGTCATAGTACACTTTGACACAGAATGATCACTTTAATAAAATGATCTAAATTAAAATGATTCCATTGCTGCTTCTTTCATTGCTACACATAGGAACTTGCAGGTAGTAGCACTTTCTGTTTCTTTAAATATTCTCAACTTTATATATTCATTTACAAAAAAAATCTTGGTGCAAGCATATGTGTACAGCAAAGTTTGGAAAATTAGCTCACGAATTCAATTCAGTGAGGATGTCTTTGATTTTATGAGTAATTGTTCAGCTCAGAGAGCTATTGAAGTGATTGGACATCCTAGGGCTTTTTGAAAAATCTAAGGAGAGAATAAATTCTACGCTTTATATAAAGGACATATTGAAATTCAAAACCAGCATAATCACATTTGCTTTTCAACTTTTGAAATGAGTGTACTAATAGTTTTTCTAGTGTGAACAGAGGTTTCTGTAATCTAGTCACTGAATTTTCATAGACCCAAACACTGAGAATATCTAACTTTGAGGTACATGTTCAAGACCCATGCCTTCTAAAACAACAGTCACTAGTCATACTTGACAGTTTAACCATTAAATGATGAGTTTAAATTGAAAAGTTATGGATTCAAAGACTTAGTATAAAATATGTTTAAAATGTATTGAATTTTGTATTCACTAGATGTTGATTTGAGAACATGTGGGATTAAAGTGTATTATTAGAGTTTATTTCACCTCAGTTTATTCCTTTTATAATTAGAGACACTAAAATATTAAAAAGTTCAAGTTACATATATAGCTCCCATCTATGTTAATCCTATTATTTTTATTGAGGTCTACTGGTCTAGATATTAATTTTATAAATTAATGTGCTAGAAATATCTCTCTCTCCTGTGTGTGTCTGTGTATGTGCATATGTGTATATTACATGTGCATGTGAGCATGTGCATACATGTATACACATGGTATGTGTAGATCTAGAGGCCAGATGTAAATATTGGGGGCCCTCCTCATTTTCTCTGTGCCCTATTTTTTGAAACTTGGTCTTTCAACTAGTCTGGTTCTCTCCAATTTAGTTGTATTAGTAGGCCAGCAATCCTCAGGGGTTTGCCCGTCTCTGTCTCCCCAGCACAGTAGCACATCACTGTGCCCAGCTCTGTGTGAGTGCCAGAGGTTACACCCAAGCCCTCAGGTTTGTGTGTAGCATTTTAATTACTGAGCCATCTCTACAGCCCACCTATAAAGAAGATATTTAAATGAACACAATTATCATTTGTAAAAAGCTATGGAAGCACTATTACATCATTACTTATTTAACTTCTAATTAAAATATAAATATTCTGGTGTTTGAGTTTTGTTTATATGACATACCATTGTCTGATAATACAGTGACATTTTATCCTTTCTTTTAAAAAATTAGAAAGATAGATATATATATTATCCTTTCTATGTATATTATTAGCACAGTGTGTTCTGTGTACTGTAGTCTGTGGGTCTTTTAGACTACAGTGTGAACTAATTTTATGTTTGTATGTACCATACATAGCATTGATACTTATTGTCTTCTTTACCTAGATTCTCCAAAACAATATAAGAATTTAATGCAACAAACTATATGATCAGAAGTTCCTGAGGAAGTGAACTTAGGTCAGCTGTACGAGGACAGGGAAACCTGGTCTTGGAAACTCATCTCAGCAGAGTCATGATAACCCAGTATATGACTTACTATAATAACAACAGCCAAAAGGGCCCCTTGTGCAAAGTACTAGCTCAAGAACCATACCCAAGTCCCAAAATTTAGTGTGCCTCTCAGTGATCACCAGGAAGTCTGACCCTTGATTGGTTGCATTTAATATTCTTATTAGAGTATAGATCTTAAGGATGCAAAAAGTCATGGTGATAAAAATCATTTTTATTTTAGCCGTCATGTGTGTTATCCCTCCTGTGAGTATATATATTGTCAATTAGATCATAATAAAAACTAACCACGTCTGAAGTACATCACTTACCAAAAAATTAATATAAGACACATATCTGGAATAAATTTGGCACAGGAAAAATAAGTACAGTATGGTCTCACACATTTGTGGAAACAATATGTTGACTTTGGTGCAGAACCATAGCTACTAATGGCAGAAAACAGAGTGATGGCTGGTGAAAAGCTGGTCAATGACTACTGTTAGGCTGGTTATAGATTACTATAATGAAATGTATGTTTTATGTTGATGTTTCGTTTTAAGGCTAGAAGAAAGGAATTTGAGTGTTTTCATGAGAAAGTGTTTATAAACGTATGAGGAGATAGATGCAGTGGTTTGAATGAGCAATATTTCCCATGAGCTTGGGTATTTGAACATTTGGTACCCAGTTGGTGATGCTGTTTGGGGGAGGTTATTAAACATTTAGGAAGTGTATCCTTGCTGGAGGAAGCACATCACTGGGGATAGGCTTTCTGGGTCTGTAGCCTCAACCCACTTCCAGTTTACTTTCTGCTTCCTATGTGTGGTTAAAGATGTGATCTCTCAGATTCCTGCTCTGATTGTCTGCTACCTTGCCTGCCCTGTCCCCACCATTGTGCAGTCTCCCTGTGGACCCGTAAGCCAAAGTAAACACTTTCTTCTATAACTTGTTTTTGGTCATGGTGTTTTATCACAGCAATAAAAAAGGTAATTAATACAGTGGTTATTCAATTGATTTAACCTCATGTAATGTTTATATGTGTTGAACATCACATTCAACTCTACAAATATTTGTAATTTTTCTAAATTCATAAAAATAAACACCTTATGAAAGAAATATGAAAGGCCTATAGAATAATTTCTGTGAATGACTCCAGTTTTGTAGCTAGCATTATTCTAATCAGTAGCTTTCAACATTATCTGATCATGACATAACAGCATTGGTGTATACACATAGTTATTTTGAGCTGGCAAAAATTGTTATCTTCTGTTTATTCTATTTGATGGCATTTTCTAGCTATGATTTATTAAATAAACCCTCAAAGCCCATTAAAACCTTGCCTTTCTTTGAAAACCAAATCTACATTTTATTCTTTGTGGATATCAAGCCACAGAAACCATGTGTAAGCTTGAAGGTCAGCATCAAGGTACAAACAGAAGTGTTGGCTGTGAGCTCTGGTCACCCTGGCCATAGCAGGGGTGTGGGATCTGAAGGCTCCAAAAAATCTGCTTCTCAAGTTGAATATCATTGCCATACAGTTTTCTCCCTAGTAATCCTTCTCCCATAAATCTGCAAGATCTCCAGCAGATGGGAGATAAGACAATGTTTATTCCTTACAGTCAGAAAACACAGTGATAAAACCAAATCCCCACAAAACAGACCACAGCTGAAAGAGTAATGTAAAAAGCCAGCTAAACCAAATGAATCATACACAGGATAACTTAGGGCATTCTGCAATTAACCAAAGAGGGAGACATAACTACAGTTAAAGTACAAGCAAACTATCAATGCTGAGCCAAGACTTACTTGGTCTGGGGCATCCAATTTGTTATTTTTCTCCCCCCTTTCCAATTTGGTTCTCTGTGAGAAAATACACATTGACTTTCGAACTCCAATTCCCTTTGGCACCCCCACCCCTACCTCCATCCTTGCTGGCCAGGCTTTGCTTCTTCCCAGATGGAGAAACTGTCCTTCTCTGGCAAGTCAGGGTGTTCAGGGCAGCCTTGCTCTGGCATTGTGCAGACAGTTTTTTTTTTTTTTTTTCTCAAAGAGCCTTTCTTTTCTACTCTTCAGCTGTTAACCCCTGGCCTGAAAGCTTGAGTGCCTCCTCCTATGAGTTCTTCCTAAGGGATTTTCTCCTTACAGTTAATCCATAGTGCAAAACACAGGCCAGGTGTGCACATTTGATGGGAGTTCTTTGCTAAATCTTTTCCCCATCCCCGAGTTAGCTGAACTGTAGCATGTTGGGTGAGATTTAAAGGGCAACCTTTACCATTTCCCCAGTGTGCATCTTGGTTCCTGTTGCTTTAATTTTGAGGAGGCCATTCTAGCTGGGAACATCAATCTACCAGAGAAGCTTGTGGAATTTGTGTAGTGTAAGAAGGACAGGCAAACAGCAGCAAGCCTGTGAGTTCTTACCACATCCCCAGCCAAAGGAGAAGAATGGGGACTTAAGGCTTGTCAGAATGCTAGCTCCTTATGTGTTAGTTGCTAGAAGACCCAAAATTACCTGCAATATTTCCAGTGGTCTTTCTCTGAAGATGAACTTGCCTGATGTACAACTGGGATATAAAGGAATTAACTTTTCTATGTATATGTTGCTGTAAATGTGTGTGAAAAAATATAGACTTCTATATACAAGACACACTGCATATCGTCCTATGCCCAGATGTTCATTTAAATATATTTGGGTTAGCCAGGACAATAATCAAAATGTCCATAACTTTATGTGCATGCTGAAGCACAGTTGATATTAGCAAAACTGCACTAGAATTTCTAATATGAAGAATAACATCCTGCCTGGTGAAATTAGAAATACAAACTATGTACGTTGGCTCAGAGACCAGAACAGTGTTTGCCCAACTGTATCAATTGCATATGTTTAAAAAGACAGTAGAGCTGGGTGGTGGTGGTTCACACCTTTAATCCCAACACTTGGGAGGCGACAGGCAGATCTCTGAATTTCAGGCCAGAGTGAGTTCCTGGACAACCAGGGCTACACAGAGAAATCCTGTCTTGAAAAAAAAAAAAAAACAGAAAACAAATGGGACAGCAGAAAATGAAGCTACAACCCAAATCTAACTTATCTAACTTTCACTTGTCAATAAATATAAGCTGCTTTTAGTCTCCCATTTAGCAACATTGATGTACAAGATTCAAAGTAAGGTTGTTTGGTGTCCTGCAACATATGCTGGTGGTATACTAGATAAAATAAACCCAGAAGAAAAGATGAATTCTATATATAACACAAAAATACAGGTTGTAGATTTTTAAATAATTTTGCAAATAAAAAGCTTGGCTTTATATTAAAATTAGATATAAAATCTGTTTATGTTTCCCTGGACTCCTTCTAAGAAGATGTGTGCACACTCCTTCTAGAAGCCCCGAGTGTACAGGATGGTGATGATTCCATTGGTAGAGTTGCTATTTCTGGGTCATAATATTATCTTCAGAGAAGGGCACAACACAGCTGGGATCTTGTGTCTTTTTTTTTTTTTTTGGTTTTTTGAGACAGGTTTTCTCTGTGTAGCTTTGGAGCCTATCCTGGCATTCACTCTGGAGACCAGGCTGGCCTCAAACTCACAGAGATCCGCCTGCCTCTGCCTCCCGAGTGCTGGGATTGAAGGAGTGTGCTACCAACACCCGGCTTGGGATCTTGTGTCTTATAGAATGCACAGAAATGGAAGACAGACCAAGACAGTCCTTGTGAGGGGCATCTGGATGTAGTTGGGTGAACATTGTTTGGTGACTGGAAGTGTGGCTTTTGTGATTTGTTGCTTTGCCTTTTAGAGTATTATCAACACACTAAGAATCAGGTTTCAGAGTTCACTAATGTGTTTCTTGAACTTGAGCAAATTTGGGGCTTTCTCAACACATGGAATCATCCTGATGGAATACAGATGGTGTCTTCTCTTTAGGTATTGGACTTGTTCCTCACCTCTATTTCAGCAGTTTAGTTCTTCTGCAAATAAATATAACACCCAAATTAGATCTATACTCTACCTTCTCCATAATATTCAGACAGGAATGTGTATGATTCAGACAGGAATGTTCCTTACAAAAGCTCTGGGACTAGGGCTTGGTCTTTATCTGGTGGTGGTATTTTAGAAGCTTCTGGAAATGTTAGGAGGTAGACCCACCCAGCTGGAGGATGTAGGTCACTGAGAATGTGGGTCTTGGGGGGCATTAAAAGGACCAAAGTTAACCTGTAAGCCCCACTTGCCCAAGGACAGATACTTCCTGAAAAGTTGGTGGCTATTGCTTATGGGAGTTTAACAAGCACATGCTTTCACTCCCCTAAACAAGTTTGACCCACCTGGAGATGCTTGATTGGATATAGGCAGGAGGTGAGTGAGCAGGAAATATGTCAGGATATATGCTTGCCATTGACTGGACCCTATTGGAAATAGGGTGGCCTTGTGGGTTTACCTTTTTATGCCTCTGCAAAATATGACTCTGTGCCCTTTTCTGGGAACCCAGGAATGGGCATGGCCAGAGTCCATCATCCTCACCAATACTTAATTAAAGCTTGCTTCAGAGTTGACTCAAAATTGAACTTCTCTTTCTCTCATGATTCTCAGGTTCAACAGTATCCTGTCCCTTCCTGCTTCCTACTCCTGTTTCTTCCTCTTGACCTATTGTGTCTTTCTCCACCATGGAGAAACCCTCTTAAACCATAGAACAGCATTAAGCTCTTCCTCAATTGGTTTATTTATGAATGGGCACAACTACTAGGATAATAAATAACACATTCTGATAGTTACTTGATATTATGATATGCTGTCTGTTTGGTGGGCCTGAGATATACAATCCTCCCATATCTTACATATAGGTAGGACACTGAAATATATTTTTAACATAATGGTTTATGTCCAAAGTCACCTACACTGCCTGTACATTTGAGGCTAATACTTCCTACAAGCTAATGCAGTTTTCTCTGCATCATGATCTTGATAGAAAGAGTTCTTCAAAGAGCATAGTTTTGTCAGTGTATTTGTTTACTAATCCCATGGCAGTTAGTGAAATTTTCTTCTGTATAGTTAATTCAGCCATCTCACTCACTTTCAATCTACCCCCACTCATGGGTCACTTGGCATGCTCTCCATGACTATTTATGCATCTGTTGACATTTAGTAATACAGGATTAGTGCACCCTCTTTACTTTATTACAATCTTTGAAGAATGCTAAGTAATGACTAGTAAGTACAGGCAAAATGAGGTTCTTAATTGTGATTAAATTACTTTTAAGTATTTTATCTGCCATTGCTTATATAATTTCAACTCTACTAAATGTATGAAAAGTCACAGAAAACCACCAGGCAAATAAAAGGTGTTAGTAAATCAACACTTAAGTCAAGTGCTCTTGTCACTCAAATTGATAAAAGCCCATTCAGAAAGTTGGCACGCAGTATACTCTCTTGGAATCTTTTGTACTATTCTCTCCCAAGCAACAAGACTGTTTTTGCATGGGGCTGATATTTGATTAATCATAGAATCATTGCAGAGAGATAATGCCCTCTTTCAGGCTTCCCCAAGAGATAAGCTATATCATTTCAAAAATCCTTTCTATTTTTTAGTAGCATTGAATAGTTTAGGATTGTTATGTACTATTTAAAGAATTCCTTTATTCACTGGCTTCTAAAGTTAGCACAGTGGGTGTAACCCTGGGGGACTGAGTACAAAGAGTTATCTAATCAATTCTGAAGGTACAGAAACATTGGCAGCTCTGTACTGCAGAACTGGAGTTTTCATGGATCAAATTTTCATTAGAAACTTGGTAAGAAGAGACCTCAATGTTCAGCATGTTCTGGGTTTGAAATCTTTCCAGTACTCCAATCACACAGATCTGAGTGAGATGAGCTGTAAGCTCAACTTCACCCTCCAAGATTTTAGAATCCTCATCTGCAACGTGGGATATTAAAATTATGATATATCATCTAAAACTACTATACTTATCCCTGAACGGAGGTAACAGGAAATGACAGCTAATTTCATATGAACTATCTCAAATAGTACTTCTTCCACTGACTGGTGAGAATATCCAAAAAAACAACTTCTGTAGGCTTGTAGCATGGTGCTAAATATGCTGTGTAAACTTTTGACACATTTAGTTACTTTTTGTTGCATGAAATAGCTCCTGTCCTGACCATTTTTCTATCAATTTTAGTTATTCTTTTTTGATAAGAGAAAACAAGAAGTATGTAGCTAATCTGAGAGAGAGAGAGTGGCAGACATTCAATATAGTATGATTCCGCAGCTCAAGCAACTCTGGGGAAAAATGCACCATCCAAGTGCACAGGGAAAGAACAACATGTCTCAGTTTGCATCTGAAAACAAAGTGTGGCAGGATACCCCTGCCTCATATGCATTCATCACATTAGCCCATCAAGAAGCTGCTCCTCATCAACACACAGTATTTTGGATAGTCCATTTAGCCCATCTTATCAAAAGATTTTACTGTCTGAATTTGAATTATAATACAATGTGTAGTGATTTTAAGTCCTACTATCTACCACAACAGTTGAGACCAAACACTTGAGGGAATAGATGAAGTGGACTCAAATTCAAGCTACCTGAAATAGGAATAGATTTGGGGAATGCTAACTTGACAAGTTTTAAGTTTCACAATTGATTTCAGAAGCACAGTCTTTTCCATGAATATTCAGAATAAATACAGGGGACATTTAAACCTTGAAAACTTAAATATGCTGGTTATGAAAGTCACAGACTCACTGGTGTATTCAGAAAACTCTTAATTTTTCTATTCCACTAAAAATTATCTCAAGTTTTTAGAAATGTTAAAGATTCTAAATAGTTTCTACTATTGCAGCAGGTCTATCTGTCCATTTATTGTTGGACATGTGTATGTATAAATATGGCAGAGACCATACAAACTTTGAAACAATAACATTCCACTAAATTTTGGTATATTTAAATGGGAGATACTACTGGAACCGACTTAGAAATGAGGGACTCAAGAGCTCGAATGAGAAACTTAAATAGCATCCATGCATTTGTGAAGTAATTTGATATTACTTTTTCTTATATGTAAAATGGAGACATGGGAAAATCTAATTTAATGAAGCTAATATATAGTTATTCCTATTTTTAAAGTAAAATAAGAAGATCGGACATTAGCTCTGAATAAGCTGAGGAGCTGAAGTACAGGAAGAGGATCACATATAAAATAGTCATATCAAGAATGTGGAGCATACACTCAACTGAGGAATGAAATCACTGGGTCTATCAGAGTCTATCAGAGATGGGGTCTATCAGAGATGTAAGGGATTAGGTTCAAATGAGAGTTTCCTCCAGCAATCTACGGGTTCTCAGGAGGAGGGGGTTAGGAAAGAAGGTGGTGGAGCTCGTCTGGAATACAACTGTGACATTTGCTTATAAAGAACACATGAAGAAGAGATAGTACAGTCAAGGGTATGACTATAATCATGGACTTTTGTCTATAAACTGGAGAAGTGAAGATAAGAGCAGATGAAGGGAAGATCAGAGACTGTGGGTTCAATACTCTGAAGGCCATAACATAAGGGGAACACTAACTTGAATAAGAAAGAGAGAAAACAGGTAAGAGTTCCTCAGGTGGAATGCTTGTATTTGAGCTTTGGAGATGGGCAGATGCTGGTCCTGAAGTCCTGTGTGACCTCCATGGGTGCTATTAATGGGGTGACCTTCAGCATCAGGAAGCAAAGAACCTATGGCTCCAGGGGATTGTACTTCATCCTGAGTACTGATAATTTCTCTAAGGCTGGCTGCAGTTGATATGAGAGGGAGGCTGGACCCAGAGCTGAGCTCATTTATGAATCAAGCAGGATGACTGAGAAATGAATATAAATGGCTCCAAAGCAGTAATGAGGACAGAATGGCAAATATTGCAAAGGGTGGATAGTAAGATGGTCTTAGAATGGCAATGGGTAAGAGGTCATGGGATAACAGGACAGTCATTCTACTCAGGATTAAGAGGTAGAAAGATCTTTCTGAATTCAAGGCCAGCCACCCAGGGATACATGAGATTGACTCAATCTAAAAGAGTAACAGATCACACACCTTTAATCCTAGCACTAGAGGGGTATAAAAGATAGAAGCAGGCTCATTCTCCAGCCACACTGAAGATAGGAAGCATTCATTCTCCAGAAACAGTGAGGAGAACTCAGCCCAAGGTAAAGGTAAGAAACTAGAGGCCAGATGCTTTGCTTTTCTAATATTTAGCTTGAAGATTGAACCCCAATATCAGTGTCTGGGTCATTTATTTTTCGTGTTACACTAATGCATCATGATTTTTGTGGCTGTATCATATTTTAATGTTCTGATATGAGTGTGGCAATTCTCAAAGGGTCTTAGTTGTCTTAACCAGGGCACACTTCCTATTAGTCATTTTGTGTGATACAGGGGCCTAACAATGCCCATGATCTTACAACATTGTCAAGGTGGCATTTCATTCCTTCCAGTTCCTCCTGGTCTTACTTTCCTTGATGTGGCCATGGGTATGAGCTACCCATCGACCTAAAATCTCCCACTTTATTGACACTTTTGCTTCTGTTTTCCTTTATGCTCACTTCAGCAAAGGTTATACCTAGCTCTGGAAGAGTCTGCAAAACCTCTGGCTCTCCTTAACATTTGCATTCCTTTGAATTTGCAGTAGAGCCTTTACTTTATCTCACCAACCTGTCCATCAGAGTCCTTCTCAGGAGTCCTTTTTGCTGCCTTGCATTCTTTTCAGTCTTCAGCATCTTTTTGTTTGGTTTGGTGGGTTTGTTTTTGAATGGCAAGAGCAGGACTTTGTTGGCTATGTGAATGTAATAAAGCTCTGCCAGCACTTGGATGGGGAGAGGTGTGTGTGGGGGGGGTGTGTTTGTGTGTGGGGGGGGTGCATTGTTGAAAAGTTTCCTCAAGGAAGAAAGAAGCCACCCTGATGTCTGTTGTTCTACGTGCAGGTGGCACTGATTGTCCTGAGATCCCTCTGAGCAAGCACATCACCATCACCTTATCTCAGATGAGCCTTCCTGCCCGAGGTGATGACTGAGACAATGCAGATGGCTCTCAAGTAGGGGCTTCTCTCAAAACCCAGCCCTTATCTGGCTTTGACTGGCACAGGCTGTCATTCATGCTGTCACTCAACCTAGGAGCACAATGGATCATGTCTGCCTTGCACATCACAGATAACTGAGCTACCTAACCCAGGCTGGATTTAATTCCTTGCTTTAAAAAAAAAAAAAAAAAGAAGAAGAAGCAGCGGGGGGAAAAGATAAATCATTGATTATAGAATATCTGATTTTCCTCTAATTCACTTGTCACTGAAACTGTGACCTTGCATTCTAGATTGGTGAAATTTGTCAGCATTCCTAATAGAAGCTACTACTTTAATAAGATTTTCTTTCAAACTGCCATCTATTTGAAAGTCAGTATAAAATGTAGGTGAATCTTAACTCAGTTTGCGTCAATCTTTTGTTTAAAGCACAGTGTACTGTTTTGATATGCTTTGGGTTTTTTTTTTTATCCTAATATTTTAAAGTAAAATGTGTGTTAATGATCTCAAGAAAGCATTCTTTGAAAAATTGCTTAGGTAGGATGCAATAAAGGTGTTTTGTATGAAAGCCTAGTGTTTATACCATACCCAGAATAGTGACAGCACAGGTCTCATTTACACATCTAAAGCAGCTTTGTATGTTGACAACGAAGGTCTTTGACACAGAACTATCACGGAAATCATGATTTGCTGTTTGTCACATCCTACAAATGCCATTGTGTGCCTCATGTGGTATAGTCCTTACAATGTACTAACAATCTGATAGAAGGAGCAGGACTCCTTAGCCAGGCTAATTATTGAGTTTTTGAACAGCCCATTAATGATATCAGGCCTGATTTGCACTTGCTGTTGAATAAAAGGTATTGAAGATTTTAAGATATGCAAACACTCCTTGGCATACAATAAGACATATTTCTAATGTGTTCCCAGGATATTAGTTTTTTCCACTCAGTTATCACACTGTGAAGGAACGCACTAATATTGCTTTGTGAATCTTTGCTCCATATTGGGGAAAGATCATGATGATCAGGAAAACTGTGGCATTCATCTGTCTCAGAAGGACTCAACAGATTCAACATCATCACCAAATAACATGACAGCTTCAGCTTGGCATCTTGTTTATAGTCCTAGCATGCTCTTACTCTGGTATCACTCATACTGAAATTTTCACCAAAAGTGGAAGAACATGGTTTATTAAAATATAGATGAAAACAAAGAGTGAATTTCAAAATTTGCACCCCAATCCTTAAGGAGATGTGAAAAATTTAGAAATCGTCATAGCTTCTCCTAGCTTATACACCTGCATGCCAACACAGAGGACTCAACTTCCTTTAGGAACTCCATTCAAGAGTATTTTCCACATAGCTTTGTCCAGGCACCATACATTGACCTTCCTAATCAACAATATGACTGGCATTCTTCCAGACTCTTCAAATATCTCCAAGAATAATGTTTGTGCTAACACTGTGGCATGTGAGATATAGAGAAGGAAGAGAAAAGACAAATTGATAGATATAGGAGCTGCAAGGAGACACTTCATAAACAAAGAGCTCCTTATAAACCACAGGACAGGGCAAAGTTAGATAGGCCTTGAAGCATAGCCTTACCTCTGACCCAGTCAGTGGGTATGTGTACATGAAGAGCTCACTAACACTGCAGAATACAGGGCTATGGCTGCCAAAAGGAGAATCTGAACTTCATGACTGTGTCACTGAAGCATCTAGAATATTAGTTCTCTGTGTTTGCAACCTTACCCTGGGAGAAATTGAGAATTTTAGCTTGTATATATTTCTCACAACACTGCTTCACTTTGTTTATCTATCCATGAAAAGTATTAAGTAGATCTTAAAACAAATATTGTCCTGGTCAGGGTTGTGTCTTTCAAAGAAGAAAGGCAATGTCTCCCCAAAGACTAGGGTAATTGGACTCTGCCCTAGTTGATGACAAAAAAAGACAGTGAACTGTGCATCTGTCTAGAAATGAAGAGTTCCAGCAATGTGTGGACTAGGAGACAGATACATTCTGTTCTTTATGGAACCCCAGAGGACGTGTTCACTCTTCCAGAATGCCACATGATGGGCTCTTTTCTTCTTGCCCTAGACCTTCCAGTGTTCTCCCAAGAGCTTGTTTCATAACCTTAACACTTAAGGTTCAGCTTCTCTGGTCACCTACCAGATTGCAAATGATGTCATTCCTTGGCATTCAACTAAAAACTATCTTGGACCCTTGTCTTGTCCTTGAATGGAACATTATCAAAACTATAAAGGATAGTGGAAGACCAACATAGATGAACTCACAGAAAACACAGGGATATTTTTCTTACCAGGAGAAATTTTGTAGTACCTCAGAGTCTTAGGAAATAGATCCTGTCTAAATTAATGGCTATATTAAGATAGTTAGTCTTTTACTTTATTTTATTTTGCTTGTTTGGAAAGTACCAGGCTCCCAAAGGACAGCAGTGACTTTGTCAAAAAGGATTGGGGAAGGGTGTGTGTGCAGAATTACAAAAACTGATTCACTATTATAGTGAATATATTTTACATTTCAGAATGAGAAGGCACATTCTGTTTAGGTTACAAACTTCAGAAAGTTAAATTTAACTAACATTCCTTCCCTTAAGAAGGGATACACAATGTGGGTGAACTTCTTAGTGATGAGGGAAAACTTGATCAACAACTTGCCATACATTCGGTGTATTTCTCTTTTAATGAAGGCTATAGTTGTTTATAATGCTGAAACTATGACCAAATTGGGAACTTCTGGTGAAAATATGAACTGAATTATCAGACTCACTGGCCATTATTACTGTTTGTCTCAACAAGATCATATGTTTCACTGTTCCTTGATTATCATTGCATCCAGGTTTTTAAAAATCTAATTGAAATCTGAGACTCCTTTTTACAAAATGTATCAGGCATTTCTGACAGCCTTATGGTCTATGAGGACTAAAACTAAATCTAAAATCTTACAGACTTTAATTATTTTAGTCTTAAAAGAAAGCAACTATGAATGCTATAAAATAGTGGGCTTAAGATTTTTGCTCATTAGGAGCCAAGCCATTTCATACTTCTCTTCTTATGCCAAAATGGTTTTCCTGAGTTAAAATCCATACCAGAGATCAAGGAAGCTGATTATATCTTCCTGTTAGTGGAACAGCAGGCAGAGTTCAATGATGTTTTTTTATCTTAAATTATATTTTCAACTTGACCTCATTAAATTCTTTTCCTTCTGCTTGTCATGGTTGCTCTTACTGTTTTTCCCATTTCCTCTCAGCCCTACTTCATTTTAAACTGTCTTTTAGAAATAATTCTTGAATGCATAGTTTGTTATTTCCAACAGTGATTACATAGTGAATGTCCAAATACACGGATTGCATCCCCCTCACACAGACAAGTCAGGTAGTATTCATTGCTTATTATTTTCTTGGAAGATCATTAACTGTCAAAATATATTTTATGTTTATGAAATTTATTATTATGTTCAAATTTATTTTTAAACTTTTAATGAAAGACAATAGTAACATGAAAGTGATAAAAAATCTACCTTTTTGCCTTGACTTTGTTTTAAGAGAAATAAATAGAAAACAAAAATAAATGCTTTAACATAGGACACAGGTCTGTGTTGCAGTGAAATGTATCTGGATTTGAATATAATCTTTGTTTCTGTGCAATTTTTGATAACCTATTTTTCACTTTCTAAATTTGCGACAGTAAGAATATAAATAAATTTTGCATAATTACAAAACCTTATAATTTTGATTTAAAATAAAGCAAGTTAGCTAAATATCATGCAGCTTTTCAAACACCCTTTTTTTCTTTTATTTTTGAGATTACATTATACTATTTCTCCCTTCTTTTCCCTCCCTCCAAGCCCTCATACATACCCCCTATTGCTCTCTTTCTAATTCATGGACTCCTTTTCATTAATGAAAGCCTGACTGAAACGTGTTTGATGAGCCAATGTTATGCAGCTAGAAAGACCAAAGCATCTCATGATAAATAAAATGAAAAGATTCCTTATGTCTGGGACCCCCAACTACCATGAGGAGATGTTTCAGGCCAAATGTATTGTCATGTTCAGCTTTTATGAAAGACAGTTACATTTTTTACCAACTTAATTTGTTTAATTTTTGTGTTTAAAGAGTAAGAATTGCATTAAGATACAAAATCCATTTGGTTTTCACCTTCTGAGCTGTACGGGCAGGCCAAAGTGAGCTCATTACGTATGTGGACCAGTTAGCCAATGATTGATGTCACATTTGTGCACAGCACAGCCGGGTTCCTTTTGTTAGTGGATATTAGACAAATTAGGTCTTACAAATTCATGACCCACTCTCCCCTCCTATTTAGTATGTCTTTCTCCTCCTACTTTTCACTCCCAAACCCCTCCCACCCCAGCTTTCTGCTGGCACCTGACCATTATTATGGATAATTAACATTGCTGAGAGCCTCCACTAAGGCCTGAGAAGGGGGGAGCTTGACAAGGAAGGAGAAAACACACACAGTCCATGGAAAGAAAGGGCTTGGGTTACCATCCAGGAGACCTTCTTGCAGGGAAAACAAATGAATGTGTCCTGTGTTACACCCAAACTGTTTTTGTTCCCTCATATTATGTGATAACCATTTATCTTTCAGTTGCTTCACATTTATTTCTGTCAGAATGAGGAGACATGAGTGGTAAAATCATGATTTAGACAGTTCCTTCACCCTTGGGTACACTGGGAGTAGATACCCCTTTCTTCACCTTGCCATACATATTGGTGTTGGGATTCTTCATGGAGTTTGGCAATGCCATTCTTGATAATGATACGGTAGATCTGAGCATTCTTGGCGGGATCTTGTCATGCACAATGTGTATGACATATTTGTTTATTTTAGAAGTGCATACCTTGATTCCCAAATGTTTGAGTTCCAAAAGTATACCATTTTATAAGTTAATGATATTAGTGGCTACCATGTTGTTATAATAATTAAACTTGTAGTTTTTAGAATGTACTGATTATTCAACACTAATTCACTTCAAAAATGCCTGGTTTCTAGTTATAAATGTGATGACGCTGAAGCACCAGGTTAAGCACTTTCAAGGATTTCCTAGTTTGAATCACATCTGTGCATGTTCTGTAAAAATGTGGAAGGATTTATTTTTTGCTTTGTAAGCAGCAACTAACTAAAATTGTTATGCAAATATTCACATGTATTGGTGATGGTGATAGAATTTATGTAGCCAGAAGCTGAACAAAATGTTTAATTCCTTTATAATGAGAACAACTCAAGAGTTTTTGGCATCATGATATAGTGCAGTAATCTAGGCTTACAATGTTTTTGTTTCCCCAAAAGGAACACTCCATGGTTACCTATTATTCTCCATTCCCAAGTGACTCCTCACTAACCTTCTGGTCTCCATAAAAGTCTTTGCTCTGGACATTTCATATGAAGGACACCATGTAGTATGTGATAATTTGTATGTTTCTCTAAGTATTATGTCTTTTTAAATTTTTAAAACATATTTGTGTGTGTGTGTGTGTGTGTGTGTGTGTGTGTGTGTGTACATATCTGTGTGTACAGGCACTCTGTATGGGGCATGAGGGTATGTGTGCCATGGAACATGTGTGAAAGTCACAACTTTGTGGAATTGGTTCCCTCCTTTCATCTTTACACCATCTTTACACAGCTTTAGGGGATGCAACTTCTGGTGATCAGGCCTGACTGGCAAGTGTCTTTACCCACTGCACCATCTCACAAGCCACCATCATGTCTTCAAGTTACTTTTTAGAGTTTTTTTTTTTTTTTGCTTTGTTTTGTTTTTCATGACTTTGTACTTGGGCAGTTTCTAATGCTGAATAATATTCCATGGTATAGATAACATGCATTGTTTTTAAACATTTCTCTTGATTGACACATGCTCTGTTTCCTTCTTTGATGCTGCTGTGAACATTTCTACTTTCATCTTCAGTGGATATTTGCTTTTACCTCACTTGCATGTATACTTAGGAGTAAAATTGATTGGTTGTATAACAACTAGGTAAAAGCTTTTCGGGAATTTTTCAGATCTGCATTGGGCTGTATCACTGTCTGTGATGAGTCAGGTTCTGACTTCCCAACACTGGGTCTTGTCTTTCTTTATAATGCTACCCAGGTGGGCACAAAGAAATGTCCCAGCAAGGCTTTCATTTGCATTCCCCTAATAACTCAGGACACTGAACATTTTCCAGATGCCTATTTGCTATTTGCCTGTCCTTAACTCATTTTCAAGTTGTAGTTCAAGGATGATTTCTGTTTGTTGTTGAAATGTAAGCACCCTTTGGTATGAATTAAACACAAATCCCTTGTCATATGCATTCTTTTGCAAATACTTTCTTATTCTATTGGTTACATTTTTGGTTTCCTGATGCTTTCTTTTTTTTTTTTTCCGAGACAGGGTTTCTCTGTGTAGCTTTGGAGCCTATCCTGGCACTTGCTCTGGAGACCAGGCTGGCCTCGAACTCACAGAGATCCACCTGCCTCTGCCTCCCGAGTGCTGGGATTAAAGGTGTGTGCCACCAACGCCCGGCCCTGATGCTTTCTTGATCCATGTGTCCAATAGAGTCATTAGATAGCACACGACTGTCTACCCAATTTATATTCTCTTTTGCTACTTCTGTTTTAGTTGCTACTCAAAATCACAAGGATCTATTATTGCATTTTCTATTAGGAGTTTTATAGTTTTAGGTTTATATGCATTGTGAAATTGAACTTAAAACACCTGCAAAGGACACTTTATGATGTAATGCTTCTTGGGTCTGTAAGATATGTTAGTCAGCTGAGCAAAGCAAATACTTGTGACTATTAGGTATTCCCAATGCTTTCCTAGAATCTGACACTAAATCAAATCTGTCCTTGGAGAACATTGCCTAATAAAGAACAACAGACATGATATAAGTCACTAAAATACAAGGTAAAATGTAACAAGTCCCATATGGAAGATGCCAATTTTGTTTCTTGGGAAGTCAGAGAAGAAAATATATATGTGGTAGTGGGACATGATTTATTCATATTGGTTTTGAAAAATGAGGCAATATTTTGACAGATTTTTCCCTGATCTCAACAAAGATCAGGGAACTTAATGATTGGTCTCAGCCCAATTATAATCTTGTTTCTGGACTACAAGGTATTTTTGATGTAGACTGTTTTGTAGAGCAATGTGTGTGTGTTAAGTCCTGGGAGTCCCTGAAACTTTTATAGATGGCCTTTTTGCACAAGGTGTATACAGCACTGGGTGAAGACTGAGATTTCAAGACTCATATTCAAGACTATTTCCAGGGAATGTTCTCTGTCTCCTTCTTGTTGATCCAGATATGAGCACTTAGTTTTTTTCTGCCACAATACCATGGCTTTGTTCCACCATCATGGACTCTTACCATCTGAAACCATAAGCCCAAAATAATTCTTTTATACAGACTAAGAGTTAGTTTTCTTTTTTCGTGTTTTTTTTTCTTTTTATTAGAAAGAAAATTATTTTACATGTCAATCCCAGGTCCCTCCCCTTCCCCTCCTCTCCTCCTCAACTAACACCTTTCCTATCCCATATCCTTTCTGCTCCCCAGGGGGGTGAGGCCTTCCATAGAGGGCCTTCAAAGTCTGTCATATTCTTTGGGATAGGGCCTAGACCAAGCCTCTTGTGTCTAGGCTCAGGGAGTATCCATCTATGTGGAGTGGGCTACCAAAGTCCATTCCTATGCTAGGGATAAGTACTGATCCACTACAAGAGGCCCATATATTTTCAAGGTCTCCTCACTGACACCCACATTCAGGGGGTCTGGATCAGTCCCATACTGGTTTCCCAGCTATCAGTCTGGGGATCAAGAGCTCTCCCTTGTTCAGGTCAGCTGTTTCTGTGGGTTTCACCAGCCTGGTATGGACCCCTTTGCTCATCAGTCCTCCTTCTCTGCATCTGGATTTCAGTTCAGTTCAAGGTTTAGCTGTGGGTGTCTGCTTCTACTTCCACCAGCTGCTGGATGAAGGCTATACTATGGCATATGAATTAGTCATCAATCTCATTATCAGGAGAGGGCATTTAAGGTAGCCTCTCCTTTGGTGCTTAGATTGTTAGTTAAGGAGTGAGGCCACTGAGAGATCCAACATATAGGCAGTACTAATGGGACACATGGGTTAAAAATGAGAATGAAAAGTTGGGTGGTTATGGGGGTTTAACCTGGGAGGAGTTAGGAGAGCAGGATGAAAATATAAAAAACACAATGACTAGAAATGTTCTTAAAAGTAAGGTATTAATACTTTCAAAAAACAAAAAGCAAACAGACACACCAAAAAAACAAACAAACAAACAAACAAACAAACAAACAACAATTCCCCTAAATCCTACCCCCACAAAAGAAAAAAAACATGTAGTCTGTTTTGTGTTCTCCAACTACTTCTAGACACCGGGCTTGCCTGGTTGATATGCCTAATGACACTCTATTGGACAAAACAGATACTCCATTTTCCAGCAGATATCAATAGCAAATGGTTTCATGATTAGAGATGGAACTTGATTTCTACTTGTCTTTCCTGGTGCTGGGATTTGTGTGGTTTGAAGCCATGTAGGTTTTGTGTACCTATCACTCTATGTGTGCAACAGTCCTATTATGTCTAGAAGAAGCTGCTTCCTCAGAGACATCTACCATCTCTGGCTTTTATAATTTTTCTTTCCTTTTCTTCTACAGAGATCCTTTCACCTCAGGGGAGGGGATTAATAAAGACATCCCATTTAGGGCAAAGTTCTCCAATGTTTAACAAGATACTGATCTATGACCTTAGCAATACATTATTAAGAGTAATTTCATTGCTACGTTCCTTTAGCAGAATAATAGTAGCTTTCCTGTTAGGTTCTTGGCTGTTTTAGTAGTTTCCGGTATGAATTGCATCCTATAGAATTGCTGTTGTAAGCCACAGGGTTTGTAGCTGGGTGAAGCTAATGATGATTTTTTTTTCCCTCTTGTGTATGCAAACTATCTTGCAGAACCATAAATGCTAGTCAGTATTCCAGAGAAGCTTCTAATTGACCACAAGCTTGATTGTGTGACATATGGAAGTGTTACCTTTGACAATGGTGCCTTACTGTCATGTCAGGTTATGGAAAGCAGTCAATAGCCTCAACAATAACTTAACATTTGGGAAGGCCTATAGGACCATTTTTTCCCCAATGATTCAACAAGATGTACCCTAATTCTAGCACTGGAGTTTTCACTTGATGGCATAAGATGTCTAGTTGGTTACTTCATTTAAATTATACATGTATATATGGGTACTTCTACACTTGTTGATTTCCATATTGCTTTTCAAAAAAGCCTTCAGAGTTAGTAGCCCCAAATCCCTTCTTTTAACCACTTCTACTTCCCCATTTAATCCTCCTATTTTAGTTTCCCCCTTTATCTCCTCATAACACCGCACTCTTATTTCGTCTTCCTTGGATGACCCCCTTCATCCTCTGTTGTCCCTTGCTAGCTACCTGCCATCTGTCATTATTTATACATTAAGATATATATATATATATATATATATATATATATATATATCTTAAATGCTAATATCCACATATAAAAGAAAGCATGTCATAATTGTTTGTTACCCTTCTTAAATGATTATTTATAGCTCTGTCTATACTTGCAAACATCACAATTTTATTTTTCTTAACAGATGGCTATTGTATAAATGTACCAGATTTTCATTATCTATTTATCAGTTGATGGACATATAGGGTGTTTCCAACTTCAAGCTTTTATGAATAAAGAAACAATGACCAATAGTGGTACAGCTGGAACTCGTGGTAAATCTATTTTCAGCTCTTGGAGGAATTGCTACACTGATTTCCATAGTGGTTGTACAAGGTTTCACTCCCACCAGCAATGAGTAAGTGTTTCTCTTTCCATGAATCCTAACTGGCATGTACTGTCATTTGTTTTATTGACCTTGACCATTCTGACTAAGGTAAGGTAGATCCATATCTATCATCCTGAACAAAAGTCAGTTCCAAATAGATCAAGGACCTCAATGTAAATCCAGATACCCTGAACTTGATAAAAGAGAAACAGGGAATAGGACTGACCTCATTGAAGCCAAAAAGGATTTTCTGAATAGGACACCAATAGTACAAGCACTAAAAATAATAATTAATAAATTGGATATTGTGAAATTAAAAAGCTTCTTACAGCAAAAGACACTGACATTTAAGTCAAGCAGCTAAAGAATGGGAAATAAAAATAATTACCAATTACACATCTCATATAGGGTTAGTGTCTATAATATGTAAAGAGCAGCAACAACAAATGTGAACATTAAGAAAACAAATAACCCAATTTGAAACTGGGGCATGGAACTAATCAGAGAGTTCAAGCAATAAAACATGAATGGATGAGAAACACACACATACACACAATCAACATCGTTAGCCATTAGGGGACTACAAAATGAAACAAATTCTATTTTTTTATTATTTTTATGAATTAACATTTATTTATTTATTTTTATTAATTCAAATTAGGAACAAGCTTGTTTCACATATCAATCCCTTCTCCCTCTCCCTCCCCTCACCCTCACTCCTCCTCCCCCACCCCTGGCCTACCCTCCACTCTCCAGCCAGGGTAGGGCCCTCAATGGGGGCTCCCCGAAGTCCACCACATCATCCTAGGCCAGGCCTAGGCCCTTCCCCATGTATCCAGGGCAAAAGTGCATCCCTTCATGTGGGCTGGGCTCTCAAAGTCCCTTCTTACACCAGGGAAAAATACTGATCCACGACCAGGGGCCCCCTAGAGTGCAGAGGCCTCCTCATTGACATCCATATTCAGGGTCTAGATCAATCCCGTGCTGGCCTCCCAGACAGCAGTCTGGGGTCAATGTGCTCCCCCTTGTTCAGGCCAGCTGTTTCTGTGGGTTTCACCAGCCTAGTCCTGACCCCTTTGAGCTTCATTCCTCCCTCTCTGCAACTGGGTTCCAGAGTTCAATTCAGTGTATATCTGTGTATGTCTGCCTCTGCTTCCATCAGCCACTGGATGAGGGTTCTAGGATGGCCTAAAAAGTAGTCATCAATCTCATTTTAGGGGAAGGGCGTTTAGGTTATCCTCTCCACCATTGCCTGGATTGTCAGTTCATGTCATACACTTTTTTTAAACTTTAATTTTTGGTAATTTCATGTCTGAGTACAGCATTTACATCATTTCTTCTCTTTAATCCACATCCTCCAATGTCATTCTCCCATGATCCTCATCCTTCTCAAGTTCTTGACTTTTGTCTTTAACTCTATGTATATGTATACATACAGAGATAGATAGATAGATAGATAGATAGATAGATAGATAGATAGATATAAACATGTTGAGTCCATTTAGTCTTGTTCATCGGTATATTTTCTCAGGGATGACCAGTTGGTACTGGATAATCCAGGAGTTCATCCCTGGGGAAAACTGATTCTTTCTCTCTCATCAGTTGACAACAGATCTTCATCTAGGTGTGGGGACCTGTGAGATTTCCCATATCTATGTTGACATGCTGACTAAGGTAGTCTTTTTGGGGCAGCCATATATTTGAGATTTAATAGGTGGGGCTTCCCTAGTATATTTAGAGGACAAAATCTGGGAGCAGAATTGTTAGGATCTTTCCTCCTCTTCTTTCTTGATGTTCCTTGAACCTTAGAGTAGAGCTTTTAAGAAACTTTTAAAATCTGATTTTAACAACTACAGAACTGTATAAAGCTCATTTTTTCTGTTTAAAAATGTATATAAACATGCTACTCTTGCCAGGCATTGGTGGCACACGCCTTTAATCCCAGCACTTAGGAGGTAGAGGCAGGCTGATCTCTGTGAGTTCAAGGCCAGCCTAGTCACCAGATCAAGTTCTGGGACAGGCTCCAAAGCTACACAGAGAAACCCTGTCTCAAAAAAAAAAAAACCAAAATAAAAAATAAAAATTTCTATTCTCATTATCTTGAGATTTGAAAGCATGTTTTCATGAAAATGTTATTTATATTGACATGTAAAACTTTGATTAGGGCTAATTTAGTAAATTACTATAAATTTAATTTGTTTTAATTTTATGTAATAAGTATCAATAATTATAACCTATATTAACAAGAAGTTCTTTGGGGTCCTCATGGTACTGTGGAAACAAAAGCTGTAGTACCCTTGTGATAAGTGTACATCCATCTCTTCAGAAATTTACAGGAATAATGAGTAAATAAAATACTTTCTTAAATGAAGTTATATGAATTGAACAAAAAACAATGCTGACTTTATTTATTTATTTATTTATTTATTTATTTATTTATTTATACAGTGTTCTGCCAGCATGTATGCCTGCACACCAGAAGAGGGCACCAGATCTCATTATAGATGTCTGTGAGCCACCATGTGGTTGCTGGGATTTTAACTCAGTACCTCTGGAAGAGCAGCCAGTGCTCTTAACCTTTGAGCCACCATCTCTCCAGCCCCTAGGAACACTGACTTTAAAAGATATTGTGACACCAGAACATTACTGTGTTATTGTGCTTAAAGTATACAGTCATTACAAGAACCTATTTTAAGACTCATTTGTCATTTTCTCTGGTTTAGCTTTCCATAAATCAACTATAAGATAAATGAGGTATGGCTATAAAATAGATACTTTATCACACTAACTGAAAACAATGTTCATTATGTATTTTCACTTAAAACTTTACCTCTAATCATCTATGTGTCCTTCATAAACATTAACGAATATTAAATTTAACATGTGTTGACTGTCTCATGTGCTCAGTACCATGAGATAGACTTGTAATACTTCATAAGGAGCTTTGTTGCTGGGGTGAGCAGACTGTAAATACAAAATTACAATGAAGACTTCATGCTAGATGCATGGAGATGTTTTAGTATGCAAGAATACAGTGCTCATTCCATTCTGGAAGTGCTCAGAGGGGCTTTGAGTCATGAAACATCCTTGAGCTAATTAAAAGGTAAATACACATTTGTAAGGAACATCCTAGAAAGGAAGAAAGGGAATGATATCACATATACATCAGGAATTTCAATTAACTTACCATGATTGGAGAAAATGGCTCAGCAGTCACAAGGTAAGAAAGGAGTTGACAAAGCAGGAAGTGACCATGCGAAGAAGCTTAGCTGTCCTGTCTAGAGTAGGAGGTTGTCGATGAGGTTTGAACAAATTTAAATTGTATTCTGTGCTACATCAGTGTGGTGAAGCATTTCTTCATTCTACAAATATTACTTGAACCTCTCTTCTGTGAAAGGTATTCGGCTCAATGATGGAACTATGAAGCTAAGCAAAGCAGTCCCTGCTGCCCAGCTCTAATGGGCTCTTGGACTGCCAGTGTTTCTCCTATGGCTCACCCATGGCTGACTGAAGCAGTTCCAGAGTTCAGGGTAACTTGCAATTGCAGTGATCTGGGTATGCAGCTAAGATGGCACAGGTGTGACAATGGTTCTAATTAATTTTAGTCAATGTCTTTAGGAAAGCTGGATAAAAAAAATACTCATGATCAAAGAAGATGAGAAACAAACAAAATCCCGGGATGCTCTCATACATCTAAAAGTAACCTCATTATCTATGAAGACTTTTGACAGTTGTTAGTGAGGAAAATGTGAACCATGACAATAGTAGGACTCTGGATACAAGTTGTTCTGGTTTTCTGGCTTAGTAACTCTGTCTCCAGGAGAGAGGGGGAGGGTAAATGTAGTTTACTGAGATGCAGTCTTGGAATAATGACTTCAAAATTACCCTGAATCCCTTGAGAACTTACTTTGGTTTTGAATGTACCCCCAGTCAAGTCACACGTGTTGCATTTATATCTGTTATATAAGCATGAGGACTGAACCCAACACTCATGGGTGTGAATTTCTCTGACCCAAGAGCAGCCTTCATATCCTCACCACTTCCTGGCTGTCATCATCAGAACGCCCAAGATGTGTCCACAACACCACAGTTTGTTAAATCTTCATTCTGGTGCTAGGAAGGTTTCAATATTTAACAAAAGTTTCTTTCTCAAGTGGAAAAAGTAGAAATCAATGTGATGTAGAGTTTGGGGCCTTGAATAGTCAGAATCAGTTATATTTGTTTAGACTGTGACTTAGGTTCCCACAAAATCTCAGATGGAATTGGTGATTTTAATCACCACTCTGTATATGATTTTTCACCCAGACACTTTACACTGCATCTGACATCCACAGGAAGGTGGTTATTAATTTTATAAAATCAAAGGGAAAAAAGGAGAAGTGTATTCTATATGAGGTGACAGGAAGCCTTGTGGGAGAAACAACTGTAAAACAGCTGGAATGTCAACAGGGTAAGAGGAAGATGGGGTTGAGGACATCAGAAGCTGAGGAGGAAGCAATATGGATGCTAGGAGGCTTTTCTGAGAACAGTGAGAAGGGACAATTGTAAGCTCAAAATGCAGCATTGGTTTTAGTCAATGAAAGTACTCTAGTGAATTCGATGACAGGCTGAACAGAGGAGTGGTGCCAAACTGTGCCAGGCTGAGAATGCAGAGAAAGGCATGGCTGTGAAGGGAATAAAAAGGATGAGGACTGTCACCCTGAAAGAGCACAGTCTGTCAAGAAAGCACTTGTGTAGACTTCAGTGGGGTACACATCAGCATCTCAGAAGTTGAGGGAACGAGCCCAGGGTTGAGGAGTGGCAGGTGATTTATTTAGGTGAATGGCAGCTTCTATTCTATTCTGGATAAGAGACCATGAGTTCTTTTCATTTATCATGGCATTTCTGCCTCCAGTAAACTCACTGCTGTCAATTCTTTCACATTATGTCTTACAGAACTTTACTTAGGTGCTTTAAAGTGAAACAAAAAAAAATCCACAAGAACAAAATTAATGATTTCAGAGGCTTACTGAGGGTAATGCTCCAATAACAGGACAACTCAACATAATTCTTCTGCTCATTTCTCTTTAAAAAGGAAGCATTTCAATTAAAACTGTGAAATACATAGAGGTGGTTGGTTAAGAATTTAATTTCACATCCATTTCAGGGACTGACCAGGCAGTCGGTAAGCCATGTTTTTATTCTTCCTCTCCCAAAGACAGGAAGAGCCTTGCTACAGGCCATACAAAGAATTACAGTGAATGGCCTTCATTGCTGTGAAAGCTGAACCCTGAGGATATAAAACTATAAACAAGAAAAGAGATGCTATAAGTGTGCCACTGTATTTACTGCAATAAACACCATAATTAATGAGAGAAATGAAATGTGAACTGTGAGGAATGAATAACACTGATTTCAAGTGTTCTGGCTTCTTAGAGAAGATGGAAATCAAGCAGATCTCCAGGCTGAGTTGATGTGGGCAGATGGAGAGAGGAGGAGGGAGAAAGAGAGAGAGAGGATAGAGAGAGAAAGAAATTCACACAAATTCACAAATTATGGGCAACTGTTGTCTGGTAACATATTCAGTGTTTTTATTGACAACATCTTGTGGAGATTAATGTGACTTGTTTCAGGCAACTGAATGCATTTAGCTTATCAGGAAACTTTAGAATAACAGAGATCTCTCAGGCATTGTGTCTTCCTCACTGTCTAAATATCTATTTTTTTCTTATGTTCTTCCTGGCATCCACATTTTCCTCTATGCTACTGGTGCTCATCATCATGATATAGAGTCCAGAAACCTGAATTTTCAGCCCCTTTACAACAAAGATATGGCATAGATAAAGAGGAGATTTACTTGGGCTGTGAAATTCAAACGTAGCTGACATTTTATTGAGCTCTGAATCTTGGCAGCAGAGGCAGCCAAATCCACTCAATGGCCCTTGAACCCTGGTGTTGAGTCCCACTAATATCAGAGAGGTGGCATCTGCTATTTGCTGGTGGAGGAAGCAAGCTTTTCATCAATGTGGCTGAGTGTTGTGAATTGGTTATGCATTGGGCTGCCCAATTTCTCTCTTTTCACACTTATTTCTGAGCCAGCTTCTCTTGATTCCTCAATAATTCTACAACCAAGCTATTAATTCTTCCAAAAAATGTCTTTTCTGCTTAAACCATCAATGTTTTCCATTGCCTTCATCTAAGAATCATCATGAAATTTTCAGTTTAGTTATAGAGGCTTTGCATGTCAATAAAAGGAGTCTATGTGTGCACAGATCAGAGGTCACACTGATTTTAAAGAATTCTGTGCTTTAGAGAAGCATTACCTAAGTGATGCCTAATGAAGATTAATGACAGCATTGCATAGGAGAATTCTTTGAGAGCCTCTGACTAGTGCTATGCCTTGGATGGTTACTGTCCCCCAAGCTGCATATGCTGAAGGCTATGTACTTGGGCTGTTAAGGAAGTGTGGACTTTTAGCCAATGGAGTCTTGGGACTCCAATGGACTCTTAAGGACATTGGAGGCATGTTTTAAGAGTTTTGCTGCAGGCAGTCATTATTGTCATGATGCATAGCTATTGGAAGCCCAAAGCCATGGGGGTGCCTGATCTTATACTGGAAACTCCACTGTTTGAGTTAAAGCAAACATTTCTGTTTATGAACTAATTATCTGGGAACACTTTTTTGAAGTTATAGGAAGTCAATAAATATGGGCAGACAAAGAAAAGAGACAGACAAAGACCATGGGATCATATTAACTAGAGAACTGATTTGTAGGCAAAAATGGCTACACAGTCTGAGCTTGGATAGATGTGAAATAAATAAATAAATAAATAAATAAATAAATAAATAAATAAATAAATATACGTATATATAATTATTCAATAGAAAGATGATATTGTACTAAGATTAAAAGAAGTAAAAGTCAGATCGTTAAAAACAGTGAGATGTGTATGTCTGGTACTTTTCTAAATGAGTTATCACTATGATGAAGGAGCCTGAGGCAAACATGTGGGCCACACAGTGGTTTCATTTGACAACAGTTCTTTTTTCAACTATAGATCACTTGCAGTATGCATTTATATCTAAGGGAGGGAGTTGAATGTTTACTGAGAGAGAAATATTATTAAGTGAGCCAGCTCCATCTCCTACTGTCCTCCTTATGTATTACCTAGAAGTCCCTCTTATAAAACAAATAGAAACACAGAGTATGTTTATATTATGCTATGGGCTGATAGAAAACAAATTTACAAAATAAATGGAATTTGAGTTATCCAAAAAGCATCATGATTACCAGGAAACTGGGCTCCATTCCCTATTTTAATACTAACAGGTCTTCACAGAAGTAAATGGGGGCTATCATAAACACCATGGGAACCACAAATGTAGATTTGGAACTTTATATTGTATTGGAAATCTTTGATCTGACAGATAAATGATTCACCCCATTCCATTAAACATTTAAGGATGATATTATTCAGGCAGGACATTCTTCCACAACACCCTTGTAAGAAAGAAAAACATCCATAAAGGCAATTTTATAGATCTTCTGATAAAGGACCATGTGATCTCAAATCATTTCAAGGCAACCAGAGACTTCCAGATGTTTCCACCATCATTGCTATCCAGTGCAGTCAGTAGAAGTTTATTCCATGGTCCCAGATACAAAGCAAAAACAATTGTTACGATAAATCTTTCCGCCACCAGCTTGAGTTCTGCCTGCCACATGGATGGACAAAATAATATACAGAGGCTTATATTAGGTACAAATGCTGCTTGGCCAATGACTAGGATTTCTCATCTGTTAGCTCAGTCTTAATTATCATAAATCTATATATTTTATAAGACTTATTTATGATGCCTTCCATTGGCGTCCTCATCATGGGATCACATGGTGACTCTGGAGGAAGAAAGAAGGGGCCCACTTCCTTCTTGCTCTTGTTTATAAATGAGCCTCCCTGCTATGTCACTTCCTGCGGGTCACCACTTCTTTACTACATTTCCCAGAATCCACCTTGCCTCCTAGTCCCGTCTAACTTGCTGCCTCATTGGCCAGACAGTACTTTATTTATCATCCAATAAGACAAATACATACACAGAAGTGCTTCACCCATCAAACAATGGTGCAAACAAATGCCTCCCTGCTTTGTTGCTGAACAGTAGTTTGCATTGAAGATTGACTGACCCTCTCTTGGCCTCTGTTTCCTTATTTCTTAAGCAAAGATATCATGAAGCATCCTCAGGTCAATACTGGGGGATGGAACTATGGTCTAGGAAGTAAAATTGGCTACCAAAGTACATGAACAGAGATGCTACTGAAGAGAAAGTTGTAACCTTCACAGCAAAAGCTGAGAACAGTTGCTACTTTCCTTAAAGGTCGTTTCTTATATTCCAGTCGTAAGGGTGTGATGGAGACACCATGGGGACCTGTTGTTGTCTAGGATGGCATCTACCCTTTCTAGGAGCTATCTGTTTGCCTTTTAATATAATTAGGCAGACCAGATTGGTATTTAGTCTTGTTCTGACAACAGCAAATTAGGCTTAACTCTTTAATTACAATGAGAAGGAAATCACCTTTCTGATATCCTTCAATTAGCTCAAGCAGCTGTTAAGTTATAATTAAAATTTCACATGGATCATTTGAGTTCTTGGAATGTTTCCATTTAATAACAAAACATTTGCATATATGCATTCAGTCTTCAACAACCTTTTCAAATCTGTCAGTCATGAACCAGGACCACGGATACTGTATTAAGCAAAATCTTTGTAGTCCTAGAAGCAGACAGCTGGGTCCCACAAAATGAAAAATGGAAACCGAAGAAGGCTATCAAAAAGTATTAGTGCCTTCAAGTTTTCTGGAGCTTGTTCAGGCACTCAAACTTTTTGTTTCATTTGTAGTTGCCCAGGAGGGAAGAAGAAAGTAATCAGGGGAGAGTGGTTATTCAGTGCTTTCTCTGAGTCTCATTATTCTAAACGAGGACAAGCTGCCCCACTGTGACTTTATGTACAGCTCCTTGCCTTGAATTTTCAAAAGCATACGTGTGAGAGGAAGTGTTACATGTGAAAACTCACATCCTGTTTTGGTTTTACTTTGAGAATGGAGCTGAGCAAAAATCCATCCTTTTGAAATTGTTTTGGCCACTATCTGATACAATTATGGATCATACTGTATCGGTCAAGATGAAAGAATACACATATTATTTTAACTACACTTATAATTTAGTAATTTAAAAATACTAAATGCTGGTTAAATTAAAGGGTATTCCACTTGAGTAATCAAAGAAAATCATTTATATTTGAAAATCTGGGATTATGGCATCCAAATTAAATGTCAGGGAAGTTAGAAAAAGATTGGGGAGTTAAAATTACTTTATCTCCTTTTAAATATTGTGTATCTTTTCTACTCGTTGACATTGATAGAAGGCACTAATAGAATTGTGTATTAATAGCAATGCTGGAATATAATAGGTTTCACAATCTATATCATTGGCACAAAGCTCACACTTTATTCAAATTTACTCATTGATAGTCTACATTGACAAAAAGAATTCTGTATTGGCTGACAACCTAATGGTGTCTTCCTAGCCATCAATCTGTATTGTACACTATTGAATTTCAACCACCAAGATAATTGTATCTCTGGGAATTAAAGAATGCATGTGGAGAAAGAAGAGAGATGAAAGAGCAATGCCTGATGTCCTAATTATACCAGTGTGCACACTTTGGGGGCCTCCCAGCTGTGAGAAGCACATTTTCCATCTGCCTTTACTAATTTTATTATGACCTTTCAGAACCGATTTCATCTGGAAGAGAGCTGGCTCAGACACCTTCACTGTGTCAATTTTATCTTTGAACGGCTGAAAGGAAGGATTAGTAACAAGTGGCATTCTGGCAGAAAAACGTCCAACTAGTACCTGCTTCTTTCAGTGGGAGATTACATTGCTGAGAGATTGGGACATGGCACTGCTGGGTGATTTAAAGGTTTAGTTTAAGTGTTGCAGCTTGGGGATCAGGATAGGATCTAAACTCTCAAGTTTAGAGGGTTCTTCAGAAAAAGTTTAACACTTTTTGCATCTTATAGACATGAATAAGGAATCCTAAAAGTTGATTTTACTGAAGAAAGATAGCCCTCTCTTTCCCTCTCTCTTCTCTCTTTCAGCCTACTTTAGAACGCTTATTGAATTCTCTGTGAGCATAAAATACTTAACTTATTCATCCCAATGGCTATTTTTTCTTGAAATATACATCTCATATATGAAAAAAACCTGAACCTATATGAGGTTAATAAATAGTGGTCAATAAAAGTAGAGTCAGAATATAATTCTATTTATGTCTTCTTCTGAAGTACAGTTTCTTGTATAATATATTAATATATTATTATATTAAATACTATTATATTGATTAATTAATTGGACAATTACACCCAGGTGTCAGACTTAGTTAGGAGCTGGGAATACAAAGGAATGTGGACCTTGACCTCATGGTATTGACAGAATCAAGATAATTTTCTCCTTAGAAGCCAATCTCACATGTGGAGCAATTCCTTTAAAAGTTGATATGCATGAGTATTCCTGAATCACAGGAGGCCTGCAGTAATGCCAGAATGTATGCACGTTCTGTAAGGCAATATGTATGCACTAGTCTTTCAAGACC
Organism: Cricetulus griseus; assembly: GCF_003668045.3. Taxonomy (NCBI): domain Eukaryota; kingdom Metazoa; phylum Chordata; class Mammalia; order Rodentia; family Cricetidae; genus Cricetulus; species Cricetulus griseus. The sequence continues at coordinate 389,140,418 of NC_048595.1, forward strand.
CCATTAGAGCCATGACTGGGGAGTCGCAATAGCTATGCAGTCCCTAACATGTTCCAGCACCCAGCTATTAGGCACAGGATCAGTATCCAATTGTTCTTAGACTTGACTCCACACAATCACTTTCTAAGAGTCAAATCCCCTTTCCAGATTTTATTCGAAAGCAGTAGTCAACATGGAGGTCCAAGATGAAAGAATCAGTACTTTCCCACTGACAGGAGAGATGATGCCACTTCTGAGCATTCTTTAGGGGCAGTTGTGAATGAGAAAGGAAAGTTGGGATACTTAGGACAAGCCAGTGGTTGTGAAAGCTCCATTCTGTACAATGGGAATTTGTATTTTCTGGCAATGACTCAGGAGATCTAGTTTTTGAGGCACAGGACAAAGGCAAATGTCTAGCCCTAGTGGTCATCCTACTTACTAGAATTGTGCTTCGCTTGCCGGAACTCTCATACCTAACTTTATACAGAATATTCTGGTTATACCCTGTATTCCTGTGTTTAACCAGTCATTTCTCTCTTAGTTGTTATTATTAATAGATTCATCATTACAAAGTCTTCTATTGAAACTTTAGAATGTCCCAGGAAATGGCCTAAATAATTCCAAGCCATTTCCATTTCATTCATTCTAACTTCCTTCTGGTAGGTAGACAAGAAACTAGGGTTGAGAAGGTTGGTTGTTTTCCCCCAAATCACTCAGCCAATGAATAGCTGAAATAGAGCAGAATTGGATATCTTTGGCACCAAACCACTTACCCTGACTAATCTGATCACAAGAAAACAATCTTCCAATTAAGGGTCACCCATATGGGGACCACACACACCGGTTTCAAGATGTTCAATGTGCCTTAGAGAGCTTTTTCTTTGCTTGGGAAACACTAACACACAGTTGTATCACATATATAGACATCATCACCTTCCAGTTGCCTGTGTGATTTGTGTATGAATTAGGATACTGTAAGCAAGCAGTGAAGTTTGGTTATAATTCCTCATTCAAGAAAAGCCTCTCTTATTGATTATTTTTCTTCTGGGTCCCATTACAAAGCACTTCTAAAATATATCTTTATTTATTAAATTTATTTGAATTATTTAACCCTTAAGGATCTGTAATAGATTTTTTTATTTTTTTTTCAATTTTGTTTGTTTGTTTTTTCAAGACAGGGTTTCTCTCTGTAGCCCTGGTTGTCCTGGAACTCTGACCAGGCTGGCTTGGAACTCAGAACACTTCCTGTCTCTGTCTCCCAAGTACTGGTATTTAAGGTATGCACCACCACACTTGGCTTGATTTACATATTATCTGTGAGGGGTCTTTGGTATTGTGATGGGTTTTCTGTTTGGTTGCTTCTCTGCTTGGGTTTGTTTTGTGGTGTTAGTTATTAAACTCCAGGTCTCATGCATAATCACCATGCAATGTTTGTTCTGTTTAATTTCTAACCTATTTCAAGCCAGTCAATTCTTCTGAGCTCTGCATTGTTTCTATAGAAAAAATGCCCCTGATCTTTTTTTCATATGTATTGTCTGTCTTATAACTGAAACTAGAAAGTGATTTTAATGGAGCTGGATATTTCAGGTAGCTGTTAAGGCATACCTTCAGAACACTTTCAGGCAATGTTTCCACATCCCACCTCCTTAGTGGGAACCTTGCTGGAAAGCATAGATGGTCACACACAGACATTCCATTTCTGCATTTTGTTAGTAAATTACATGCCTTTACTTTTTGAAACACTACTAAAGTGTCCCTGAAGTACAGTCAAATGGAAAACCACTAGTATAGAATGATCAAGACAAAAATCTACATTTTGGTGAAAAAAAAAACAAAAACTACCTTTTGTGTATTTTTTATAAATTTAATAAAGTCCCATTGTCACTACTAGTAGAAAAATTAAAATGGACCTTACCATAATCTGCCTGTGTAAGTAGTATGATCCATGAATCACAAAAGACAAACATGACAAAGTCAGGATCCAAAGCACCTAATATTCATTGATAGTTACTTGCCTTACATTGCCAAGGTCTTATACCCAACTATAAGAGTATTTAAAAATTAAAACTATAAGACAAAAAAATCAATTGTCTCACAAAAGAATATAGAGTACTTAAATGCATATGTGTATACATGCATTATGGTATATGAAGAAACCATTCATGCACATTTTTATGTGGAGGACTTTGAAGAATCTTGTACAGGTATTTCCCTGGCTTTAAAGCAGACATTATCTCCCTGTGCGTTGTGCCATCTGCAGTTGCATGAAAGGCTTGCGTGCAACTATGTGAATTTGGGTCACAGTTTTCAGGTTATAGTTTTGCCTTTTAAGAACACTCCGAACAGAGGCAAAACATATAAATGATAGCTTAATTATAGAATTAATTTTTAATCAGTCTTGTTCTGAGATTTGTATTGTATTTAATTTCAACAGAAAGTCATTGAGAGTGCTATTAAAATATATTTGAAATGTAGCTTCTAGCATACTGTGTCCAAAACCAGCAACATTTCTGCATAAACTCCAATTATTTTTTCATTTTACTTCACACATTGGGAACAAGGACTTGTCTGTAATATGGAACTGAGCTTGCTTGTTATGAGTTATGGATGTTTTAGTGATAAAATTTGGCTTTCTGGAACAAATGGGTGTTCCAACCTGATTTTATTAGTGCTGTTGAACATTGTGGAACTAAAGCAAGGAAATCCTGCATATTGCCACAAATTGATACCACATGGATCATAAACTTTTCTATTTGTGTTTCACTGGTGGACATAAATGGCATGGTCTCATCAAGAGAAGAAGAAAGGACCCACAGCTGATATGTAGGGACTGTACATCTTGCTCTGGAATGTCAGATAAAGGTGAAGCTTTTAAACAAGAGGCCCCTTGATTTAGTGTCTTTAATGTGTCCGGGAAGGGATGTGCTCTTCGCATCATTAGTGTGACAGGGTGAAGGGGCAACACGTTTCTTCTGTTCCTGTGGAAAGGGATGAATCTGGCACAGCTCTGATGTCAGAACCTCCATCACCTTTCTCGCAGATGATGTAGATTTTAATTGTACTCAGGGCTGCCTCGCATAGCACCAGCTCCTACGTGACATTGAGATAGATGAAGCCATTTGTTGGCATTATCAGAGCCAGCTGTGTGCTTGGCTGCCGCTACAGTAGGCATTTTATCTCATGCATAATCCTCTCATTGAGAGAGGATCACAAACGTCGGAACCATATGGCAAATAATTTTATTATGATCAAAAAAGGACTCTTGAAACTAGTTAAACAGAAGAGTCCTTGAAATTCAATCAGAAGAACTTTGATTTTCATGTCACGCCATCATCCTACATTAATTGTTAGTACTACCACAAGCAAACAGAATCAAGGCTCCCCTCCACCTTGCAAAATGAGCATCATCTTACCATTATTTTATTTCACTCAACATTTGTTTTTATTCCTCTCAATTTTGGAGAATTTATGTGGATCAGTATTGGAAAAGAAAATTGGGACTTCAAACCTAAAGCTGCTTTCTAATTAAAAAAAAAATGGTAAACAATGTTTTAAGTAGCAGAACAACACAGGGGGTGAGACAAACTTGAGTGAAGATCCTAATTGCTACCTCTCCTAAAATATGTGAAAGACAGGTGGTATATTTTTCCTTTAGGGGAGGAGAATCATTGGTTTTTGTTTTGTATTTGGTTTGGTTTTGATATAGGGTCTCCTCTGGCTCAGGCTAGCCTCTAAATCCTGCTCTTCCTTAGTCTACCTCTCATCTGCTGGGATTACGGTCATGCCCACCATACCCAGCTCAAGAAAGTTCTAGAATAAAAAGAATACGTCTGTCCTTTTTCCAGGTAGGCTACAGAGCGTATGTCTTCAAAAGGAAGAAATAAGATCTCTTTTTCACAGGGAGTTAGTTGCCTGGGTCTCTATATCATAGGCCTTTATCCAGGCACGTGATGGGAAACAAAGAATTCCAGTGTGGAAGGCTTTAGAGGCTGTGTGTAGCATCTGGGTGGCTGCCTCACACCCACATTGCTTCTAGCTGTCATAAGCCCATATTAATTGGATTTTGTTAATCAGAAAAGATTTCAAATGCTCAGTTCACATGTTACAGTGGCACAAAAGGGTGATTTGCCTAGCCTCACCTTGTCTATAAAGTATACACTCTGTCCTTTTATTAACATTTTTCTTTCCAGGGGAAAGTATATAGAATCTGTGCCTTAGGGTACCTGTTAATGATGGGACAGCATTATTAGCAACAAACATACCAGAGTGAGAGTACATACTATTCCAGAGTCCAAATGCACTAGCTGCTGTATCTTGAGAGTAGGCTTTTATTTGGTGTTTTATTGACAAATAATAAAGCTAGTAATTTTACTGGGAGAGGCATATAACCACCCAATCTATAGAAAGTATAATTTCTATTACTGAATGCCTGTAGTAGCTTGTTTTTTCTTATCACATCCCCTCACAGCTAGAGCTGAGTAGCTGGCTGAGATGCTAAAAATGGTATAAAATGTGTGTTTTTCTTTTTGTTATTTAAGACCATGTTTGAAAACTATGCTTGGTATAAAATGTACCAATAGTGGCAAAATCCCACTGTGGAATCATGATGGTAAAGTCACACTGCATGTGTTCAGGAGGTCCAGGTCCCCAGCCAGGGTTTGTAGAGTAGGGCTGTGTACACCAGGCTCAGCAGAAAATCGTAGTTTCTCCAAGCAGGTGCTAGAAGTGGACAGATGAGCATCACCCCTCATTGTGGTGACAGATTCAGTTCAATAAGCCACATTGTGCACACTGGGTCCTCCCACTAGACTGTGATTAAGTAGCTGTTGTCATAAGCGTGACTTTGCATTTCTCTATGACCTCCTGTCACCATCAAGGGAAAACATGGAAACTGGATTGCTTTGGTGGGGGCCTTACAGTTACACTCAGGCAAAGTTTGTTGGTAAAGAACGGCCAACACATTGTCAATTTCAAGAGATGTGGCCTGTTTATTATAGGATTGCTCTGGTGTGTTTTAGAGAAACCCCCAATAGTATTTCATGCAGTCTAGTGATGATTATCTAATACGTTCTCTGAATGGCTAGTGGAATGGTAGAAGTTCAGTCTTTTGTCACCCTATCCATGTTACAGGAATTTCATTGGCAAGGAAAGTGGGTGGCGGGACCTGAGCAAGCAGGACTTGACAGACTACCCTGTGGTGTGTTACAATTGGTATGCTTGCATCTCTCTTCACTTATTCAACTAGAGAGAGCATGTGTGTCTTTGGAGATGGATTTGTTCAGTGCTTTCCCCATGTCTCTTTAAAACTCAGAACCAGGTTATGAGCACTAACAGCTTTCCAAATCAGCAGATTTTTTCCTTTATTTAAACTGGAATCTTAGGAAAATCTCTACTGCATAAGAGAAAGTTTGGCTTGCACGCTCATCTGTCCTCAAGGCAGTTTCTGGGTGATGGATCACCATGTCACCATATAGTCAACAAACCAAGTGGACCTGTGGGAAGAGCCAGAATATGAGAGTGACACAGGAATCATTGGTGGTGACTCCTGGCAAAGCAGAGAACAGAGAGGACGAGATTGCCAATAGGAATTGTGTGTAGATGTATTTTAAGCCGGCACTGGTTTATCCTTTTGGAAAAGTAACACAGGAAATGAGAAGATACAATCTGGATTGTAGGAAGTCTTTAAAAAATTTTGGTTCTAATTATATACATTGAAGTTTTCTCAGTTTTGAGGGTGAGTTATATAAATTAGCAAAAAACAGTATGCATAGGCCCCAAACTGCTAGGCCAGTTAAACCTATTCAGATTTCATAGTCTTACCACTAATAACAGAAAGGAAGTAGGTAAGTGTTTTGATAAAGCTTGAGGGGATCCTTGAGTAGGGGACCTTGGCAGATTCCATGGCAGGCAAGGGTGACATAGCTGGAGGGACAGACATGCTAGTCAGACAGAGCTTAGTGAGAAGTTTTATTAGAAAGGGAAAGGGGTAGGAAAGAGAAAAAAGAGATAAAGAGACACAGAGACAGATGACAGAAGAGAAGAGGGAGACAGGAAATGTCTTGTCTGCCCTAGGGGGACATCTGGGAAGAGAGCTGGAAAGGGAGCTGGAAAAGAGCAACAAGAGAAGAGAGCATAAGTGGGCAGGGTCTTTCTTTTAAACGGGTCCTTTGCACTTGCGTGCAGACTAGTACTCATGGAACCCTGGGCTGACCAGAGAAGTGCCTGAGTGCATTCTGCCAGGTGACAGGGGCAGGCCAGCATAATACCTGAATCCTTACAGTAAGGAAAAGGAAAGGGGGAGGGGGAGGAAGGAAGGGTAGATGGATGAAGGAAGGAAGGGGAGGCAGGGGGGAAGAAAAGGGAGAGGAAGGAAGGAAAGAAGGTAGAGGGAGGAAGGAAAGAAAGAAAATAGAAGTCAAAAGAATAGGAAAACGTTTCTCCTGATATTTTCTCCTTCCCCACCCTACCTGTTCCTACCCATTTTCAACCCTACCTGCCCCGGGGACACCAGGAACTGGGAGGCATTTTGGGGCCAAGGTAGAAACCTAGTGTAATGGAAACTCTATGGATTATAAGAGAGTAACCCTAACAAAGACTCCTATCAATGGGGGGCACAGAGCCTGAACCAGCCATCTTCTGTAATCAGATAAGGCCTCAAGTGGAGGGATTGGGACATCAACCCAGTGACAAAACCTTTGATCTACAGCTTGTCCTGCATTCGGAGTGTTCTGGAACTGGAATCTAGCAGAATCTTCATCAAAGAGACCAGAGAGACTTTACCTAGCAACTAATGGGAGCAGAGGCAGAGTCCCAGAGTCAGACGTTAGGAAGAGCTCAGGGAGTCCTGTGGAGGACCAGGAGGAAGGATCAGATGAGCCAGAGGGGACAGAGACACCAAGAGAAAATGGCCCACAGAATCAATTGACCAGGACTCTTACAAGCTCACACAGATGAGGGAGCCAAGAGAGGTCTGACTTAGGTCCTCTGCATATATATTGTGGCTGAGTAGCTTGGTGTTTTCATGGGACTCCTAACAGTGGGTATGGGGGCTGTCACTGACTTTTCCCCCTAACTTGTGGTACCCTTTTCTTTTAGTGGGTTGCCTCATCTAGCCTTGATGTGATGGTATGTGCCTCAGCTTATTGTTATTTGTTATCCCATGTTTGGTTGATGTCCCTGGGAGGTTTGCTCTTCTCTGAGGGGTGGCAGGGGGGTCGTGGATGGGGAGGAGAGGGAAGGTGGAGAGAGAGACTTGGGGGAGGAAAGCAAGCGGAAGCTGCGGTTGGGATGTAATGTATGAAAGAATAAGCAAAGAGGACATGAAGTTAAAAGGGAGGTGTGCTGGGAGTCTGGTCGGAGTTGAGGTGGGAAGTGGAGAGGGGATATGATCAAGACATAATGAATCTATATGAAGTCTTCAATGAATGAATTAAAATAATATTTTTTAAAAAAGAAAATAAACTTGAAGCTACTGATTTAAAAAAAATAGAAAAAAATCAAAGAAATTTGGCAGAGGTTTGTTTCATTTTTGTTTGTTTTGGTTTTGGTTTTGAGACAGAGTTTCACCCAGTAGCCCAGAATAGCTTGGAGCTCACTTTGTAGTTCAGTCTGGCCTCAAATTTATGATTCTACTGTACGAGCCTCCTGAGTGCTTGGGTTGCAGCATGCCCTACTACACCCTGCTAAGCTTCACATGGCTTTTCCTTGAAGACAAATGTGTGGCAGTGTTTCTATTATTTCTGCAGAGCAGGGTGATATGAGCACTGAGAATAAGATACAGCCAAGGGAAGAAGAGTGGTCACTGTTTAACTGAACAAACTCTTGCTTGCTTACTAATTAGAGCTAAAGTTTTCAGAAAGCTGATTATCACAGATAAAAGTCATGTCATGAATTGTCCCCATCAATTGTTTGCTCAACTTCAGGGTGTTTTAAAAATTTATATTCGACTTACATAGATATTTCCAAGATAGTCTACATGAATGGATTGTACAAGCCCCCATGGTTAAATTCAACTTAGCAAAAGTCAATTTTTAGATTCATGGGTCCTTTCTGTATTATAAAACAAACCGTTTTGTGGCCTTTTGAATCTTCAAATCTGGCAAAGAGAAGTGTGCTGTGTCAGGGGCGGCAGAGGAAATCAGAGAGAACCTGGCATTTTAAAGCTCGTTAGCATCCCCCCTTTTAATCTCAGATCCCTCTCCCCAGGGATCTGAATAAAGAAACATGCCTGTCACTATGGGGCAACATTCGCATTCTTTAGATAAGGACTCTGCTCAGTCCAGGTCGAATTATACTGGTAGCAAAGCTGATGAGAGCAAACAAGGTTTTGGAAGATTCAGTCACTCTTGTAAAAGCTGATTATAATTGATGAACGACCAGCTTGCTAGACCCTGACAGGCTGGCTGCCTGGCCTTTGCTCTCTGCCAGTTCAAGCCTTACAAGTGTGAAATAGCCAATTACTGGAATACCTATTGAAAGTAATAGGCCAATGAGCAAATTGCTACTATGGGATGCCATAGTGGTGTAGATGGAAGGAGGCCAAGATAAAGTTCTGCCCTGAGCAGCTGCTCCCACCACAGATTGCTAATACTATTGGATGACCAAGGGATGAGAGTGAGGTACTTTGCCATTCAAACTGCAAGTGCCCTGCCTTGTATTGACTTAAAGTTTATGATGCATGATACCATCTTGTTACCCAGGTCCTAATTTGCAGGAATAAATCCTCCTTTTAAAAGGTAGTTAAATAGGTAATAAGGAGAGTCATGGCGATAGATTTTGTGCAAAAGCATTAAATACAATTTTTGCAGGGAATGAAAAGTCATACAGTGTGCAGAGTGTTAATACTTGCCAGCCATTTGCTATTGACAGAACAATTTATCTTGATAAAGGACAGTGAGGAATTCCAATCTATTCACTGCCATCACGTTATCAGCAGTAATATATGACTGCATCTAAATATAACGGTGAGAACTGATACGGCTGAGGAGTTCTTACTAATTTGCCTGTAAATATATCATGTACCGGACAATGAACACGTGACACATTTACCATGTCATGGCAGAGCCTATTTCCACGTGAAATTTAAAGTTTTACTGTGTTTAATGGAATATACCATAATGTTTCCTTTTGGAAGTTGCATGTCTCTTCAGTAAGAATTTGGTGATGGTTTAGAGACTACTGGATATTACAGAGAAGAGACAGACTAAGATAAATTCTAAACCTGTGCCAGAAGTGGATTCTCTCAGAATTTATCACCATCTCCCTGATATTTTGCTATTAGTGTTCGCATTGCTGTTATTACAACAGTATGTACCTTTTTGTAGGGTGATAAGCTTGGGGAGTCCTCTCAAGTGTTCCTTTGAAAATGGATCTAATGTAACACTGAATTATCTGAAAGACCCTAAGAAGAACACACTGCAGAAGGGTGGAGTAGGGCGACTCGTAGCTTGAGTGGTACAGAATGGGCAAGCACAGGGAGCGATTTCTCTCTAGGCTGGAAGCCACTTAGCTTAGCTTAGCTCACTGGGGTTATGGGGGGCAGAGATGTAGGCACCTGAGCACATGCCTTTGTCTGCCACACCCCCAAGTACCTGTACTTCTGTAAATCTCCAAATAAGAAAGATTTAAATCCCTCATTGTTTAAGATCTGCATCTTGAGTTTAGTGATAAAATTGTTGTATTTCTTAGGAAACTCTTCAATGACTCATCACTTTCTTTTTGTCTTTCATGAATCCCTTTCCAAGAGAAATGAGAGCTCGGATGAGTGATAAACAATAGGCTAGGAGTGATTTGTATATTCCTTTTTAGACTTCAGCTGTGGACAACTAAAATAGCCTACTATTTGTAGCATACATTATTTCTATCATAAATAAAATATAAAGGATATATGAAAATATTAAAGAAAACATATTTTTAATTTAATTGTTGAAAAATCAAACCAAGCAGATGAATTCTACAGCTGTGCCCAAGAAACAGCAGACATCCTGATCTTATGCCATTAAGATAAACCAAGATTCTAATTTTAACCAAATTACTTGAATTACCTTCCACTATAATAATCAGAATACTTTCTTTCCCTCTCCTGATCTCCTCTTGTGAAAAAAGAAAAAAAAAAAAGTATATATGAGTCCAGTCTTTTACAATCAAGATCTGAGAAATAGCTGTCACCATTTGTTTGCCTTTACTTTTCTGGGCCACAAGGTGTCACTGTTGAACGCCAGACCTGTACACTTTGTTGTTCCTGTATGCCTGTGTCCTTGCTGATGCAGATCCCTGGGCAGTACAGAGAGACTTGTCCATTCCACCCAGCATCTGCTTTTGAGTTTACTATGTCAACCATTGGGCTTCAAACTCACATCACACCAAAGTCAAAGGTTTTCTTCATGAGTTGTCTGAGGATGAGTATTTTGTGAGATTTCAATTAATCATACACACACACAGGTTTATGCATACTCCTGTTTGTGCATGCATACAAGGCTTAGAGCTGAGGTTATCAGCTGTTACCAGTTTTTAAATAACTATTACTTCAAGACCACCTGAGATTATTAATCATAGCACCTCTGACTAGCCTTGCCCCTTGCTGGTCCTGTCACAAATAGTCCTTAGGAGAGGAGGCCTGGCATCTTTCTTGATTGCAGATTTACTCACTCCATTCAAAAGATTCTAATAGTAGTATTAGTTTAAAATTGATGCTTCTTTATCTCTTCCATTTCTGCACTCTTGTATCAACTATGTCATCTTTTTGCTAGTGACCAGTTGTATCCGTGGGGCAAGTGACTGCTTTGGACAAGAGAACAAAGGTTGGGCTTTGATAGTATCTCCTGGGACAATGGAACCCTACTGTTTCACATTTAGATAACTGAGTAAAGTATATACCAGATTGAACTGGTCTCTAAGATGAATTTCAACTCTCAGTTTGCAAGGGGAAATCACCAACCCTTCCTTATAAATTTTAGTGTCTCTTGTTAATTATACCAATGAAATAGTTTTTTGCTTTGAAACATTTTTTTCTGTGAAGATAACTTTTATAGTAAAAACTTCATTTTTAATTTGTCATAAAAAGGAAATGATGTGATCTAATAACTATATTTGTTCTACTTATTAAAAGAACGTAGGGAGGAAAAAGAATGTTCTAAGTGATAGCAGCAAAACCTCATTCTGTTATTAAACATTAGTGGGAAGTGGTATTATCTCAGAATTTTTGGTGAGGAATCCATGTTCAAAAAATTGATATTGGTTACATGCCCAAGGTCTTCAGGGGAGAAGGAGCTTGTCCACACATGAATGCTGGTCTGTATATTTTATTTAATGAATTTTATGCACAAAGTGTGCTGAAATCTTTTTTATGATTGCTAGATTATTCCAGATTTCCCATTCATAGAGTTACATTGTAAACAAATAAAAGGTTTGACTCTTTTGTCAATTTGCTCTGCTTTAATTGTGTAGGTATTGTGGTTTCAATATGAAATGTTCCTTAGGACACTTACATAAAGAAAATTTGATCCTCAATGCAGTCAAGTTCAGAGGTGACATCTTGAGAGGTAACTGGATCATAAGGACTTTGACTTTATCCATGGGTTGATCCATTGATGAGTTCATACTTGAAGGATCCTATGAGGTGGGCCTTTAGGGAGAATATTTTGTACATGGCCCCTTCCTCTCTGTCTGCTTCCTGATTGCCATTTTGTGTGCAGCAGACTCTGCCACATGTTCCCCCCTCCATGGTTCCCCACCTCAGCCCAGCTGGAAACAACAGAGCCAGCAACACAGACTGAAATCTCTGAAACCCTGAGCCAAAATTCAGTTTTCTCTCTTTAAGTTGATTCTGTTAGAAATTTTGTCCCAGGGACAAAAAGCTGACTATTGCAAAGATCTATGTGTCCTAAAGACAAAGACAAAACTGTCTTATGGCATTAAATCCCTAGAGGTTTTCTTAATCTAGTTTGTTACTTTATGCTGTTTTATCATATGATTTGATCTATTTGCTTTTAAAGTAGTAACATTCATCAGTGAGGCTTCATTGCCATCATTTCCTGACGATTTGCACTTTCTTCCTCTTTTATTTCTGCTGTGTTAGTTAGTTGCCTTTCATAGTTATATATTTTGATTTCTGTCTTGTAATCTTCAGGGTATTTAATAGATGTTCTTTAGTGGTTACCATATGGCAATACGATGTACCCTTAACCTCCCCATTTTAAGCTGATTCCAACAACTTTGATCATGATGATAGTATTGGTTTTCAACTTAACAGAATCTAGAACAATCTGAGAGGCAGGCCTCTGGGCATGCCTGTGGGGAATGTCTTAATTGTAAAAATTGTTGTCAAAGGACCCATTTTTAGCTATGGACAGGACCATCCTTGGGTGGGGATGCTGGACTACAGAAAAGGGGCGGAGCACTAGCCTACATTCATCCCCCTCTATTTTCTGTTTATGGATGTGATGTGACTAGTGGCTTCAAACACCTGTGCCTTGACTCCCCTGCTATGATGGACTGCACATTGAACTGTGAGCTAAAAATATCCTTTCTCCCTTAAATTGCTTTTGCTAGGGTATTTTGTAACAGCAATAGCAAGCAACTAAGAAAATTGTATAGAACAACTCTGTTCCTTAATTATTCTTCATGTTAAGTTATTGTGGTTAATAACTTTTGTATTGTATGAACAACAAAATTATTTTAGTTATAAATATTTTATATGTATTTCAGCTCTCATAAAAGCATTTAAAAATGATCTAACTTGATCTACACATTCTATTTTATTGATGGGTTTTGAATATTCATACATTTTCCACTGAAATTTATTATTCCATTTGATTTATTTTTGAGTAATTCCATCTCATGTATCTTACAAAGAAGGACTAATAGTGATGAACTTGTCCAGTTGTTTTTTCTTTTTAGGAAAATATTTACTTCATTATTGTAATTGTTGTTTATTTGTGAAGGTCTTACACAGTGACACTGATCTGTAGCTAAGGATGGCCTCAAACTCCTGACCTTCCTGCCACCCCCAAGTCCTGTGAGTGTATCACCCCACCAGCCTCTACTCTCTGCTTCATTTCTGATGGACAGTTGTTGATCTAGTACTCTTCATTGGCATAGCTGCTCTCTCTCTCTCTCTCTCTCTCTCTCTCTCTCTCTCTCTCTCTCTCTCTCTCTCCCTCTCTCTCTCTCTCTCTCCTAATACTTTGCCACCATCTACAAGCCTGTTAACTTTTTGCTAAGAAATTCTCTAATGATCATGAGAGTTCCCTCTATATAATAAATTGTTTTTCTCTTGCTCTCTTTATAATTAATTGTGTCCACACACAGTACAGCTTGCTACCAGGGTTTTCTAGTCAGTGAGATCACTGTTTTTCTGCTATGATGGTGAAGATACATTGGTTGGATTCCTCAATCTAGTGGAGTCACTGTCTGAAGTCTGAGCTCTGAATTCAGTCAAGTTTACTGACTGGGCTCCTTTGCCTAGCAGCATGAATAGATAGACTTCACTTTTAGTAGACACACAGTCTGGGCTTTGTGATGTTATGAGTCCTTACATAGACCTACAGTTCAGTGCATCTACAGGCTGTATGTACCCTATTGTTGAACACAGAATGCAAGGTGTCCAGAGGGAGCTGGATGTAGCTGGTCAACTTATATCTGCAAATGAGAATCAGAGGGCAGTGAATGTTTGTTTTTGACTCACTTTTATTTGGTCCAGGAACCCTATTCAGAGAATCTTCTAGCACAGAGCTAAGATGGGTCTATGTTCATCAATTAACTTAAACAAAGTGATTCCCCATAGACATTCCAGAAGATAAATAATCTCTCACAGATGTGCCTGGAGGCTTGTCTCCTCCAATTCCAGATTTTGTTAAGTTGCAATAGTCATCATGGACTATTATGTGGCTAGCTTCTAAGTCTGTGCATGCCTATTGGCTATAGAGGGACTCACAAAATAAGGAATTGGGAATTTAAAGACTAAGGTTTCACTGAGAATTTCTGGAGGTGAGGATCTTTTATTCATGCCTTTATTCATTTATAAAGGTTCACTAAAATTCATCACAGCTCCTGCTCACAATCTTGGATTTTAAGGGATGTACCTTGTACAAAGTTTTTTCCTTTGAACAGCAGAAGTGCCTGAGACTCGCAGAGACTGAATTGCTTGGCAAAACTCACATATGTAATAATAACAGCAGTCTCTCTCCTCTTCAAAGATACTCTTGACCCCTTTACTGCTCAGTAGTTGGATGGGAGGTTGGGTCAAAAGATGGAGGGACTTAGTTATAAATGTGATTATCACTTTTCATAAATGTAAGGTTTTTCTACAATTGCTCTTTTGATACCTGTATAAAGTGTGTAATATGAGAAAACATTGAGAAAAGGCTAGCACTAAAAAGCAAACAATTTATTCAGTATATCTGCTAACATGCATTTATACTGACACAGAGGACAGCTCATCTTCTTTGTCAGTCGTCTTTTTGCAAAAACTAAAACATTCACAGCCGCTCTGTATATCTTTCTCCCTTGATGTTTCCCCATGGAGATGGTTAGCAAATGAAGAGAATGCATTCATTGAAATGAAATGTAAACTAATTCCATTTTAGTGAGACTTTAACATGGGAATACACTAGGCCTCACCTATGACTGACACCAAATTGCCCTACACGTATCATATATTTCAACATGTATGATGCCAATGAGGCAAAGTGTCTGTGCCCTTTGCTCTTTGGGGCACTAAATGCTCCCTCAGTTGAATGAAGCTCCATTAGACTAACAAACAGCTACCACTTTCCCCTGTTGTCAACTTCTTGTTTTGTGCAATCATTTGGTAAGAACTTAGCAGACTGAATAGTACAAGGCAAAGATGGCAGACTCCACTAAAGCCACCAGATCTGGATTTGAATCCTGCTTCTCCTGTTCAACCGCTAGTTCATCCTGAGTTGTACTCACTTTCATGCAGTAAAGGAAGCAGTAATACCAGAAGTAATGTCACCAAACTTGGGTTTGTTCCTTCATAGTCTTTTCTTCAAGAAGCCATGATCAGCTGTCTATTATTAAGAACCAATTAAAACAGCAAAATTAATAGTAAAGGAAAAAATCAGAAAAAAAAATTTCTTCAATGTGGCCATATTGAAAAGGGATAAAAGAGATCCAATGACTCACTTAAATCTATCTCTTGGGTCCTTAAGTGAGATTAAAGTTGAAACAGAGGCCCAGGAGGATACATATCTAAGCAGTCCTGGTCAAGATATGGTCTATCCTCTGCTGAATTCCCATTGTCTGGGTTCCAGCCTCTCCAGCAAGGGTTTTAACAAGTTAGTGGTACTGTGTGAAACCTTTCTGGGAGTGTGCTGGCTGGCACCAAGTTTTCCCCTTGTCCTTCTCCTAGCATGAGATCACTGGGAGTAATTCTGGCATCTCTGAGTGGTTCTCTCCTTCCACCATAATATAGGTTCTGGGAACAGAATACAGATCACCACATTGTGTGGCAAAAGCCTTTGCCAAATGAACCACCCCCTAGTACCACTTACATCATGTTGTAAAATGAAAAATATATTCTAGTAGAGTGAGCTAAGCCATGAACAAAATATGTGAATTCATAATAAATTATAATAGAAACAATGTATGCTTTGGAGAGATTGAGTGAACACATGTGAACACACAGGTGTGATTTGAGCAAAGAGAAGGAGGCAGGAGACACAGCCAGGCAGAGGCCTGGGGAGGGGTATTTTAGAAGAAAACACACCAGGCAATGGGAAGTGGCTATGTTATTGACATTTTAAGGTCACTACTCTAGAACAGAGTGAACAAAGAAAATGTAATAGCAAGTGAGGTCAGGAAACCCACCAGAGCCAAATTGTGAAAGGTTTTGCAGGCCATTGTCAAGGCTCTGGCTTTTACTCTAATTGAAAAGAAAACCATCAAGGGTTTTGAAGAACCTGTTGTGATAAAAGACACCTTTTATCTCCTTGATTGCTCTTTTGAGACTCACTGTAGGGAAACAAAAGCCCAAGCAGGAAAACACTTAAGAAACTATTTCAGTCCTGTAGGTGAGAAATTACCAAGTGGTAGTGTGTGAAAGTGAGAGACAAGTAGAGCTCTTGGATATGTTTGGCAGACAGAGCCATGTTGTATCAGATCCCATGTATCTAAGAGAGGTGAAAATGACAGACATCTGCAGAAAGTTTCAGAATTGAGAACTTGAAACGATCAAATTTCATTTCCTGATGTTATGCCACCTTAGTTAATGACCTTTGAATGTTAGATATCTCTTAAAATATTTGTATATTGCTAGAGCTACTATATAATTTCTAAGAGCAAGGTAAGTTACTCTTCATTCATATGCACTCAATATATGGTAATTAGCAAATATTGACGACTAGTTAGATGATTGCATATGGCTTCTCAGTGGCAGCGAATATGCTATTCCCAACATTTGCTGTGATGACTGATTTAATTTCATGTTATAGTCATAGATTCTTAAATGTCTTTGAGATATTTAGGATTATATGAAAACATACAGGAAAATGCTTGCTTATGCTAATTTTTTCACTGCTTTAAAAATTCTCAGATCTAAAATGCAGTGTATGTTTTGAAGAGTCCTGGATAGGATTTAAGCAACACCGCAAATGAGAAAATCAATACATTCCTAAATAGAGCAATGTCTAATTACGAACCAACATCGCTAAGTTAATGTTTGGAGTGTGTTGCTTGGTTAGGGGCATGAATGGGGGGCACTTGTGTGTGTAACTGTTCATGTGTACATGTGTGTGGACAGAGGCCAACATCAGGATCTTCCTCAGCCAGTCTTTCACTTTATTTTTTGAGTCATGGTCTTTTCCTGAACCTGGGGCTCATCAATTTAACCAGTCTGACTGAATAGCAAGCACAGTAAGTCTCCAGCTAGTCTCTGCCTGTACATTTCTGGGATTAAAGGCTCATGCCACTATTTGCCTAGTTTTTGCACATGGGTTTTATAAATCTGAACTCAGATCTTCAGCAAGTACATTTACCAACTAGGTTATCTCCCCAGCCCCCAAGTTAATGTCTTACACAGTAAAAACACATCTTGTTTTGTTACTAAAAATCTTTTAAAGACATTCTGTAGGCTTTGAAATCAAGCCAAATGAAAACTAATTTTGAACAAAATCATTAAATGTAAACATCTTTCCCATCAAATCCATAAGTAACTATTTAATTAGCTTTGGTTTTTATAGTGCTGGTAATGAACCCAAGACTTCCAATATGGCAGGTAAGAACCATCCCACTGTACCTCATCCCTAATTGCATCCCTGATTTGGAATTTATAGATAAAGACAGTTAATTATTCTGAAGGCATTAAACTCATATTTACTTGCACCTGTCTATGGAGTCCACTTAACATATGTAGGCATTGACTTAAATCAGATGTTCTTAATATTCATGAACTTTAGAGACATGTAATAGTATAGCTTTAGTTTTACAGATAACATGATTTAAGTGCCAAGGGAGAGCCTTGGCTTTGTGTATAATATCTCATGATCTCAGGTCTCCTTACACTATTCCTAGGTCATGAATTATGACCTAAAGCCTTTAACAATTAAACCCTCCTTAGCCAGTGCCTTTTGTGTTAGCCACACAATAACCAAATAGATATCTTCACCTAGAAGTGTTTTTGCAAAATGCAGAATACAACACAACCATTCCATTCTCCATGAGTCCCAGTGTACAAGTAACTCAGTTCTAGGCACTTTCAAACCTTAGCAAATTTTATGTTACATGTTCAAAAAAACCCCACGGATTTTCCCTTTATTATATTGTTATTATTACATTTTTGAGAATAAAATAAGATGTATTTTGATAATATTCAACCCTCCAACTTAAAGTCTCTCAGATCCACCCTCCTTTTCTAAATCCTTCCAACTTCAATATGGTCATCCTTGTCTTCTTTCTTCCTCCTCATTCTTCTGTCTTCTCTTCTCTCTGTTTCTCCTTTCTTCCTCCTCCTCCTCCCCATCGAGTCCAATTTGTACTACTCATATATTCCTGGGTGTGCAGCCATCCACTGAAGCATAGTTAATTTACTAGGGTCCATATCCTTAAAGAAAACTCATTCTACCTGCCCCCAAAGTCAACAGCTATAAATAGCTTCTCACTGAGGAACAGGAATTTCCAGGAAACTTGTGAATTCCTCCATCCTTCACACTGTAATGTTGACTGGCATAGTCTTCAGATAACCATAGTTGCTGTGAGTTCATGAGCACAGCTGTCTTGCCATATCCAGGAGACACTATTTTGTTCTGGTTCTCCACAAACTCTCATTCTTTTGTAATCTATCCACCCCTTCTTCCATGATGGCTCCTGAGCCTGAGCAAGAGTCAGTGACATAGATGGCATATTTGAAGCTGAGCACTAACACTTAACTCTCTTGTACTTTGACCTCCTTGTTGTAAGTTTCTGCATTGATTACTCTTCAATGCACAATGAAAACTCTTTGGTAAGACAGCAAATTAACAGCAAATGCCAACAATTCAGCATTTATTATGGCAGTTGTTATTAAGGAACAAGTAGTAAATCGTGGGTAGATGCCTGAGATTGAACCTCGTTTTATCTTTGATGACAGTGGCAATCGTAATAATGTTATTTTGTAATGACAAATTGTATTTTCAACACTGGCATCTAGCCATTTATTAGACTTTAAGAGCAACGATAATTAAGCATTACTACTAGGAAGAGTTGCTTGTGTTATTTATAGCCAAAAGGAGTATTAAAAACAAAACTTTTTATATTCAAATAGATGTTAATTCTTGCTTCATTAACTATAGACTGGGACATTTGAATTGATGCTTCAGCTGTACCATCTCATTTCCCAAGTGTCTAAGGCAGCCCCCTTGTCACTGCTGTTTTAATTTGTTTTGTTCCCTCCCTACTCCAAGACAACTCACATGACAGTCCAAATATTAAAAAGCAACCAGACAGTATTTTCAGAAGGAATTGTACCCCATGCTCTCTATAAAGAACACAGGTTTTTGTCCTAGTAGCATGATGCTTGTGAAGAAATTCTAAACAAAAAGAAAAGCTTTTTGGATATTTCTAAGCCAATGATATATGGTGTTCAGATCATTCATATCCTTTAATTGGACTAATGTGTCATTATCCCATCTACATTTGACATACTGTTAAATTTCATGGTGTTCTCTGATAAGAATATTGGTTTTTTTTTTAAATAAGAATATTGTTAACAGTGGCCTGCCATACTGAGGTTTTTTGCCAGCCCCTATGGTGCAAGCAATTTTAGATGCAAGTAAAATGAAATAGCTAATGCAAACAGCCTGCCAATAGTATTTATTGTCTTTTACTTTAAAACAAAGAACAAAGATGCCATGGATAGTCTTATTTTTCCTAATTCTAGACATAAATCGCAGAGGCAGGAGAAAATATGATTCCATTTTGAACAATAAAACAAACTTTGCAAGTTCTACTCTGCACTGGAATTATGGGCTCTCGCCACTATTATATGTACAGTTTCAAACGCTGTGGGAATATTGCTACTTACATCTTCTCTTCCAAAGTGCAAAGACTGTTTCTTATTAAGATTCTACACCTTTTTGCTCCATACTTTTTATGTCCCCACCTACTAAGTCACTTTCACTCTTGACTGACATTTATTTGGATAATGTCTGGAAGCAACCCAGGCCCCCTCCTCAAAGCAGATTAGGGCTAGAGCTCTCTGTCAGTGCCTGGCAGGTGTAAATTCTTTAATGTATGAGCAGTGTATGAAAATACACATCAACGTGGAGAACCCTCAAGTAGACCGAGAGGCTGCCATGAGCAATTTTCAAAAAGCATGAGTTATTTGGTTCCTCTCCAGAGGGAACATTTCTGTAGGCATAAATTTGTGAATAGTGCTTGACAGCCTGAACAAGCACTGCTCTCTCTCTCAAAATGTGATGTATGCCCAACATGTGACATGGACTTTCTGGTCACCTGCACTCTGCAGGAAATGGAGAACTGGCATAACTGGGGACATCTTGTGACATACTACTGAGGTACTTGCCAAAAGATTTAAACAGCCTCACAATATGGAACTTTTGAAGAGACTTACTTGGCAAAGAATGCTTTTTGTGGACCGTTTCTACTCAATATCCCCATTTCTTGACCACCTGAATGTGAAAAGAAATATTAAAGTCTGGTATACGCATTCCCAATTTTGTTACTAACTTATATGTTCTAACACTGTAAGGCTGTTTATTCTCTGGCTGGCCCCAGGTTCCTTGAACAATCTTTAGTAATGAAATAAGCTTCTCCCTGGTGTGAGCATGGTGACCAGCTAGAGTGCCTGATTGACAAGCCAGTTCTAATTGAATAAGTGTCAAGGTCAACAGCCAACAAGTGATGAAGGTGAGGAACCCTGGAGTAGTGTTTGTTTCAAATCCCATTATGTGTTTTTTTAGGATCCCAGAGCTTAAGGGTAGGGGGGCATAAAATTGAAAAAAGCAAGAAAAATGGTACTAAAGCTATTTTCTATGAGTATGTAGGAAAAACTTGTCATTTCATAGTTTTAATAGAAGTAGCCACATAAAATATACCACTATCAGAGTTCTTGTAAGTTCAACATTTTGCACAGACTTAAATATAAATGTGTCCTAAATGTTCTGTTGTGAAGCAGGAGGGAAATGAAGGCTTAGCTCTTGTCTATCATTCAAGGTCCTAGGGCCCTGTCCTAGAGAAACGAGTGTACTTACTGGGGTTTGTACAGTCAGACATTTCATGTCAACATCTGAAACAAATGCTACTTAAAAATTACATCTATTTCAGTAATTTGTTTTTCATATATATAAAGTTATTTATATTGTCATGATGAAGCTTATTAAAGAGTGACAAATTATTCTTTAATATATTTACATAGAGTTTAACATGTTCCCAACATATTCAGTGTATGTCCCTCCAATCAACTTGGGTGCAGCACGATATTTCAATCAGAATCCTCTCCCTTTAGCTACACCTGAAATGTCCTGGAAGTTATCATTCAAGAAGTATCACCTACTAAATCCTAAGGAAATAGTTATGAGACTGACAGTGCATGGCCAGAGGATCTAGAAGGGCAGGAAACCTGCTTATCCCTTCACATGGCTTTTACAAAGGACTTGATGAAATTTCTGTGGTTTTCAGTGGGCACTTGGTGTATGTGGCTTTATCACAAAGGTAGAAGTGATGTGGATCAGATCATATAGAATGAGTTCTTTGTCCAAGTTTACTGTGAGCTTATAATAAGCCAAGACAATGTTCTGAGCTACTACATTCTACCACCATATTTGCAAAGGTCAATCATTTAGAAAGACTTGTTGGGTATCTGCTTGTGCCAGGCATCCTTGTGTGTTTAGTGTTGTAACACTAGGGTGATGTTTCTGCTATCATTAGTATCCTTGGTATTGGGTAGAGTTTCTGTCCCACTAAGTCTTTCCATTTATTTTTGCTTCCTGGAGGTACTATTCCCAGTTTATAAATACCAGATACCAAGCAGGGAGTATTTAGGGTAGGGTATGATAATGTGTAGTACCTTCCTCTCTCTTAAGACTTTATATAACACCTAACAATAGACTTTGTGGCCTAATAATAATTTTCTCTCTGAATATTATAATTAGTCCAAAGCTAATAAATACTTGTTGAATAAATGCACAGATGTTAATTTTATTGAAAAAGATTACTTGTAATAGGTACGTATTTGAAAAATAAGTAGGATGGTAGGATGCTGACTCCTAATGTGTGTTATGTGTTAGGCATGTGCATATGTATACACTACATACGCACATATGTGTGTGGATTCCTAGGGCCTTTTTCCTAGTTGGGGATGGACCTCTGCAACAGCAATATGTACTTCTTGGCTTTAGTTCTTACTCAGAGTTCAGCGAAGTATATAGCCCATACTCACCCTTTTATATGACTGAACAAAATAATCGGTTTCATTATACCATCCCAGTAATTTAAATTTGGGAGTTTAGAATTTTTCTAGAATAAAAATAGGACTCTTTCTGGTTATGTGTTGCCTAGTTGTAGAGACTGTTTTTCCCCCAGAATAAAAATGGTAACTGATCTTGCTCTCTGTTGTGCCCTGACAAGTTGCATAAAAGAACAGCTCTACAATATAACAGTGGCTCAGGGATGGAGAGAAGACTCAGTAGGTAAAGTACTTTTTGCAGAAACATAAGGACCCATGGATCCCTGATGCCCATGTGAGAGCTAGGCAGAGTGAGTACCCAGCATCCCACTACTAGAGAGATGGAGACATGAGGATCCATAGGGCTTGTTGTAATCCAGTCTACCAAAAAGAGCAGGCTCCAGACTGAGTAAAGACTGTTGCCTCAAAAGACAAGGTGGTTCACTCATAAGAAGGTTCAAAGAGTAAAGGGACTCCCACAAACATCTGTGACCCAAATTCCATCCACAGATCCAACATGGAAGAACTGAGTATAATCCCCCGACATCCACAAATGTATGTGGTTAAGTCACTACTCTAAAAGGTAGTGACTTAATACCACCACCACACCATCATTGTAGGTCAAGAACTGAAGGATGGTACATCTGGCTGATTTGGGCTCAGAAATTCTTGAGATATCAAGTTGTTCTTTGATTTGAGTCAGGCTGGGAGCCAATGAGGTGATTTCACCTCATAGAGTACTCTTATGGAATAGTCACACTTTTACATACATGTACTAAAATGACTAAAATTTACAAATATAAAGTAGACAATAGACAATGATATCAAAGTCTACTTCTGAGCTCCAAAAGTTTGCATGCAGGTGAATATACCAACTGGCATGTGAATGCACCATATATACAGTCTAATAAATTCGTAGTCTATAGATCATGGTTTTGTAGTTCACTGAAGACAAAAAGTGATCATGTTCTCTACATGATGCTAATTATGGCTATCTGACTTATCAGAGATAAACTGAGCTCAAGAACACATCATTGCATGGCTGTTGTTCTAGCAAGGGTATGCATACTCAGTGCCTTAGCAAGTATGGCTGTTCATCTGGTACAGCCAAACAGAACACCTGCCCATGAAAGCTCCACAATGACAGCTGCAGGATTTAGATTTAGATTTCCTAAATAGCAGATAATGCCAGATCTCTCCTCTGACCTATAATGGCTCCCTCTAATATGGTATCTCTCATCCTGCTCTTCTCTATTCTTCCCCCAACTCAATATTTCTGCTCCTCCATTTCCTCCTCTCCTTTTCTCCTGCTCTCATTCTGGCAGCTCCCTCTCCCCTACCTTAATGCTCCCAATTAGCTCAGGAGTTCCTGCCCCTTCCCATTCCTGGGGTCTATGCATTTATCCCCTAGAGTACTTCATGTTTCCTAATTTCTTTGGTGAAGAGGATTGTAGGCTGGTAGATCTACAAGGATGATACGAACTGACAATCCAGGCAATGATGGAGAGGATAACCTAAATGCCCTTCCCCTAAAATGAGATTGATGACTACCTTTTAGGCCATCCTAGAGCCCTCATTCAGTGGCTGATGGAAGCAGAGGCAGACATCCACAGATACACAGTGAACTGAACTCTGGAACTTAGTTGCAGAGAGGAAGGAATGAAGATCGAAGGGGTCGGTACCAGGTTGGAGAAACCCACAAAAACAGCTGGCCTGAACAAGGGGGAGCACATCGACCCCAGATGCTGTCTGGGAGGCCAGTACAGGACTGATCCAGACCCCTGAACATGGATGTCAATGAGGAGGCCTCTGCACTCTAGGAGGCCCCTGGTAGTGGATTAGTATTTTTCCCTGGTGTAAGAAGGGACTTTGAGAGCCCATCCCACATGAAGGGATGCACTCTTGCCCTGGACACATGAGGAAGGGCCTAGGCCCAGCCCAGGATGATGTTGTGGACTTTGTGGAGGCCCCATTGAGGGCCCTACCCTGGCTGGGGAGTGGAGGGTGGATAGGGTAGGGGGTAGTCCAGGGTGGGGTAGGAGGGGTGAGGGTGAGAGGAGGGCAAGGGAGAAGGATTGACATGTGAAACAAGCTTGTTCCTAATTTGAACAAAAAAAAAAAATAGCAGATAATGGTGTATCTCAGGCTGCTATAACATAATTTAGGTAAATGAATGGCTTATAAACAAAAGTGTATTGCTTATAGTTCTGAGAGCTGGCATTCAAAAATCAGAATGTGGGTGGTAGCTTTGCTTGTTTGCAGACTGGTAGCTTCTCATTGTGTCTTCATGCAGGAGGAATAAGATTAGAAAGCCCTCTGGAGTCCCTTTCCTATGAGCAAATTCATATATACTCAAGGGTCCAACTCTCATAACCTAATCATCTCCTATGGCACCAGCTCCACAACACAGCATCAGGTGGATGGCTCATGATTACAGCACAAGGATGTCAGTGTATACACATCAGGACCTTCCCAGAGACACCATTCCCAGGGTGATGCTTCTGAATGGGCCAGAGAGAAGTTGATAAGGGTTTGTATGTTCTTGTTCAGAAGTCCCAGTGCACTCCCTCTGCCTGCTAGGAACATTGCATTGCTCTATAAGGAACAACTCTAAAAGGTAGTGACTTAACACCACCACCACACCATCATTGTAGGTCAAGAACTGAGGGATGGCACATCTGGCTGATTTGGGCTCAGAAACTTTTGAGATATCAAGTTGTTCTTTGACTTGAGTCAGGTTGGGAGCCAATGAGGTGATCTCACCTACAGTTTTCACTGGGAAAAAAATTTCCTCCCAACCTCTGGTGACTGTTAGAAGCCTTACTGTTCCAAGAAGACCCCTGTGCCTCAGTGGGTGGGACGTCACACAAGGTGTCTCAGGTCCTCACAACTTAATTCTATTCAGGACTCTCTTCTTCGACTGAGATTTATTTTTACCTAATCTGGGGTATATAGGTATGTAAAATAGCTATATACACCAAGAACTTGGTAACAAATCAGAAAGAAATTTATTTTAAAATAGTTCTTTGGTAGAAACATAATTTTATGACTTGTTATATAGGGGCAAATTTCCATACTATTGATATAAATATGCCTGCTTGTTCATATGCAAGAATCAGGTCTTCTCTGAATGTTTGATACTGTGGAACATAGAGCATATAGGATGGTTTTCAGATTTGATAAATAGTTTGATTTACAATAGTTGATTGAGAATATTTGCCTTCCAGGAATGGTGAAAATAGCAGACATAAGTTTAGGCCCTTTCAGAAATTGTTGAAGATTTATAATTCCAAGAACATAAAGACTTTGAGTGTGCAGTAAAAGCACTGCCATTTACAAGGCATAGTCTTGATCCAGAACTGAGGTGTTTCAGGCAGTGTTGTCAGTGTGGCATTGGGTGGAATGCACAAGGCAAAGCCTACATGTTGAGGACTCAGAACTAAAGTTACAGTGTGGTCACCTGTTGCAGCATGAGCAAGTGCTTTCAGAAAAAACCCAGATCCCTACATATCTGATTTTGGATTGGATTTTGGTTGTGTGTTCAGAGACCTTTTACTGTTGCCAGATTTTCTAGGATTCCTACATTTATTTCTGTGGCCTCATATGGGCTTGCTACCCATATTTTAAGATGTGGGGTCCTAGAACATATGATGAGGAAAGAAAACAGCATCAGAGTGGTGGTGACAAAGGACCAAAACCAAAAGTGACAGTCATTTAGAAACAAAAACTGTTTGAAATTGTATACCACCCCTTCTGCCACCTCTTATTAATTAGAAATAATACACTAGATCTGGCCCACACCAGAGAGAAAGTATGTTGAGGCCCACCTCTTGAAGGGTGGAGTATGACAATCTTTTAAGAGCAGTACAGTGTACTTTCCAATCACAAATGTTTTCTTTTCTTCTCACAACCAAAAGTTCACCCACTTCTGCCACTGTAATCCCACTACACTATCAGATTTAAATCCATAACCTCATCACTTAACCTTTAGAGAAAAGGTCACCTCTACTGTGAGTCCTTTAACAAGTTTAATCCCTGAGAAATCAGAGGCAAATCTTGTGCTTCTCACACAGCCCAAATGCAAACCTGCCAAACCCTGTTATAAGGTGACCAATGCAGGCATGCCTGTCCACAGTCAGAGATGTGGAAATGTAAGGGAGCTGCCCCGCCATTCCAATGTTTTTTGGATAAGTGTTAGGATGGGAATGGTTTTCCACCTCCCTCAGCTCTGGGACTTTCTCATTCTTTGTTTCTGAAAATGGTTTGTAGTGTCTGCCGTGACATAGTTTTCTTGTTGGCTTTCAACAAGTAGAATTTTAGATCAGAAGTTGTGTTCCATTTCTATATATTTCTGCCTTTTCCAGTGTTAGCTGGAAACAAAAGATGCACTTTGACAACTCACTGACACTCATAGTTCTGTGAATATTACTGGTGTCCACTCCTTTACACAAGGGTTGTAGCCAAAAATATCTTTGAAACAAACCCTTGACTACCTTGGGCTTCTGTTGTGAAAACAGTAGATTCTTAATCCTGCTGGAAGATTTATTGTTCTTGCGAAGCCTGGGGGTACATCAGTCCCCTATGTCTGAATAGTGCACAAGCATGCCTCTTCGGGCCTTTCTAAGATCCTTAGCATGAGATTTAGTGGTACAGCTTTCCCTCTTGGTCTGAACCAAGCCATCTTGGTAGTAGTCATTCATACAGGGTCACTCACTTAGCCACCCAAGTCTCATGGAAAGGATAAAAATTCTCAAAACACCATCATTTCCCATCTCCCTTGTGTTTAACAGTCTTTAGAGTCTTACATGAGGTAATCTTTACTCTTTTGACTATTTGTATAAGGTCCAAGAAGGAATGAGAAAGAAATTTCAATACTTTGTTTGAAATCTTCTTGACTCATTGCTAAATTACTTTAGCTCAAAGGCTACTGATGTCTGGCCCTTTGTAACCATGACCTCATTCTGAAAGCATTTAGCTCAATATTTAAAACAGTCTTCCTGACAACTCTATCAAAGGCTATGTGTGTAGCCAGTGGCTTTTCTGAATCCTTCCAGGCTTCTCAGCTGCTTATAAAATAATCATTCTGAGGCTTAATATTAATTATAATTGTTTGGCTGATGGCTTATGCTTCTTACTAGCTAGCTCTTACATTTAAATTAACCCACTTCTATTCATCTGTGTATTGCCACATGGTCCCTGGCTTACCAGTAATGTTCTGGCATCTTATTCCTCCAGGGGCTGCTGGTGTCTCTATCTACTCCACCTACTTTCTCCCCATATTTAGTTTGGTTTTCCCACCTAACTGTATTCTGTCCTGC
Organism: Cricetulus griseus; assembly: GCF_003668045.3. Taxonomy (NCBI): domain Eukaryota; kingdom Metazoa; phylum Chordata; class Mammalia; order Rodentia; family Cricetidae; genus Cricetulus; species Cricetulus griseus. The sequence goes on from NC_048595.1 coordinate 389,167,613, forward strand.
CATAGGCTTTATGCATCAACTAATAAAAGCAACATATATTTGCAGCATACAGAAGGACATCCCACACCACATGAAACAGTTCCATTGAGGTGTGTTGTATTTGGGTGAGTCTTTTGAGCACACACACTGTTTCTAAACTGCTCCTATGCTAGGGTGTCATGTACCAGCCAGGTACCAATGTCTGTAGTCTTCTTTCTAATTGCTACATTAAGAATATACCAGCTGTAACAGCATTACAATTATCTTAATACTTGTGTGAGTCAAGAACCAGAAGCAACACTACTGGCTGTATAAGGACTTGCTTGCAGTTGCAGTCTTATCTATAGCTGGGACTGACAAAGACCTACTCCCAAGCTTGAATTAGCAAATAAGCCAGGCAACCACTTATGGTATTCTCTCTTATTTATATATATGTTACCATGTAACTAAAAGATTTAGCGTGAAGAAATTTTAATTTACTATATATATCAAGAATAAATCTGAAAAATGCAAAACAGTTGATTTCTACATATTTTAAGACCCAAGAAAATATGAAACATACTTAAGGTCACGTTTATTATTTACTACTTTTATTTTTTATGAAGGGCCCTAATTAGAAAGCATTGCAGTGCAATAGAACAGCACTTGGCTAGTTCTTTTCTTGATAGTAATTAGTTTTTATTCTTGCCCATGTGAGGCAGTTTTAAAGTGGAATGTATATAGTTCAATAGGCAACTAGAATCTACTAGTGAGTAAACACAGCTTGTGTAAATGCCTCCTCTTCAGGGGAATTCTTTTAAATCAAGATCTAAGAATTGATTTTTGATAATCCTTTAACACCTTAAAACGAAGCAGGAGCTTAACTCTTAGGATGCTTTGCCCCTCCCTCTTCTGTCACTCTAGATGCAGCTGTAACCATCCCATTCCCCACCCCCAAAATGGAAACAACAAAGCCCCGTGCCTGTAAATGATTGGAAAAATGAGTTTATCTTTCTAAAGTAATTTCTACCATTGGAACAAGCTGGAATCAAAATAGCCAGTCAGTAATAAGGCAACTCTTAATAACTTGCATTAAATTATTTTCACTTGGCAGATAAAATTGCCACTTTTCCATTCTCAATTAGCATTTGGTTTAATAGGATTGAGAAGCAAGCTGGAGCAGGGGTGGATGCTGTATTTAATTGGTTTGAAAATCTAGTAACTTTTAATAGATCAAAATTTGAGAGTGTTCCAGAAATACTTGGAATATCTATAGTTTGCTTTCCAGATTAATCACACTCTTAAAAGGAGAAACATCTCTGGTCAATAAGCACCTTTAAATTGTGCTGTTGTATTTTGTCTTTTATATCCTTAAGGAACTTATAAAGTTTGTATTAAAAAGTACAGCTTCATTTCCTAAGGCACAATATTCTTTTCCTCTTCCCTTTGCCATAAATGCAAGTTGTTCTGCCTCTTGCAAGTGCACCATGTGGTAAGTCTCTTACTAAACTACAGCTTATAGGAAACCAGGTAATATGGAGAAAATAGTAGTACAGACATCAGACTCACAAGTTCAAATCCTATCTCAGCTGCCTACAGGCAAGATAACCTTGAACATGTAATTGAATTGCCAAGGCAACCTGGATGATAGGATGTGTAGAGGTGTAAATATGTAACATGTCTGGTGATAGGCACCCTGTAAATTTTGCCTGCTTTACCATTATGTTTCTTGATAGGACACTAAATTTTAAAATATATTTACTTGGCCTTCATCCAAATTCCACAATTCACAATGGAAATGGCTGAAAATGGTAGAGCCACTTATATTATCCGCTATTGTAGTTTGAATGAGCATGCCCAAACTCCATAGGCTCATTCATTTAAATACTTGGTCCCCAGTTGGTAACAATGTTTGGGGAAGTTACAGAACTTTTAATATGTGAATCCTTTTTGAAAGAATACACAACTAGGGGAGGGCTTGAGGATTGATAGCACTCCTCTTACAGTTCTGGATCTCTGTTTCCTGTGTGCTTGAGGTGTGAGTCCTTAGCTTCTTGCTACAGCTGACTTACCTGATGCTGCCATGCTGTCCCGACAGTTATGGACTATGGCCTCTGGAACTATAAGCCAAAACAAACTCATCTATATGTTGCTTTTGGTGGTGGAATTTTATCATAGCAACAGGAAAGTAACTCTCTCTCTCTCTCTCTCTCTCTCTCTCTCTCTCTCTCTCTCTCTCTCTCTGTCTGTCTTTCTCTGGCTCAGGTATTATCATCACAGAAGGGACAGAAAGATTTTAAGAGCCATAGGTAGTAAAGGGCTAGTCATGACAGGTCAATCTCACACATGAACTCACAGTTGTGACTGTATACACAGACTTATACAAAATCAAGTCAGTCATAACTCTGGTGAGGAAGGGACACACAGAGGAACTACTGGCTATTGGTGACTGCTGGGGAAAGGAGATTCCATTTCCTTCAGAGATGTGACTCTTGGAAAATTACCCTTGCTCCAGTGGGTGGGCACACACCCAAGAACATACTGGGATCCAGTGGCTTTAACAAAAAGAGTTAGGAAAGAAAAGGCAAGGGATGGGAAGGAGCTGCAGAGGAGGGAACAGGCAATGGATTGATTAAAATATGTCATAGACATGTATGAAATTAAGAAACAATAAACCCAAGCATTGAATTAAGTTACATAGAACTTTTAACAACTAAAGGTGACTGGGAAACTGGAATTTGCTGCAGATGTCATTAAGGGGGTGGGAAGGGCAATCTGTGGACTAAAGACATCAGCTAGTAACAAATAGGCCAGTTTGGAAAGAAAGTAAGGGAAACAAGGCACAAGGGAAAGATTTTAACTTATCCCTTCCTTTCTGAGAGAGAACACCTTAAAGGTGTGAACAGAATAAGCTATAATCATGGTTGTACAGTATGTCTTCATGTGTTCGGATCTAAATCAAAGACTACAATGATGTACAAATGACATAAACTATAATAACATGTTTAATAAACTTGTGTGGTTTGATTAGATGTCTAGTGGTATACTCCACTATAGCCTCTTCTAGAAATAAAATAGATATAAAGGAATTAATATCGAAGCTCATTAAAGTATGTGATACATACTAGATGTTTTGGTATGTATGAACTATGGGACAATTTAGTTGAAAAATCTCTTATCGAGATGGCTGGATTTTGACAATTTGACATAAACCTAGAGTCATTTGAGAAAAAGGAACCTCAGCTGAGATAATGTCTGCATCAAATTGGCCCATAGGCAAGTCCACGTAGCATTTTCTTGAGTGATGATTGTCGTGAAAGGATCCAGACTACTGTGGGAAGTACGGGTGGTCCAGGGTTCTATTAGAAAGCAGGCTGAGCAAGCCAGAAAGCAGCACCCCTCCATGATTTCTGCTTTAATTTCTACCTTGAACTCCTGCCCCAAGTTCCCTTCATTGACAGACTATATGATAGGAGGTTAAATAAACTTTTTCATGCTGCTTTGGTCATGGCTTTATGACAGCAATAGAAATCCAAACTACAATACTTAGTAGGAAATCTAAGGTGACTTCATTTGAGTGAATTGAAATAAATCATTTTCATCACCTGCACAGACATATCCACAAAGTAGTCTAGTTTATATTAAGCACAGATATCTTTCAGTGCTTCTGCTTAATCTGTTATCCTGAAGGATTGACTCGGTGGGTTCTTATGAAATGGTAGAAAGATGGGAAAGACAGGAGCCTCTAAAATAAATTGTTTATCATATGTAAAAATATTATGTTGGACTTTCACATTTTGATGCCATGAAATTTATTAATTAAATGTGTTTAGAACTTCTACAAATAATTTATGCTCATTATCTAATACAATGATCAAGTTAAAATTAAAAAGAATCAAGAAAAAAGCATGTATGGTCATTGGAAAGTAATGACGGCTAACACATACTCTATGTGTTACACTAACACACCTACACATAGGATAAAAAGATATGATAATTCATTTCACCTTATCCTTATTACTCCTTCCACTTTTACTAACTTAACTACAGTTTTGCTCACTTTTTTAGTACACATGCTAAAAATTTTATAGATATGAGCTTTAAAGTTATTCCAACCCCTAGTATTGCCTATTTTAAAAGGAGAATGAAAAAGCAATAATTCTCCCCATATCCCTTTCTTAATTATTTCAAACAATTTAGTGGAAAATTACAGGTTGTCCTGTTGAGTCAGTATTATGCCCTCTTTACCTTGTAAAGATGGTCTGTTGGTCTATACAAAAGCACAGAAAGACAAGCATGGATGCATGTTTATCCACAATGGTATGTGTGTATCAATGTGTGTATTGCCCCTGCCTTCTGAAAAATGTCATTCTTTAAACTTAGGCTGTTATGTAACATCTAAGGGGATAGTCGGACAACCTCCAATTAGAATCAGCTACCATATACCTCTGGTTAAGGCTTCCTGAGCCTGAGAGTAACCCACAAACACATTGTCTTTGTTTCTGTAGGTTCTGAATTCTGCAGCTTCTTTGTGGCTTTTTTTCCTTCCCTTGTGTGCATTTAACTTAAACCTGACAGAAAACATAGATGAATTTTGTAATAGACACTATTTGGTGCTTAAATCCCAGCAAGGCATTTTGGATAGGCTAATATCAGCAAAATTTTAGTGGGTAGTGTGGGACTGATGCAGAAAATATGTAATTGGCCTCTGCGTAAAATAGTCCACAAACACTGTCCTGAAGGAGCTTCAGCTTCGTCTGAATCAGAAGTATCCGTGTTAAGTGATTTGTAGCCTATTGGAGGCACCACCAAAGGGGCATTTTGGGCAGAAGGCATACTTTAGAAATTGAAGACCTCATGGGGCTGCAGAGCTTTTACTTCCATATGAAAATATACTACATATGCTCAGTTTTTGTTCTGGGACTGCCCTCAAGCCCTAAAATGTTTACAGCTTTTAGTTGGCAGAGAATGAGAGGTTAGGGATGGGATGCAGTTGCCACAAGCATCCCTTTGCCTTCTCTTCCACTGGAATATAGTCTAGTCCTCAGTGGCAAACCATCTCACTAGGATGTCTCACCTGTCCTATACAATTACCCCAAAGAGTGTGCATTGGTTTACAGTGATGCTGAGGTCTTATTTAAAATTTAAAATGTTCAAAAGTTAAGATTGTTCTGGAGAAATAATCTACCTGGGCAAATTTTAACCTCATTAAATTCTCTCTCTCTCTCTCTCTCTCTCTCTCTCTCTCTCTCTCTCTCTCTGCATTTTCTGTATTTTGAGACTTGTCTGAATCCTTCCTTTCATTCATCATTTTTATTATATTCTTAAAATGTGGATAATATATTGAAGCTGCAGTTCTCACATAGTCAAGAAGTAAGCATTTTTAAAAACCCTTCCCAATAATTTAAATGTGTAATTTCCAAAGAGGTAGCTAGCCACAAGGACATTTATTTGCAGTAAAAATTCACCCACTGGTATTTCCATGCCTCTTGTTCTAATTCCCTTGCTCTGTTTGCTAGGTAAATTAAAAACATCCACGAAGGAATGCACTACCACCACCATCCGTCCACAGCAATAAAAATCTCACTTCAGGAAAGGTGTGATGAATGACTGCCGAGCCTGGAAGGGAGCTGTTTGAGCCCGAGTTTCTTTTTCAACATCTATAATAAGATACTTCAGTTTTCTTTCATATTTGCCCTCCTATTGGGCTCTGCACTAAATTTACCATTTTTATTGCATGTGGTTTTTTAATGCTTGTGTTGTGGTTTGAAGATTGAGAAGTTGGAAGCATAGACCCACATGTTTAGAGGCAGGGCCTTTGAGGAATTAGTGAATTAAGAGTACGTTTTCCTGAGTGAAACCTGGTCAAGCAGAGAGTCCCACACTGCATGCTCTCACTTCAATGAGATGCAGCCAGAAAGAGCACTCCCAAAACCTGATCCCATGCCCTTTGGATTTCCAGCCTTCAAAACCAGGAACCAAAAAGCCTCTTTTCTTTAAAGAGTAGCCTGTCTCAGGTATTCCATTACAGTCATAAGAATCTGACTAACCCAATCTCTCCCCTTGTGTTCATCAACCATTTGTAAGATACTTCAAAATTCTTAGAATCATCTTCCCTCGACGATCTGTCTTTGCTGGGCAGAGGTTGCCCCCACAGAGATTTCTGCATCCATCGAACTTGGTCATCTAACTGCCATTCCCACCACCACTGCACTGCTGATTGTTTCCACACATTGCCCACCCTCTACAGCATCTTTCCTATGAATTATTCACTCTGGCATTTCCATGGTTTAGATTTTCTCCAACACATCACCTATAAGGTGACATCCAGCATCTATAGACCATCTCCCAAAGACTAAAGCCTATCGCCCTTAATCCACCCTCTTATTATCCACTCTGTGTTGACTTCATTGCAAAGAATTGTCATAAGGCAGGAAAAGCCATTAGTAAGAGAGGAAGTAGAGCAGTGGGCTAAGAGCCATCTTCCATTCACTTCAACAATTGTTAAGCACAATACTTCCTGGAAGACTTGTGTGATGGGGAAAGTACACTGGGATTATTTGAAAAAAAAGTTACAGGTGGCTCATAAATGCCTACAGATCCTTGAGGAAAAGCAGTTCGTGATCTTTTGATGCAGAGAATTTTAAGTTCTAAGAGGTCTAGATTGCCCTTTGATAGGATATATAGATAAATGCACAGGAAACAGAACATTGTTTTGGAATATTATAAAGACGAGTACAGAAACATTGCACAAAGTTTTGAATAAACACTTCAAACTGAACAGGACTGAGATGAATTTTCTCATGATAATGGTTGTAATTTAAGAAAAGCAGTGTGCAAGAGAAAGACTCTATGTGACAGGCATCACGCAGATTTTTTTGGGGGGCGGGACAGGGATCATAAAAGGGGGAGACTGGCCTCCAGAGACAGGAGTAGCAGGAGAAAGGAGAAAGGAAAGGTGTAGAGAGAGGGGAGAGAGAGAGGGGGAGATGGAGGGAGGGGAGATAGAGAAGGATGGGGAGGTAGGTAGGGCCCTTTAAAGGGGGAATGTAGTAAATATGCACAGGTGGTGCTGTTAGAACCCAAGGGCAGGCCAATACAGATGCCTGAATACAGATGTCTTCACTACAGGTCTCCTGAAATATTAGTAAAGGTTAATGCTAGCATGATTTAATCATTCAAAAATGGTGATTGCTTTTATAAATAAGACATCACTAAGAATGCAGTGTCAAACAAAATACACACCAGGAGACAGACAAACAGATGAGCTGCAGCTAGCCATCAGTGCCAGGGGTGGAGGAATAGTGCAACCTGTCTGGGGAGCCTAGGAGATCATAAACTGTGCTCTTAGGTGCTTTGCATCATCTGGGAGAATTACACAATCTAACTAATGTTGCCATTAGCACCCTGGCTGCCAACCCATACCACTTGAGGAAACTTGAGAACAAGGTGGCATCAGGGTCCTACTCCTGGAATCTCAGCTTTCTTGAGTCCCAGACATTATTGAGCTTTTAAAATATTGACCCCTTAAAAAAAAAAACTTTGCCATACCAGGAGTTTATGATTGCTGTATGTAAGAGCTAGACATAGGGTTTCATTGTACTATTTTCTTTACTTTTCTCTATTCTTGAGACTACTTAAATAAATAAATTAAGAAAAGAATAAAGAATAAATGTTCTCCTAAGTCACTTAGATGTGTGTCAACTTTGAGACTCATTGATGCAGGGAGAGAGAGAGAGAGAGAGAGAGAGAGAGAGAGAGAGAGAGAGAGAGAGAGAGAGAGAGGAGATTAAAGTCGGACAGTTTGGGTACTAAGTAGGTATAGATAATTTGCAAACAACCCATGCATTGAGGTCATTAAAGTCACTTCCTCCCATCTAAATCAACTTAATTCCTACTTAGGAATTAAGTAGCCTAATCCCAGTCAGATGAGTGCTCTAGCCTACATTCTCAAGGTTAGGTTTATGTTTGAGCTTTATCAGAGTCAACCATAAACTTGTATATGATCTTGCATGGCTTCCATATCTCTGTCTGTCTGACTCTGACCTGGCTTGAAACTGACAGTTTAAGAGAAGTCTGGTATAAAAGATCCTCATTCATTGTGAAAGGCCTTTTCAGGCTTGGGTCTTTTTCATTTTCTTTCCTTCCTTTCCTCAATTAATTCTCTGAAAACACGTTGTCTACTGTCTGACACTTTCTCCCATTTCTAATCTACCATACCCTCAAGATCCAGCTTTCCCAAATCAAAGGCCAAGAAGTCATACTTTAAAACATTTCTCAATGTCCTGATATGCTGGGTCATTCATTCTTAGGAGAAAGAGATCACAATGTAACCTAAAAGCTGAGAGGACAAAAAAGTACACAGAATGACAGTATGTGGGGACACAACCTTTATAGTTTAAAATATCCTCCAACAAAAATTATGTGTGAAAAATCCTGAAATAAGAAAATATATGCTAATAAGGGATCTAAAAAATAAATAAGTCAATCTAGTTATAGTTTATAGCAATACAATTGAAATAAGCAAGACAAGGAAGAGATAAAGGTAGATAGTGAACCCTCAGCATGTCATGTGACTGTTTTATCTTGATGACAGTGGAAGGGCATGGAAAATAGTGCCTCAGACAGGCAGTCTCATCAGATTTATGTCTAGGAAACATTAATTTGGTTGAGTTATGGATTCTGGATAGGACAACAAGATAGAATGGAAAGTGGGCTGCCTCTTTGCTGTTATTTAAGAAAGATAATTATGGCCTTGTAACAAGGCAGTAGAAACAGGAATTAAGAAATTTGGGCAATATTAGGTGGAATTACTAGCACTTAGGGGTTGACTAATGTAATTATTGAGGCAATATGATATGTTAGTGATGATGACTAGCATGGGTAGGTGGGTGAATGGCATTCCATTTAATTTAGGAACTGTCCACTGTTCAAGGGAGTAACAAAGTAAAACAATGGATGCATTGAACTCAATGTTATGTGATACTAATAGTTCCTCCCAGTTGGCACAAACCAGGTAACTGGAGCTGTGTCTGGGACCATAGCATACTATTATTGCTTTAGTACATTTATTTGATATACAATCCCCTTTATATATAAGAAAAATATTGAATGAAATATTTATTTTGTTAATTAAAATTAACTTTGTTTTAGATACCCACTTAATATAATTCCATAAACTAGGCTCAGGCTATGTATACTATACTATACTATACTATACTATACTATACTGTACTGTACTGTACTGTCTTAGTTAGGTTACTATTAAACACCATGGCAAAAAGCAAGTTGGTGAGGAAAGGGATTATTTCATTTACACCTCCAAGTAACTGCATTACTGGATGAAGTCAGTACAGGAACTGAAGGAGTAGGACAGGAACCCAGAGTCAGGAGCTGATGCAGAGGTCATGGAGTGGTGCTACCTACTGGCTTATGTCTCTGGTTTGCTCATCCTGCTTTCTTATAGAACCCAGGACCATCCACCTGCCTAGGAATGGCCCAACCCTTAATGGGCTGGGCCCTCCCACATCAATCAGTAATTAAGAAAATGCCCTACAGGCTTGCCTGCAGCCAGATCTTATAGAAGCATGTTCTTCAGTGAGGTTCCCTGCTCTCAGATGATACTTCCTAGTATCAAGTTGACATAAAACCTATCCAGAACAATTGACCACTTGCTAACTTGACACACCATTACAGTAGTAGCCTTTCCTTTTTTGTTCATCCTCAGATCTCATATTAATAAATATCACTATATAAAACATATTACTACCTTAAAATCCCAAAGCTGTTACAAATCCAAACACTTGAAAAGGTCAATCTCTTAAAAAAAAAAAAAAAGTCGTTTTTAAAACTGAAGTCTCTGTAAAACTCCAAAATCTCTTTAAAGGTTCCAAATCTCTCAACTGTAGTCTCCTGTAAAATGAAAATAAGTAATACTTCCTAAGAGAGAAGAACCAGGGCAAGTCACAATCTAAACAAGGCAAAACCAAACTCCAACAGTATAAATAACTAAAATGTCCAATGTCAAAGTTCCACTCATGATCCTCTGGGCTCCACTAAAGGGCTTGTGTCACTTCTTCAGTGCAACCCTCTTCAGCCTACATGGATTATCTCGTAGGCTTCTGTAGACTCCACTCCTCCATGGCTGGGTCTATGCTTGGTGATCATAGTAGGGTACTGGCATCTCCAAAATTCTGGGTTACCTTTCAACTGGGCAGCAATTTCACAAGTAGTCCCTTCTTGGTGACAGTCCTTAAATTCTCTCCATGACCCCTTCAATCCAGGACTTCAAATGCTGAACTTGCACCCTCAACAATAACCTCTCCTGCCTCACACAGTGCCAAGCCTCAGCTGCTTTCCATGAGCTCTTCATGCCTTCAAAACCAGTACCACCTGGGTGACTCTTACAACACCAAGTTCAGTTGGCAGCATGAGGTACAGACTTTTCTGCCTCTGGAACACGGCTTCACAGTGTAGACTCTGAGAAAACACTTCCCAGAAGATTTTACCTCAGTGATGTTGATCTCTTCTTAATCATGACTAATTTCTCAGCTCCTGCTAAAGGGCATCAATTGACCCAGTACAGCAAGGGTTTCACTTTAATGGTTCTCATCTCTTATTAATCACAGCTTATTTTTTTATTTCCAGCTGATCAGACACCACAGATTCTTCAAACAAATAATAGTGCAGTAGAGTATTTGCTTTTCTCTGAAACTTCCATAACCTGCATGGTTCTCAACATTCTTGTCTTCTAAGCTTCTACAGAACAGTCCAGTCCACAAGGAGGAGGGTCCTTCCACATCAATAGCTAATTAAGAAAATGTCCTATGTCTTGCTTACAGCCAGATCTTATGGAAGTATTTTATAATTGATGTTCCTTGGTCTCAGATGACACAAGCTTATGTCAAGTTGACACAAAAGGTAACCAGGTCATATACTATAGAATTTGGGTTAGAACCTTGGAAATGTCACTCTGAAAGAATAATATGGCTTTTCATGTCAATTCCTATGAACCAGTGAATGGATTGGAAATATAATCCAATTTGATTTTTCTCTGAATAACAATGTATTTATTCTACAGAAAGACTAAAACACAGTCTCCAAGTCTAACAAGGTATTATGGTTTGGTATTAGGTACATGGATCAGTTGGTAAAATGCTTGCCACACACATATGAGGACCTAAGTTCAGATCCCCAGTACCTATATAAAAAGCTGGACATGGCCATCTACACCTGTAACTGGGGAGTGTGACACATGAAGATCCTTTGGGATCACTGGACAGCAAACTGACAAGCTGCAGGTTGAGTGGGAGACCCTATCTCAAAAATTAAATTGGAGAATAGATGAGAAGACACTCAATATCAACATGTCGCCTCCATACAAACATGCATTTGTGCCCATACATATACCAAACAAACTTGCATACACAGAGACAGACACATATGAACATCTACATATATACACACAAATACATAATTAGAAGAGAATGTTAAAGCACTCTAACTTCCAGAGTTCTGAAGAGCAAAGAATAGGAAGTGATCAAGCTTGTACTTAGCATGCACAGGGCTCTGAGTTCAGTTCTCTGCATCAAAATGAGAGGAGGGGTGGTCATATGTGGTTCTTTTATCTTGTGACATCAAGCTATCTTAATTTGTAGAGTCACAATCACACTGTTTGCATAGTTTTCACTAAGTGATACATTGTTGTGTGATATGTGACTGCATGGCCATATTTAGCTGAAAGAAAATAAAATAGAATAATAAAATTGGATTAAGAAGGAGAGGGGGACCAAGTGAAAAGGAAAAGATCAAAGCCTATTGTGGGCAGCAGGTGCCCCCTTCTGCCTTAACCATTCTAGTGTGACACCCCTAATTGGGAAGATTGATGTCAAATTATTATTTCATTTTTTTCTTGACCATAGCAGTTTCAGTATGTTGAATGTGAACCTAACACTTAGGAAGAGACCTTGGAGCTAGAAAGCATTAAGAGTAGTTTGTTGAGAAAGGTCATTCTAATTTGAAAATGTTCTCTTATTTCACATGTATGTTTGTCAATAAAAAAAGAAAGGAAAATTCAGTTTCCTAAGGCTTCTTCACAGTGTAAGTACTGTGTTGACCAGAAATTCTGGGTTTGGGGCTTCTCTCCTCCTAATGAGGTGTGTGTTGTGATGCAGAACTTATATTCCCAGTGGACATTATGCTCTCAGATCCACTAATTTATCTTCTAAGAATTAATACTGTCTTTGTTAATATCCTAAGGTCCAATCCTTTAGTGAAATCCTCATTCTTGTGTGTGTGTGTGTGTGTGTGTGTGTGTGTGTGTGTGTGTGTGTGTGTGTCAGGCTGAAATATTTCAATGGCATTTTAATACTTTCTATTATAGGGCGGGTCCTTCTACAAGGAAACCCATCTTTTCTTAATAAGAAACCGTCCATGTTCTCTGTTTTAACACGAGCCCACAGTAAGCTGAGAGCTATTTGATGCTGAATTCTGAGCAAAGGGTTCTTTGTGGGCAGGTCTGTCAAACAGCATAGTTTCCATGGCAACTCTGGCTAGATAACCCATTTGGGAAAATACTTGTAGGACCTAACACTCTATCATCTGTCATTCAATAATTTCATGTTCATAATAACTAGGAAATCAATGGCTATCCTCTGAGACAGTTTGTGGAAAGGGCAGGCATGCTATTGGCAGCACTGGGGTTTACATTTGTGTCTATTTGTTGTGATTCCAGTGCCAAGTTAGGAGTGTGAGGAATAACGTGTGTGTTTGGACTGGCACAAAGATTAAAGGCAGGTTCAGTTTGCAATCTAATTACAACCACAGTGTTTACATGTACAAAGAGAGGGAAACCAAATGGTGTAGGAATAAAGCATTTGCTAAACCATCGGGAAGGAAGGCTCACCTAATGCTAACATTTCACATTTAAAATTCTGCAAGAAAATGCAAGCCCCAGTCATCATGAGACTGGCATGAATAAACTTAGTACGTAAAAGGCATTTTTTCTTATCTCAGCTTTCTAATTAAACTGCTTATCACTGTAGAAGCTGTGTTACCTGGATGTTATGTACAGAATATAAAATGATCATAGAAAAGTAATTAAAATTCTTAAGCATGGGACCTGCCTGTTGACTTGACATACAATTCGTTTTTAGAGTGAGGTTTGATAATAAGGCAAGTTGGCTGATTAGAGAAATATACACTTAATAATTATTACCTTGACAGTGTTTATCAACTGAAAAAATGTCAAGAATAATTTCAGTAAATGGACATTATAAACAAGAATGCTTGATGAATTGAGACCATAAATGTAAGTGGAAGGGAAAAATTAGGCATTTTGTATTCTGTAAAGAAAGGGCTACTTCACCTTTATAAAATTATTTAGGAGCTTCCAATTCATTCATTATAAAATGGTGATTGTTTTCAATCTACAAGCATTTCCATACAACAATAAATTGCTTTTCTTCAGCAGAACATGATTTTAGAGCAAGCCACCCCTGCTGGCTATGCACAGTAGAGGCACCTCTCTGTAAGTTTATGGAGTCCAGGTTTTGTCAAAGTGGACCAGTGGGTGTAGATTAAAAATCATCATTTTTAACATGTGAGATGAAGCCGTCTGAAGTGATGTGGAATTTTATTTAAAGGAAGAGTAGTCATCTAAAGAACTATACTGAAGATGGGCGTGGGAAGTGAATAGATGACCTGACTCTCAGAAGATCTCTGAGCTCAACCTGTCCTGAAGACTTCTGTAGTTTAATAATTGGTGTGTGGGTGTGTTGCATACACACACATGAGTTCACACATGCACACACTTGTGTGCCAGCTTTCCTGTCTATGCACCATGTGCATACAGGTACTTATGCATACAGAAGTCAGGCAGTCATAGCTGCTGGAACTGGATTTACAGACAGTTGTGAGCTGCTTCAAGTGAGTTCTGGGAATTGAACTCAGGTCCTCTGTAAGCACAGCAAGAGCTCTTAACTGATAAGTCATCTCTCTATCCCCTTAATAAAGAGTTTTAAAGTCATTTTTAATTTTTATTTTTTATTTTATTTTATTTATTTATTTTGACTTTTTGAGACAGCGTTTCTCTGTGTAACAGCCCCAAGTGTCCTGGAAATCACTATGTAGATCAGGCTGGCCTCAAACTCACAGATATCTATCTACTTGCCTCTGCCTCCTGAGTGCTGCAATTAAAGCTGTCTGCCACCACCACCTGGTTCATAAAGTCAGATTTTTGTACACTTTTTAATAAACAGAGCACAATTTTCAAAAATCTGGTTGAACAAACAGGGTTTTTAATTTTGTTTGCTTCCTTCTGAACCTTTCTTTCCTTCCTCTCACTGCTTTTTTCTTCCTTGTATCACTTTTGGTTCTGAGGGCTACCCATTGCTGTTACATTAGTGATTTGTATGTGAGTAAATAATAAGCATTTCTGCTTTCTTTTGAAAACTTCCTCAAATATCACAGATTACTCAGATTTACATAGGTAGATTTCAAATGGTATCAAAGGCAAAACTATTACATTATAGAATAAAATAAATAAATAAAACTTTTCTATTTTACAGTGTTTTCAGTGGAGCATATTCACTGTACAAGGTGATTAGCTTCAGACTGTTATTTTTTTGTTCAATCATATCATACACATCAATCATATTTCCTCCCCATTACCATCTCCCATTCCTCTCCCTCCTGACAATTTCATCATCTTCAAAAATATTACCCTATATAACATCTTCAAAAATATTACCCTATATAACATCATTTTATTTTTATATAAATATACATATGTATATATGTATACACAGACATACGTATACACACATACATATGTATGTATATATATGCACATGTGTATATATGTATATTTGTATATATACATATATATGTATGCATATGAGTCTATGTATAAGAGGAAGCATATAATATTCTCCCTGAGTTTAAATTATTTTGCCTAGTGTGATGATCCACAAGTCTATCCATTTTCCTGCAAATTACATTATTTTTCTTCAGTGTGGTTTAATAAAACTCCAATTGGCATATCATAAATTTTCTTCATGGAATGTATTTTGACTGGAAGTAGTTTTGTTTTTGTTTTTTTAATAAGGATATTGGTTGCATATCTAAATATAACAGCAGATAAGAAACCAGATGAGTTGAACAAGACAAAATATTTCCTGAAAGCAAGAAAGGGGCGAATAAAACAGCCAGCTGGCCATGGTTCTGTTGTAGGAAACAAATTTTAAGTGCAACTCATTTCTACACTTGTAAAAAGTGATTAACCTCCTTTCAATTTTGTTACTTCTTTACCTATCTGTCATGAATATTTATTGAGTCTTCACTGGGTCTCCATTATTGTACTAGGCTCCAAACTCAGAAAACAAAAGGTTTCTGCCCTTATACCTCCCGGCCATTAAGCAGAGACAGAAGACACTGGAGGAGTTCACATGGCACAAACAGAGAAAAGGATCTGCCTGTCATTCTAAGCACTCATTCCTGTTATTGTGGAACTTACTGATAGTAGACTATCATTGCCCTTTCAAGAAACAATGATTTTTTTAATTTTACAAATTACTCAAAAATAAAAAAGTCCATCAAAAGTTTCATATTCTCATCTTTCCATACATTACACAAGATATTTTGTGTATTCTCAAAACTAGTATCAAAATAGACAATTTCATAGGGCTGTTTTGTTGTTGTTTAAAACAATAAAGATCTATTGCTTCCTGGCTTTAAAGACAAGTGTTTGAAAGGCAGGTATCAGCTGGTCATGTCTTGTGTGGAGAACTATCTGGTGCTTCTAGCCTCTGCTGTTCCTCATCTTGCAGATGGAGAGCATGCCTCTGGCTCTCTTCTTACAAGGACAGCAATTATATTGGATTAGGAGCCCACCCTATTTGTCATCTTAACTTGTGACATCCACAGTGACCTTATGGCTTGATAAGGTCATTTTTTATAGTGTAAGATCTCAGCATCTCTTTCTGAAGGTACATACTTCAAGCCACAGTAACATCTAACTTTCCATTTTAACTTTTAACTATTGGGGGAGAAAGTTATAATATGAACTGAAAGGTTTCTGTGCCCTGATAAGCCTCTTTCAGCGATGCAGCCATCCAAATCAGACCAAAACAAACCGAATTAGAAAAAGCCCACATTTAATGGACACAATGCTCCTTGATGGCCTTCTAGTCCCCCAGAGAGGAGATGGGAAAGGGAGACCAGAAAAACTATGAGTCTGTTTTCTGGGGGACAGTTTAAATACCCTGTGGGAGTGGTCTTGAGCATCTCCATGGGAGGAGTCATCATTTGGACGGCTTTCTGAGATGCAGCAGGTTTGGAGAAAGATATGGGAGGGGACTTGGGTTTAACTTCCACCATAACATTCCAGACTCTTTGGGTATATGGATACCAGGGGCTGTGGTGAAGCTTCCACCATAACATGAACAATAGCATATGTGATTTATCTCAGAATAATTTCCAAGTCTTTTTTTGCATTTTGTTGAACAGTCATGTTTCTCCTTCTTTAGTGTTTGTGGTTGAAGCATCATATGCATGCATTTCCTAAAAGCAATAAATACCACAGATGCTTCACAATACACAGGCAAAACACCTTCAGAAACAACGATGGGTATTCTGGAACTTTTGCATGCTAATCCGTCTTTCAAATACAAGTTATTATCTAGAATTCCTTTTCAGAGAGTGCCAAAAATACCATATCTATTGTTACACTTTTTTTCTCTTGAGGTTTCCAAAGTTGTTTTGGTCTAGCTTCCAGAAAAATGTCATAGTCAGAATTTGGGATTTAGCTGGCATGCTGAGGGCACCTTCCCTTTGGTGCCTTCTCTAGAAGGAAAGAGGCTGCCATGAGATGTAAAAAAAGACTGATTTAATTTGGAATCCCATTCGGACTTAATGGCCTTGACAGTGGAAACTGACTGGGCCTTAATTTTCTTGTCTTCAAAAATGAAAGGACTATTGTCAGGATGAAGTGACACAACAAAGAAGAGTGGCTTTTTCACAGTCGGAAACATGGGCACCACCTGCAGAAAGGCTAGGCTATATCCAACTCTTAGTCTGCAGCATGGGAGTGTGGGCTTTCAGTCTATTGCCTGAGATGTGAGAACAAGGAAACTAGTGTTTCCCTCAGCTTTTGTATAGATGTTGTCTTTCAATTTTGTATAGAATGTCGTACTTCATTCTCCTTCCTGTTTGAGAAAGGAGTACAAAGGAAACAGGAAGATGGCAACCCCTGAAACAGCTGGAGATTTCCTAACCCCACACTTTGTTCTCTGTTTTTGACAGTGGGCTGTCAAACTTGTGCCTATGAGTGACAAGGAACAATGTTGGTCACCCTTACTTTTCTCACTGGATGAAAGCCAAAACAGTCATGGGTATAGGGCTCTGTTCATTGATGCTCCCAAGAAGCACTGACATGGCATCCTGGGTTTGACTTCTTACATCAAATAAAAAGAGGACAAGAAAATTCTGACTTACATCATCCTCCAGGGTTATAGTTATTTGAGTGCGGCTCAACTGAAGCAAAAATGCCATTTCAGCAAAAAATACAAAAAGGCCTTTCATTTAAACCTAGTTCAATGTTTCTAAGTCCCTATAGTAAACAAATAAGATCAGACAGACCCTTCACTCTTCAATTTCATCACCCACTAATGTTAGTTCTTACATAATCAGCAATCTTTATCCCAGATGGCTTTGCCTAAGATCTCTACTTGTTTGGTTTTGTTGTCATTGTTGTTGTTGTTGTTGTTTGTTTGTTTTTGTTTTTCGAGACAGGGTTTCTCTGTGTAGCTTTGGAGCCTATCCTGGCACTCACTCTGGAGACCAGGCTGGCCTCGAACTCACAGAGATCCGCCTGCCTCTGCCTCCCGAGTGCTGGGATTAAAGGTGTGTGCCACCAAGATCTCTACTTGTTAACTGAAGGAAGGAGACAAATAGATTGAGAAGTCAGAAACCAGTTGAGGCCTGAAGAGCTCAGGTTTAGCCCAAGTCTAAATGCCATCCATTTCTACATGACCTAAGGCAGATGTGTGTTATCGGACTACAGCAGTTTCTCTAGTGCTTAAGTGAGGAGATTATACTATATCTATTGAATTTGCATTTCTAGGATAAAGACCTCCTCATTGAAAATCTGACAATTCCTATAGATTATTTTCCCTCTATAGATAAATATGCATACATACAGTATGGGGTGGGAGGAGGAGAAAGGTTCTATCATAGATCTTAAAGCATAGTCAAGTACATCTGAACTTCCTGGCTTCCGTGCCCAGTCACTTTGAAGTCCAAGTCACTTCTAGTCATGTCCATTTTATTTCTCCTGGAATAATAGCAAAAATGAGAAAAAGATAAAGATGAAAACATGAGGAAAAGGCATGATGAAGCAGTGACTAAGAGGAATTGCTTATGTTTTCAAGTCATTAATTACAAACTCAGCCACATATAAGAAATAGGGTTTTCTTCTTGCATAGTCATATGCCAATTAGAATTAGAGCATTCTCTTATTATCTGTAGGAAAGTGGGTAACTGATAGCACCAGCAAGCTCTTCCTAAATTATTTATTCATTTTTAGATTATAATTGTATCATTTTTTTCCTTCCTCTTTCTCACTCCAAAGCCATCCTCTTTATTCTCTTTCAAATTCATGACCTCTTTTTGTCACTGGTTATATTTACATACATATATGTGTATAATTACACAGATCCACACTAGGCTAACAGAGGGAAGTCAACATTAACTCCAGGGAAATAGAACATTACATTATAAGAAAGGAAGTATAATCATAATATATGGTACAACTTCAGCATGAGTGTGTGTAGGTGTATGATGGTGTGGTGGCTACATATTTATTTAAAACAAAATATGAGAGAACAATTCATTAAATGTTACAAGGTGAGCAAAGAAACCTTTATTATATGTTTGTAGACTGTTAATACTTAAAAATATAACAGTTGAAATTTTGTAAGATCTCAATGAAGATGATGAATGTTGATGAATTTTGCATGAAAGTAAAACTATAACTATGATGAAAACCTACAACTACAAAGATTATTACCACAAAAAAGAGCCTCATCTGTATTCTTCTGAATAATATCTACAAGAGGTGATGTTATAAAGTGAGTAGGCACTTAAGAGACAGAGGGGGGTTTCTTTGTTCCAAGACCAGCACAGTCCCAGGTGCTGAGAGGCCAGACAAAGGTAGAACACATTGAAAGCACTGAATGTCAACTGGCAATGGCAGGAGAACAACATGGACCCTGGCTGGAAGGCATGGCATGGCAAAGAGTGGGAGGAATGAGGTGTTTAATCTTAAGGTACTAAAAGTTCCACACAAGTTAGCAGTATGGATATGTTTGATGACATTTATATGGGGATATGCTTCCAGCCTAGATGAATTGTAGATAATATGTAATAGAGGTACCAGAGAGGGTGGGAAATTGTTGGTAATGTCAACTTGGTTGGGTAGCTATAATAAGGACATTTAGGAGGCAAAGTCAAAAGGACTCTCAGTTTTCTATGTATGACTCTGTAAAGTTCAGGTCCTGTTTGGAATGCTGCTTTACCTCCGAGAGTTTATCACTATACCGCCGATGAACAAATACGAGTTAACTGAATAAGCAGATAGGCTGATGTATAATAAAATACTGACATTACTTTTCTAAGTTTTTTTGGAAGGCAGTCAACATTTTGGTAAACTTTAAACTTTGGGGAGGATTACAGTTATATATATCAACGTGCCCCCCCCCCCCATATTTAAAGGCAGAAATCTGTTACCTTGTGCTAGATAAAACATAATTATTTGAAAACAAGGAATTGTGTCCAGAAGGCAAGCTTTGCCATAGCAACCTTCACATTGAACTACAGTGTGCCTTTCAGCTTTGCCGAGGCCGTTTATCCTTCAAGGCATGTGATGGATGTGTCACATTTTACTATCCACTTATTTAGTTAGATGGCCAAGATCATGACTGGAGATGGGATTATTCTAAGTTTTCTCTTATTTTTATCCTTGCAAGGATAATATGCTTACACTTTAGAATCATTTTAAATTTTTAAATAAAATAAAACAGACTGTCTGGCAAGCACGCATAGGGCCAAGAAGCAGAGCCATTTTTCAAAGTTCTTCCATGATTTTACAACTATGTGTCTGAGGCAGATGTTTTCATGATGAAAACAAATGTTTTCTCCAAGATCGACAAATATTTTTTTCTTAAGATGAATCATTAAAATTTGAGGATTTAAATATAGTACAAATTGGAGGAAGAAATGAATTAAAATATGAATGAGTGTACAACATTTTATTTATTTATTTATTTTATTAGTTCAAATTAGGAACAAGCTTGCTTCACATGTCAATCACTTCTCCCTCTCCCCTCCCCTCCCCCTAACCCTTCACCAGCCCCCTCCACCTCATCCCCCCTCAGCTCCCCAGGGAGGGTAGGGCCCTCCATGGGGGGGGCTCCCCAAAGTCCATCACATCATTCTGGGCCAGGCCTGGGCCCTCCCCCATGTGTCCAGGCCAAGAGAGCATCCCTTCACTTGGGATCGGCTTCAAAGTCCCTTCTTACGCCAGGGAAAAATACTGATTCACTACCAGGGGCTCCATAGAGTGCCAAGGCCTCCTCATTGACATCCACGTTCAGGGGTCTGGATCAGTCCCGTGCTGGCCTCCCAGACAGTGTGTACAACATTTATGTCCACATTTGTCTTCACTTTCTCTGTGAGTTGTGAAGCCCTTGCAACTTAAAATCTGAAAAACCAAGGTATTTTTGTTATCTTTTATTTCTCTTCAGTTTAAAATAAGAAAATCTTAAACACACACATACACACAAACAATAGAAACAAAGAAATTGGATTACAATCACTGAGTTTTTAAACTAAATATGTATTTTTATATAGCTAGACGTTTGGACAGAAATACCCACAGGAGGAGGTAATGATAAGGAGTGAAATGACTTCCTTCCCTTGTGAAAATAGTTTATTTTTGTCTCTGCCTCCACCACACACACACCCTGGAAAACCATCAAGGCCTTCTACATTCTTGGAAAGTGAGAGTGATCCTGGGACAAGTTTATCCTGTGTCAGAGACAGGTGTTGTGATTGAGTAACAAAACTCCATCATTATTCCCTCTTTGTACAAGCCTCACTGGTCTCAATGTTTCAACATAGTGGCAGAAAACCCCAAAGACCATGCTCTTAACATGAGACTTGCCTGTCAACAACCAGAAGAGGTTGTTAAATGAAAAGGTTGTGTAGCCTCTTCCCACTTTTAGAAATGCAATACTGAATGGATGCTGTAGGCCAACCAGACTGAAGTTGTCAGTCATACTTATTCAATTTTAAGCAAGTAATTATTTTGCATTTTAATTTTCTTTTGGCTTAAAAAGTGCTTAATTTCATAGTACTTTAAGTATTGTATAGCTTTGTTTTGTCTTCTGCTTCTAAACTAATACCATTGATAGTATTTTATAGGTAATGCCACCTTTGACCAGTGATATTACCCATATGAATCAAATAATATCATGTGTTTCAAGGGAAAGAGTGTGAACTCAGGCTAAGATTCGTGAATTGTTCTTCCTCAGTTTTACCAGTAATTTGGTTTTTCATGCCTCATCAGTCATCCAGTAGTACTATGGGGTATCTATTGAGTGCTAGCCAGTAAGCACATGCCAAAAGACAGGAGTGGTGCTTGCTTTACAATATGTCACAATCCAGAAGGATCCAAGAATGCAGTGTCAGAGTTTTTGTGCTAATTCTGGAACATGGGTATGGAAGAGGGAATATTTGGTTCAGTTACAGTGAGAAGGCAAACACTTGGAGAAGCAGAAAGTGTGAATTTTCAAATAGATCATGAGTCCACACAAGGGTGGATGAGTTAAAGAGAGTTGAAGCAAAATACAGTGCAGAGTATCAAAATTTTTGCCACAGTACCTATCATATATGCACACATACACATGTATATATATATTATATATATATATATATATATATATATATATATATATATGCTTAGTCTAGCACCATGTCTCTCAATAGTCATGTAACAAATACCTCGATTTATTAATTTTGAATCTTTCATCCTTGGAGCAAATAATAAGACCCCCACATCACACATATGCTACATAACATTTGTGTGATTACAGGTTTGTGTAATTTCATATAACTATGCAGCACTGACTAC
The DNA here is from genome assembly GCF_003668045.3 of Cricetulus griseus. Taxonomy (NCBI): domain Eukaryota; kingdom Metazoa; phylum Chordata; class Mammalia; order Rodentia; family Cricetidae; genus Cricetulus; species Cricetulus griseus. Next base: position 389,189,760 of record NC_048595.1, read on the forward strand.
AGAGAAAGATTTATGCAGTTCTAACGGGTTATTTTCCCTGCTTCTATGCACACCCTTCTGTAGCACATTATCATTCATGGGAATTTATAACTGACATTGACAAACAACAGAAGTACGCTGATACTGCATAGATTCATTTTTTAACAGAAATATGCTCCAAGATCTAACTTGAAGAACTTGGAAATGTCACTTTCATTCTATGGAATGTTAATTGAAAATAGAGTGTTATCCTAAGTGAAATGTTGGCATCATTTCAGCATTATCTAAAAGGAGTAATTGGGAAAAAGATACTATGAAATTTATTTTCCAACACCAACAAGGAATTTCTAGTTTGTATCAAAAGAAGGGACTAACTAGAGTCACTACACAGAGAGGTCAGTTTTATAAAAATTGTCCCCAAGGAATTTTATAACTGGTTAAATTTTTTGTTTTTTGTTTTATGTTTTTGTTTTTATTGAAAAGCCTGACTTTTGAGAACTCACACACTCCCACTCCATGCAAATTCAAAAGCAAGTTCTAGCTCTATAAATAGTCATGACTTTGTCATACTTTAATGACAAAACTGGAGGTTCTGTGAGATTCATTGCATTTAGCCTGTGGCTAAATTTCTACCATAAAATTTCCTCCGAGTTGGCTATTATGTAAAACAAAGTGATTTCACTGTGGTCCTCTTTGGAGGACAGCCTGATACAGAAAGAGTTACCCTAGCTGCTGTTTCCATGAGGATGCAGTAGCAGCAGCAAGTGAAGCAAAGGGTTTGACTGAAAAAAAAAATGGTTAGGGACCAGTGTAGGGTGTGGATAGCAGGGGTGACTGCTGTGTCAGATCAACATTTAGCTGAAACCCCACAGCCTGAGAACCAGTCACATGTGACAAATCTCCCCTTGCAATTTGAGAGGATGCCCTGCTCCGCTTCTCATGGCCAGAAGAAGAAAAGAAGATTTCTGATTAAGGCTATGTAAAGCAGGGTTTTCCTATGCTAATTTGTGTTACTTTGCATAAGAAATGAGAAGGGAAGAAATCCTTTATTAAAGGGGTTTTTAGTGATAAGCATGTATCAGAACCCTTCCTTTTCTCATCTTGTTTTCTCAAATACTGGCTTCATATCTGGTGGTTTGGTTTTATTTTTTTGTTAAAAAAAAAAAAAAACAAAGACAAAAAAACAAAAACAAAAACCTGTGATGGAGTCTGAGTATCTATATAAACAGTAGTTGGATGGCAACCTCCTCACTGGCATGCTTGTGTTTCCTTGTGCTGTAATCCTGCTAAGTACCCGTACAATGGTGTAACAGCTGGTGCAGGCTTCAGGAGGGGTGTTAGTGTGCTATGTTGGGACTTGAGCTCCATGAAGAAAATGAGCTGGGTCAGCTTTGAATAGCCCTAAGTACCCCTCAGACAGCTGGCCCTGTATCTACACAACAGCCAGTCATGGGAGAGAGAGTCTTTGACTAGCATTAATTTTCTTCTCCAGCAGACGGCGAGGTACCAGGAGCCAGGTGGACTGTTCACCTTGGGACTCTCACCTAATGATCTTCTGGAAGGCAGGTGCATTGGCAGGGAACTTAAGCTGTTGAAAACCCAACCAATATTAAAGAGTAAACCTTTGCTACCACGGGGCTTTTATAGGAGTGGGGTGCATTAGCGTTAGATCATTACAAAGCATTTTGCTGACTGCTGCAGAATTAATGGCCCTTTTACGGCTCACAGTTAATGACTGTCAAGAAACAAGTTTATATCTGTTCAAATTGTAATGTTAAATCAAAGTAGCCAGCTGCCAGATGCATCCAACACACGCAGAGTCCTTCTTGTGTAATAACATTTGATGCTTCCCCTACACCCAGCAGCTGATTGGATCGCTGCTAAGAACCTAAATGGTCTTTCATGTGCTTGCTATACATTTATCAAGGCAAAAGCCAAGCATGCAGTCCCTTTAAGAAGACACCCTTGTAGAAATCTTGTTTCTTTTGATATAAAAGTGCACAAAAATGATTATTTATTCAGCATCTCACTTTAAGTAGCTCCTAGTCTCAATGAACGCTCACAGAAATTGTACCCTCATTTTCTCATTACTGAATGTAGACACCTGATGTGAACTCATTCAGATCTCACTGTCTTTTGTGGGCAACTAAATTGGCCATGTTTTTGTTTACCATTTTCTTCTTTCTGAGGAAAAAAAGAGAGAGAGAGAGAAAGTCTTCCAATCCACAGCTGCTGACTTCACTATGTGCTTCCTCCTATTCTCTCTTCCAGATTTGCTCTGCAGAGCATTTGAGCACCTCTGATTTCTTCTTCCTTGGATTCATTTAGCTGAAAACAGTCTAGCAAACCAGCCCTTTAGGACCACTATCTCCTGCAAAGTCTTTCCATTACAGACTCCCTAAAAGACTGCCCCTCACCAGTGTCTCTGCCTCATCACCACCTCTGTGGGCTGTGCAGCCAGCCCACTGTCCCCACTCTTCCTTGGGTTAGGCAGCATTCTCAGAATGACGGATGTGTTCCTCCAACCCCACACACATGCACCACTCTCCTGCCTGCCATTTTCTGCCTACTGCTCCTAAGTCCCGTTTTTTGAAACTTCAATTCTGTGGATTCACAATTCTGCTTGTCCTTGTGTTTCTACACACACACACACACACACACACACACACACTTCTTCCTTTTTTTTATACTAAAATCCTTCAATTTCAAATAAAACTGGTGACTTTCAGATCCATGATGGACATCTTTGTTCTCAGAAGTAACCTGATTTTACTATACCCAACTCGAATCTGTTTATATTCCTGTCCATAGGAGTTATTTTCTTGCCTTCTTTATTTCTATTAAAGACATAGCTTTTAATGAGGCACCTAAGGCAGTCACTGTCACTTGCCTCCCTCTTATTTTTGCCAACCACGTGCCAAGACCTTTCATCCTCCATTTGCTAGCATTTTCTCACCTATCCTGTGTGCCCTCTCCGACCTTTTCCTTTATTCAGGACCCACTTGCACACTATCATGAGAGGTCAACTGTTGCTTTCCATTGTGAACACTGTTATTGGAGCCCTTCAGCGAGAAACAGATTATCAGCTAACAGCTGACACTCCTAGTGCAGAAACTTCAGTGTGTGTATTATCTACTGCAAGAAACATAAACACAGAGTCTCAGAAATACTTTCCATGTAATGAGGCCCACTGGTCCTGACAGGTTGCCTGTGTCCACCCTCCTCACTAGATTATATGCTATTCCTTTAACAGTCCCCAAATTTTTCTTTTTGGGATTCTTTCTTTTCTGTTCCTTCCTTTAGGATTTCTTTTTTATTCAAACTACTCCATCTCTGATATATATATATATATATATATATATATATATATATATCAGAAAAATAGCCAAAAATTATGAACATTAAAATACATAACACATATGTATAAATAAAAAATAGATGATATAGGTATCTCAACCAGTTAATATCCCATAATGATTAGCATACTGTATTTCTACTGAAAATTCTGTTTCAATTATTTATTTATTTATTTAAGGATTTAAGGATAGCAAAATACCCATGTGTTTCAATAAATACTTGTTGAATGAATAAGTGAGTTTAACTAATTGATTTTAACTAGTAGCTCTTGGATCATTACCTTGGTATTTCCCAGAACTGACAAAGTTATCTGTTTTGTTTTAATTTGTAATTTTGGTCTTATTGATTTGTGAACTATTTTATACGCTACAACTATGGATGCAGTGAGATGAGTTTATCATTAAGATAGAGACAGAAAATGAAACACAATATGCCTTATTTACATATTGCTAATTAGTATTATAAATGAGTACTATATACTGTCATGGCATGATAAAAATATAAGAATACATTTTCAGTCAAATGAGCTCTGTATCCCAGGTACTACACAAATCATCCAGCCCATCAGTGAATTCTTGTTAGTTATAAAACATTTCCAGTAGTAACTTTACTATTATATTAGTGTTCTACAATATATATCTAGACATAAAATGTCCACATGCATATCATTCTCTCTATGTGTGGACTTTGTGTGCATAAGAGAGATCTCTTTTGTTGGTGTGATATCTATCTAAGACATTTACAGCATGATGGATGGTGCCAGTGCTTCACAGTTTCTTCCCTTCTGTTACATGAACTCATCCTGCTTTTGCCTCCTGATTTCCTTTGTTCAACCTTCCTCAACTTTGGTGAAAAATTGGCAACATGGGCTCCATTCTGGGTTTTGGTGGTTTGATTTAAGCAAATCCCTAGGCTGTTGTTGTTTTCCTAAGATTCCCTTAACTCTGTAGTTCCACGCCTCTGACCGTCTGCACACAATGTTGTCTTCTCAGCAGACATACTGCTATGAATATTTTATACAACTTCTAAAATTAGGTCCATATTTCTGAATCCCCCAAACAGACAACTTCATCTTCCTTGTCCCAGTAGTTAAAAATACTAGCAGGAATTTAATATCCTGCTTGTTGAAATTTTGAATAAGCTAGCCAATGAATCTCTCCCAGACCATTCAGAAAGTGATAAGACCCTTGGGAGCTCCTGTAGGATGGCTTATATGAGAGACAATTACTTCAGGTAATCAATCCTATCGATAACACCAAGAGGAGCAAGGGCTATTAACTCCAGCTCACAGGAAGTTAGGCATGGCACTCTTGCTCATATTGTGGAGCTGAAATTCAAGCACAAGGCTCTTGAATTTTGCAGCCCATGCTTTTTCCTCTGCTTTGATTGTGTTGGGAGGTTCCTCAAGTTCTGAAAATGTATAATGATGTTTAAAATAAAAAGCTGCCCTTTCACTTTCCTTTATGGAAAAATGGAAATTTATCGCTTGATTAGCAAGCAGTGTAACCTACTTATCCTGCATTTGTTTGCTATGGCATTGCCGTGTTAACCCAGTTAGAATGCGCAGCTCCTCTGAGAGCCTGGATTGCTGAGGTGGGCAAGAGTTTTCTTTGCAGAGATTGGAGATCATTGGCTCTATGTGATCACAACATGCCCACATTTAGTCTGCTCATATAAAACCGTATCTGCTCATATCAGCATCACTTGCTTTTCTTCAAAAAATATTGCTTATGGATATATAAACAAATGGCATGACAAAGATTTGGATGACTTGTAGGTAGACTTGATAGTCTATATACTCCTATTTCCAAATGCTCATTCGCTTATAATAGCTAATGTTGCTGTGTCTCTTCATACAAAACTGCTCCCATCCTTCATTGTCATCGTGACCTGATACTGAGCCACCATAAACTGTTTGCTTCATACTAATTATAATTTGTGTACTCAAAGGTGTTGTCTTGCAGTCTTAATTGTGCTAAATTACACTGAAATAACAGCCTTCAAATCCTTTTCAGTGCAATGTAGTAAAGATACCCATCCCTTCATAAAGACCTAGATATGGGTCTATAAACTCCTATGATGGACTTGGTCGAAGATGACCATCAGAGATCTAGGGTATTTTCTTCATGTGTCTCCATTACACTGGTGGTTTGTTCGTTTGTTTGTTTGTTTATTTTTTTTTGAGACAGGGTTTCTCTGTGTAGCTTTGGAGCCTATCCTGGCACTCGCTCTGGAGACCAGGCTGGCCTTAAACTCACAGAGATCCACCTGCCTCTGCATCCCCAGTGCTGGGATTAAAGACGTGTGCCACCAACGCCCAGCTTGTTTGTTTGTTTGTTTTTACCACTACCCATGCGATGGGTTGAAAGAAGTTGAGAGCAGATTTTAGAGGTCAGACATGACAGTGGTCTTGACCAAGACTTCTACCCCTATTTTGTTAGCCAGAACATACCATATCATGTCACCTAAGGATGAAAAGATTGGCAAGCAGAGTTTTCTAGTTATATAAAAATTAATAAGTTAATATACCACACAAATCCTGCCGTGTAGGATAACTTTATGAACCAAAATTATATTTATAATACATGATGAAAAGTAATTCCAGTAATAGGCTTTTTAAGTCAATTATGAGGAAAACAATAAAATGAGATATAAATATTTATACATACCATGCAAGTAATTACACAGCAATAGAGACTGCACTAACATGCTGGTTCATAGAGAGAGCCATTTTCCAAGATGGAATGTTGTAAGTCTGAGGATGCCAGGACCACAGCAGATGAATGATTTCCTAGGATCCTCCAGGTAGGGAATCTTCAAAACCCAAATCTCTGAATGGAAAAGGTCATATCTTGGGTTTATATCCCTTTACCTACCTGTTTTTCATCATCTCCCTTTACTTGATGTTGTGTATGTAGATAATAAGATAGGGAAAGAAGAGTGACCCTCGTACTGTGTTCTGCCTGTAGATTTTCTGAACATGTGTAGAATGGTTATCTGTCTGTTTACCTGATGCTCCTTCTCACTGTAAGATTTACTGTAGGAAGTCTGACACATATGTAAGCCATGAACATTATGATGACTGAATAAGTGAAAAACATTCAGGATGAGAAGGGATGTATGAGTACTATCAGCATCAGATGGAAACAAAACACCTAGACTCTATTAAGACCCAAGATAGAAAGGAAGCTGGAGGAAAAGAAGGCCACAGATGTTTGCCCATAGGCAGTGGAGAGCAAGAAGGAAACAGTGGTTCCATAGACCTTTGATACCTCTAACTGCTGAGAGAGAATAGGACCTTAGTGGAAAAGGTGATGGCTTGAGCTTGAAAGAATTGTTTTTGAGGAGAAGGAGGGGGAAGGAGAGACTGAGCCGTTCAAAATGACAGTGACCAGTCCTTATTGTAGAGCAGGAGGAAGCAAGGCAGATGCTCAACCTTAAGACTTCGATAATCAGGCCACTTTTTCACACACAGCTTGATAAAGAGCCACAGTTATGGCGAAGACAATTACAAGTTTTGATAGAACAGAATGTTCTATCAAATGTACAGTCTTATGTTTTATGTACAGTCTCAGTAGATATATCTGCTAATGAATGGGTCAGTCTGAAGTTCAAGAGAAATTAAAGCTGGCAAATTTTGTTTTGTTTTGTTTGAGACAGGCCTCACTATGTAGCTCTGGGTGGCCTGGAGCTCACTATGTAGCCCAGGTTGGACTCTAACTCACAGGGATCCACCTGCCTCTGCCTCCCAAGTGCTGAGATAAAAAATGTGCACTACCATACCTAGCCTTAAACCTGGAAATGTAAACTTGGGATTCATCAGCAAATCTCTCCCTTTTCCCAAAACCACCAAATGTGCCTCCCTTAGGAAGCTGCCTTTCATTAACGCTCAATATAGACATGTAATATGAATTTGAGAGTATTCCCTACCATTAAGTGCTAAGAAGGAAGATACTATTCAGTTGCTGGCATATATTAAGTGCAGCAATATCCCACAGGCAGCCAAGTGGAGTGAAGTTAGGAAATTGCTTAGGTTTTATTCAATCTATTTTATGCAGTCATGCTTGAGGATGCAACATGGTTCCTAGGAGTTCATTTTAGACTACACTTCTGGCCCTCAGGGAAATTTTCATATCTCAACATCCTACAGGCATCACCAGTGTTTTTTTCTCCTCAGCATCTACAGATGTGTTAGAATGATAACTCTCCCCAGGGGACAAGTTGTATAAGGTTCTGGAGAGCTAGTCAAACCAGACTGGCTTCCTGAACATGAATCCCAGCTCCCCATTTACAATGCATGCAATTATATTTACTATAGATGTATGTAAATCAATAGTATATCATATATATACTATTCATATGGTCACATATTACTTATGTCAACTAATCAAATGATTAATATGGGGAAATTGATAATAGCATGGAATACTCAAGCAATAGAATTGTAGCACAAATTCTTCTTGATATTAATGATGAAAACCTAGAGTCAAGCTGAAGATCAGAGAAGTACAGCAGCCAGCCACTAGAGTCCTCACCTCTACCAATGCTCAGACCGAAAGGCCGATCGTGTTCTCAGACTGTATCTGCAGACTGCATCTGTCTCAACCAAACCTCAGACTGCCTGAGCTCCTGTCTCCTCCCACCTTATATCCCTCTCTAGTGTTAGGATTAAAGGTGTGCCATCGCAAGTGCTGGGTTCACCCTATGTGAGCTCTGTTCTCTTTAGACTGGATCAATTTCATGTAACTCAGAACAGAGATCCGTCTGCTTCTGTCTCCTGAATGCTTGGATTAAATATGTATACCACCACTACCTAGCCTCTATGGCTAACTAGTGTGTCTTCTGGGGTTAAAGGTGTGCACCACCACTGACTGGCCTCTATGGCTAACTAGTGTGGCTAGCTTTGCACTCTTGATCTTCAGGTAAGCTTTATTTGTTAGATCATAAACAAAATACCACCACAAGAATCAGCAAGTACTAAATCAATATTAGCCTGTGTTTTCACACTGGTCTGCCCAGTCATTACCACCTTGCTTTGTTCATAGTACTATTCAATAAAGAATGGTTGAGTGAAAGTGTTTAACTGAGCATTTTAAAAGTGTTTAACTGTAAAAATGCTGAAACATTTTTACAGATGTAAAATTATTAATGATACCATTCATTATAAACTGTAATTCCCATATTGTTGCTCAATAGTGTGACATTGTCAAGACAAGTACTTTGGCCTTTAAACAATTCAGGAAAACTTAGCTGGGCTATAAACAGGTAGTTAGTATTTCCCTCAAGAAGTATTATTAGGCCAGCTGTTCCATGAGTACATAACTTGTCCCATGCTGTCTTGGTTTCTAGTGAACTTGTGTTCACAATACTTGCTTATTATGTGGAAGAGGAACATGTATAACATCAGAGCTATTACTGTGAATGAAAATGGGTATTTCCTATGCCACTCTTAGTATTTTACAAAGAGCCTGTAAATAAGACACTGACACATAAAGAACTCAGAAGCAAATGAAGTGATAGAAATGATTATAACAGCTCAAATAAATGTGATGTGAGAGAAATCACAATGTTTGTTTATAATTAGAAAATGTTCCAAACATATTTTTGAAGTCTATGTTGGATATCATCATCATCTTTATTCTAGTTACTGCAATGATAGACACAGGCAGTATGTAGGCCAGATAAACCTAACACACATCATTGCAACTTGATCTCTTGCAAAAGTCACATGGCAAATGTTATAGTTATATCCATTTTATATTAAGAAACATGGAAAAAGCCATGATAACTGTAAGATATTAGTAATTTATTTCATATTACCTCACCAGAAACTGACAAAACACAAGGCACAATGACTCTAGAACCTGCAAAAATCAATATGGACAAAGTCCTTCATAGCTCAGGAACGCATGCTCTATCTGTCACCATCTTCACAATCAACTGCAAATTAAATGTTATCTCAGAATGTGTAAATTGTGCAAAAGCGCACAGGCAATAATTACAAATTCAGATAAGAACCTTAGTGATTCCCTCTGCAATCTGTCTAGTAATGAGTCCTCTGTCAGAAATGTGGAGGTCGGTGGAGCACCCTAGTAACAGTAGGCATTGATGACAGGAACAAATTGAATATGGCCAATAAAAGAGTATAGTGTGGAAAGCTCCATTATGTTCATTAACTGAGTAAATGGAAGACAGTCATGGGAACTGTCAGTGCCACATATTTCCAAACTCATGATATTGGTCAATATCTGGCAGTGGTGTGACAAACACTAGATCAGAGCCAAGGGAAGGGCTCTGGGTCTCCTGGAGTAGAGAATTTTAGCATCAAATTATTTCTCCTGTAATAAATATGGGGCAATAGCTGACACATTTACCTATGATATGTAAAAGTAAAACACAATTTCCAAATCTCCCCATCCATACATCAGTATTATTCAGAAAGAAAGTATTCATAAAATATGTGTGTTAATAAATAAATATTACATGGGCCAGAATGTTCATTTAAAGGTGGAGACATTTGGCCATACAAATACACAAGAAACTTGTAAAACACATGTGATCAGGCCTTATTCATATGTAGGCCTAACACAGGTATTTTTTAAGGCTCTAAATTTTATGTTTATAGAATCAAGTTAAATATATTTTATGCTCATGATTCTTCAATTCTTTAATGTTCTTAAAATAGCCCAATGGGGAAAATTTGCCCCCCCAATTAACTATTATAACACAAACCTAAATGAATTGCCCCTTTGCTAGATCTAGAATGTCATCTCCCTATATCTATTGATTCATTACTCATTGATTAAAATCTCAGAGTGTGGAAAGCACCATGCTAAGAGTTTTAAGAGTTTAAAAAATAACCTTACATTACTGCTGCCCTCATAATTGTTATATTCCACTAAGAGACATAATTTGTGAATATTTGCAGATGTGATGTGTGCTATAGTATGTATGGCTATCAATGAAATATAAGGAGAACTTAAAATTGAAGACATCACTACTAGTCATGAGGTTCCAGAGTAGAAATCAGTGGAACCTGCCTAGTGTTTCAGTAGTTTATTCCAAAGAACAAACAGACCCAGTTAGCATCTGGGACAAAGAGAAGGTGATGAAGACTATACACTGAAGTGCAGCTTTACTGAAATCCAAAGAAGGAAGTGAGTTTCAAGCACCCAGTTGGATCAGCACTGAACACCTCCTGGGTCTGGAGTCTTGTGTACAAAAGCCAGAAAAGTCCCCACCACAGGTAGATAGGTTGCATATCCTGGTCACCATCCATATGTAATGCCTAAACACAGACTACTATGGGATGTTAGCTAATGAATTTCAACCCTGATCTATGAAAACACATTTCAGTACTCTAATAGAGAAGGTCACTGTTTATGTTGTTGTTGTTGTTTTTCTAGACAGGGTTTCTCTGTGTAGCTTTGGAGCCTATCCTGGCACTTGCTCTGGAGACCTGGCTGACCTCAAACTCACAGACATCTACCCTGCTTCTGCCTCCTGAGTGCTGAAATTAAAGAGATGCACCCCCACTGTCCGGCGAAGGTCTCTATTTTTAAACCATGAACCACCTGTCTTATTGTAGGTTAAATCTTGGCAGTTTTTCTCTCCTTCATTTTTATTTTTTTTAATGTTGGGGGCTTTGGAGTTCTAGCTTCCACTTCCTTGGTCATCAGGAAAGGACATATCAGTAGAGCCCTTACTTCCTGTGAAAGAGACAGAGAACTCAGCAGCTTGCTATCAAATTAAACCACAGAATTTGTAACTGGAGAAGTGAATATGGATCTCTTGACCCAAGCTGACCTTGAACAAGACAATTTCTCTGAGCTCTGGGTTCTCTGTGTCTGTGGTTGAGTATAAAACATGGGACTTTAGAAACACTATTTGTGTTCTAATATATTACCTAAAAAGGTCAGAACTCGAATGGAAAAGCATAGCTCATGTGTTACTGTATTAGAAGGCTTCCTTCCATTTGACAGTGACCAATAGAGGAACCACATCACCAAGGAAAAGGTGTTTCAGCATGAAGACAGCAGCTAGATTGTCCACTGTTTATGGCAGCTGTGAGAGACTCTAGTACTGCTGACTCAAAACAGTCCCATCTGGCCATTACTTCTCTTAGAAAGGACTGAAAATGTGGGCAATCACCCTGCTTTGTCCATAAGTGTACATTCTGTGACCCCTCCAGGATACAATGCACTATGTTTCTACCTCTATGCAAACAATGGCACATTTTAAATTATAATATGGACACAGTAAAAAAAATCTCATAAAACAGAACAATTATAAAAATACACTGTAAGAAAAGCATGAATGTTCTCTCTCTTGGAGCATCTTAACATTTCATCTTTGCCTCTGAGAGCAAATACAGCCTCCCTTTGGCCCTCGTATTCCAGTGAAATTTGGAAGATTCTGGAATTATGGGTCCTTTGTTCAAAATACACTTTAATTTTGGGGGAATGAGCCCATTAGCAGCAGAGGTTGGAATCTTTCCAGGGTAGATGGGCCAAGGGCAGCACTTGATAAATGACTGGAGAAGCCACACTTGTTTTCTCAGATGGAAACAAAAGAACAGAGGGCCTAGTACTGAATAAACACAACAGCTAAGACCAGCTGCAGACCTGGACGAGTAACCTCAATTGAAATTGCTTGCTTCTGCTTCATTAGAATGCTCACTTTACTTTTTGATAACTGAAAAAAAAATTTAAACTTCAATTGTTTATTTCGTTATTAAAAGCCAACTCTAAGATATGGTAAGAGCTCCAAATCAGTAACAGCTTAGAGAGTTGCCTACCCAGCTTTCCAAACCTTCCACAAAGGAGTCTAGTCAGTCATGACAGCAAACACCCAGAAATGAATGAATGAGCCATCCTTGCCTTATTGTACTCTCATTCCTTTACCTGGATATTTAAATACAGAGCATCAATATCCAAGAATCCATAACTCACTTCAATTCAGCTTAGAACTTAAATGCAATCAGTGTGTGCTTGGAAGAGGTGAGAACCAACATCTTCACACCTGATACCCTCAAAGGTATTGTTTCCTATGCACATAGATTATTTGTTTCTGTTTGTGGCCACCACTGATTTCCATAGAATTCCCTTCGACTGCCTCTTTGAATGCACTTGTTCCATAAAGAAATCAAGTCTTAATTAATATCTTCTACAAGTGTTTTCTAATTTGCAGGACATCCTGGTGAAATTCATTCACATGAGTACCACCAATTATCATCCCACTTTCGTGAAGGTCCCAGGTCCTGGCTTCTATCCAGGTTGTTAGGTGAAATTAGGCCCAGATAATCAGATTATTACCTCCCCAAGGAAATAGGCAACAATGACTGCTTATCTTGGGCTACTGACTGGAGTTGAGGTGTTGTTAGTCACAAAGCCAATTTGTTAAAAAATAGTGCTCATTGGATTCATTTCTTTTATCTGTTCTAAACATTTCACAAAGCATTTTTAGGAAATTAGACTCCAAAAGTTATCTATAGAGAAATGTTCAGCAATTAAACATCTCCAAAATCCACTGTGTCTCCTAGCCAGAGTCATGAGTATATAAGTAAGGTTTTTGTTTTTGTTTTGCTTTCAAATCTACCTGCTATACTCTCCAGTTTAAAATGTACTAGGACAAGGACATACCTCTTAATTAGCAGAGGTTTTAGACAAGGCAGTGTTGAAACAAAAGGAATTGGCTTTTATTAATCTGCTTTGGCTGTTTGTAGTATATCTTTAAGTGGTCCAAACTACTACCTTGCAACCCAAAGTAACTATTTGTGAGTGTGAAATTAAATGAATTAATTCTATTATTTGCAGATCTGAGCTTTATCCTTAAGTCTGTGTTCACCTTTGCATCTTATGAATTCCAAATATAGAATCACAAATGGGGTTATTGTGCATTACATTAGAGTGTAAATATTGCCAGTGTCAGCATCCTGAAATATTATATATGACTTTAATAAAATTAGCATAAGTACTATATATGTTGGTAATTTATCTAAGGAAGTGCATTGTATTTATCTAATTTTTAAATATAGATCTACATGCATTACAGTGCTTTGAATATCTATTTAATGGACATGCCCTTATTATCTAATTAAAATATTTATTATTTGTGCCAGTGTCATCTGCTCACATTTGCTTAAATATTCTTTATTTGCAGTAGGAGACTGTGCCTTGCATCTTCTCTGGGTGATAGTCTTTACAGATAATTCACTCAATCATTTCTATAGAGTCAAACTGAAAACTGAAAGACCCCCCAACACACACACACACACACACACACACACACACACACACACACACACACACACATTCATCCTTCCCCATACCAACTCCATAATTTTCATTTGTTTTAGGGTTTGTTTTCTAAATTTAAATAATTTATCTGATTCATCTTCCCTATATTAAATAATGTTGAAAACATTTCTTTGTTGCAAAACATGGAGTTGTGAACTAAGTAATTTCTGTTTCTCAGTTTTTTATTATCATATTAGAAGCTTATATCAATGGAGAAATTAAATGTGTGCTCTTTTGAAATGCCCTATTTTCAACCCTTCCGTCCTTAATAAACAGAGATGGTATTGACACAAGTGAATTTTGTTTAACCACACTACATTTGCTTCTTAATTAGTGAATATTCATCTGTCATCAGCAGCAGCTATGACACCCCACCCTGCTAACATGTTCTGTCATAAATAATCAATGAGGCACTATTAATATTCATGAGCTGGAATCTGTGTAGTCATGTGCACTGATGCAGAGACAGGGGGAGTGTTGCCATGAACTGACTGGAAACTCTGTGTGTAGCGTGAGTGCAAGATACTTCGGAACGCGGAGAGCATGCACCCTGGCTTCTGCCTTCAGCTAACAGCGGTCTTTCTGTTTCTGGACCGAAGTGACTGATGATAAACAGTAGTCAAGTCTGGAGGGTGATTCCCTTGCAGTTCACTTGCCTTGCAGTTCTGGGGAAACTAGAAGATTTGTGCTCTCTCTCTGCTTCCTAGAATGGGCTGCAATTTGTGCACTTTTCAGAAGAGAGAGGAACACTACAAACTGCTGTACGAAGTTTCCCAGGTGAGTGCAGGTCTGTAAGCAGTAACCTAAAGCAGCCAGGCTTTGTGTTCATCTGAGCAATGGGAAACGATGTCTGGCTTGCTTGATTTTCTGTCTTTCGGTGCATTTCGGAATCGAGGGCAGACTTGATGTTTGGGGGCTTTTTATTTGACGTTTGGGTGGCAGTTTTCAGTTTCCTTGCCACTCCCCCTTCAGATGACTTCCTGTGGGATTCTTTTTAACATTTTGTGTATCTGCTGCCAAGATGTCTGTCAAGTGAGAGGAACAGCTCTGAGATCCCTGACTGTAATCTTTTGAGAGACCTCTTTGGTTTTGGGTTCATGTTGACATTTGAAAATCAATTGTATCATTGTCTGCATAAATACTGGGAGTTAATAGCTCTGTGGTCTCAGTGATTTTGAATAGACAGGAAAAGTTTCTTGCCAAATCTGGTTAGCCAGAGGAAATTATTTGATTAATGAGACTTTTTTTTTTTTTTTTGCTTTGCTTTAAGAGAAAGACTTGGTATTTTTGTATAAAGGAAACTACCTGACATGTCTTAAGAAAGATAAAATGGGATTATTTTTACCATATATCTTTGGATCCTGGCTCTATTTTCTGTCTGTTTAGCACTATAAATTAATTGCAAGAGCTTATTACAATGTGCATGTGTGACTTAGAAGAAAATCATATAAATTCAAATGCCTCTTTAGTGCATATCTCAGGGTTTTTCTGGCTAAAAAAAAAAAAAAGGAAACTAGTCAATTCCAAATTTTAATATAACTATTCATTAACTATTTTATTTAAGTGATGTTCACATGCAAATGTCTTATCTGGCAGAATAAAGTTTTATTTCTCCCTTTTTCTAGTTGACCCCAAATATGACAGGATCACTTCTTTTTTTGGACAGTATTGCTGGTGAAAAGGCAATGTTTGGGAAATTGGTGGTCTACGGCCCAGCAAAGCTAAGTGCCCACTGCCTACTGGCTCCCTCTGATTCCCCCAGACATGATTCATTTCACAGTGGGCTAATTACAAAGTGGATTTGCTACACATGAAGCAGCCTCCTCTGTTGCAATGTTAATGCACATTTTCATGGTAATGTGATCAGAGGCTCATTAGCCACTTTCCAAAATGATCCTCTGCATTAATTAAATATAAAAAATGATTCCTTTATCACCAGAGAGAGGAAAAAGAAGATTAACATTGTTAATTACACTGGGGGGCAATACCTTTGGCTTTCCTTTAGAAAAGAAAACCTATAAACTTGCAAGTGTGGGCTAAAGTGAAGCCGGTTCCTGGATGCTGGCTTGTCTTTGACTCTTGAAAACTGTCTCCAGGTGGAGCACTCTCCTTTGGTTTGCTTCTTAGAGTTAGACTTCCTGCATTGGTTTTCTGTGGTTCAGGAGCAGGGGGAGTGAGTTCATCTATCCATTGGTGGTTTTAACATCTCAAGTCCAAATCATATAAAAGGGTAGTGTGGTGGTGGTGGTGGTGGTGGTGGTGGGAACTCTAACCCCAATTATCCCTGGCATACGATGTTTATATCCTAAGAGGGCAGGGTTCCTTCATCCAGCAGGCAGTACCCTGCTTGTCGGGAAGTGGGAGCCTTTGTTATAGGTTTTGAGACTGATTCTCTTTGAGTTTTGCCTTCAAGTGCTTCCCAAACCTTGAGCAAACAGCTAAGCCTCGTTATTGCCTTTGCCTATACACCTCCATCCATTTATTTTATTCTCTTTACTCCCTAGCTGTAGTACTTATGGTCTTTAATAAAGGGTTGAAATGAAGGATTAGCTTCCATTTAACTGGCTTTCATTAGATAAGTTAAAGCCTCAGCTTTAAAGGTCTTGCCTGCCTTTTCCAAGAGGGGCCCTCCTGCAGGGCATCCCCAGATTTGCTGGCTATTTTTTATGGAGTTAATGGATAGATAAGGTATCAAAGGAAAGCAGTGATAGGCTCATATAATACACTGAGGGGCTGCAAACTACTTTCTGTTTTTATTTGGAGGGAAGGCAGCTCAGAGCCCCAAGAAAGTGTGTGTGTCCTTAACCAGGTGTTTGGGAGGACACATGGTTTCTAGCAAGTGCATTGAGATGAAGAGCGGCATACCCAAGTGCCCCCAAATTGCATAACTTTATACTTGTCATTCCTGTATCACCTGCATCTTTGTTTCTTCGTAATTTTTAAGAGCAGAGGAAAATTCTGGTTTATGGAGGGAGAAGGGTGTGATAACACAAAATTAGCAGTGAATCCATAATGTGTTCCCCAACAGCTCAAGATATATGTTTCATTATGATAGGATCATTATGGTTTTGAACTTTCCACATGTCATCTCAGGACTTAGTGAGCTAATAAACAAGCCAAGCAGAACACAGTTAGGTCTGCAGGAAAAGAGGTAGTAAGTGTGCTCCCTGAGAAGCCTGGTGAGGCCACCTGAATGACATACTCAGGTGGCAGGTGATGTCGTTTATATTTTGGTGATTTTTTTTTTTGCTCTTACAGAAGAGATAAGACTTGTAGTTGGCAGGAGAGATGTAATGTCACCTCAAAACATTGGGTGTGTCAGGGGCTAGTATGAAGCCACCATTCGGGTGACTCTAAGACAGACTGGGACCGATAAGGCGACCTTCTCACCAGGCAGTGTTGAATACCTATCATCTGCTGTTACATGTGCCAGGGACACCACTGTTTTCTACAGTAATGTATTTTATGCAAAGTAGGGTATTCATTAACCTCTTAAGAATTAATAAGTGGGTGCTTTGAAAGATGTCCTTCTATTGACAAAAGCTGAACTGCCCATTTTGTATTTATGTGATTAAATGGCCACCTGCACCATGTCGGTGCTGGACCTGGCCGGGCATTCCGGTCCCTCTTAGCACCTGTTCTCCTGAGTGACATCCAAGTCTGGTGCCTCATTTAATGGCTTCTTAGACCCATTGTTCATATAAACTAAGTGTAACTTTTTGATTGATTAAATGATAAAAGTATCAATGGAGTGCCTAATAGCATTGAGCAAAGTATTAAAATGAGCAAATGTTTACAAGTTCATGTTATTTCCACAAAATGTGTTTCTAAGATGTCACTTAATGTTTATAATAGAGTGGTGCAAAGCTCTGTTCTTACTTGCCAAATGAGAGAAAAGAAATTAACTTGCCTTCAACTTCAGGAAGCCAGTAGTGTGGGTCTCTGTGCAGAGTCAGGGTCTCTTTTGAAGGTATATTTTTATACAAGACAGGGTTTATTATATATATATATATATATATATATATATATATATATATATATATATTTGAATAAATGGCCACAGCAAAGAGGTCTCCCTTCTCACCCTCTTGCATCCATGAATCTGAAAGATGGGCTGGATACAACCTGAACAGAAAGCAACACAAATGCTACTGAGCATGGTAGCTGATGCCTATAATTCAAGTATTTGGAGGCTGAGGCAGGAGAGTTGCTGTGAGTTTGAGGATTTTTTCTGGACAACAGTATAGTATTCTGAGCACTGTCCTGGGCACTTTCTCTAAAACAGGTAACCTTTCCTATCATTTAAGAACTTTGTTTGTTTGTTGTGTGTTCATGTCTGCCTACCTCTCAGTGTATATGTTCAGGCATGTGTGTACTATGTCATGTGTGGAGGTCAGGGGACAACTTGGAGTTGGCCTTTCTTTCTAGAACCATGTGCTTTCTGGGGAATCCAACTCAGGCCATCAGGCTTGGTAATGAGTGCTGGTCTGTCTCACTGGCCTCGTTTCCCATATGTTTTAGTGTTAATATGATATGTTCTCTCTTAGCCTGCAGTGTTTCCCCAATCCATACAGTTTTGTAGTTACCTTTCTCTGGGACCTGTTTGAGAACCTTCAGATACCTCTTTTGTCTCACAATTTGCAAGCCCAACTTGGAACTTCTTAACAGCTCTCACTATATTTCCATACTCTAGTCTCATTGCTTTCAGAACCACTGACTGAAAAGAGATATTTGTGTTTATTGGCACAGTGGCCTTCCAAATGATTATACTTCTATATCATTCTGGCTTCCTCCTCCTTTCCTCTTTTTATTTCCACCTTTTTATTCAGTTTCTCTGCTGTTGCACTGAGAATATCCACTGTAGGAGAAATGTTAGCCATGCACTCTTGGGGGCTGGCACAGGTGATGCAGACCATGCACACTAGGGTGTGGTCAGAGTGATGTAGCAAGACCTTAAATATGAGGGTCGCACCCAGGTGGTGCTCTCTGTTCCATGGTTTACCTGGTTGTACAGGACTGACTCCATCGCGTGAGTACTTATATAACAAAACCTCTGCTCATCAAAATTGCTCTGATTCCTTTGCGGTACACATTAATTGTGCCCCACTATATATCCACTTTAAGGTTAGTTAGTGGACCCGCCTACCCTGATCACTATGTTATAATTTCTCTAATTTTAAAGGCTCCCAATCACTATCAAATGATACAGTTGTCTCATTGTTGTTTTTCAAGTACAAGCTGTGATTCACTTACTTTGCTTTAAATCAACTTCCCAATCTGTGCCCTTCACGCTTAGTACCCTTTGCCACCTCTAGTAGTATTTCCCTATCACTAACTATGCAAATTCATCCTTGAACAGAGAAATTTTAGGAATGATTGGTGAAAACAAAATTCTGCCACCTCCCTAAGGGAGTAAGGAACCTCCACGTAGGCTCATGATACCATATGACCAAGTTCTCCATTCCAAGGAGATTTATTGACCCACAGGGACAGAGGACACGGAATAAGAGAAAAAAGCAAAAGATGTCAGAGAAATCGAACAGGTGAGTTTTATGCAGAGAGAATCCCAAAGAATAAATACTTGTTTGTCAAACAGGTCTTGTTTTGCTGCTCCCAAACACTCCTATAACAAACCTCCATTTTTTTTCAAGTTGAAAAACTCAAATCTTTAATATATATATATTAAATACATAAATATATATAAATTAAAGATTTGAGTTTTTGTAAAACATATATATATATATATATATATATATATATATATATATATATAACCCCCAAAGATGCTATTCTCTCTCATTTCCCCATCTTCCTCCTCTTCTTCAACACCTCTGATATAAAGGACATTATTACACCTTATTAGAACTTCACCCAGATGTCCAGACATCGCACCATCTATGTATTCTGTATTTGCAAGCTGCATGCTCATGTAGCTATCTACAGAGACCAGGTAGCTCTTATATTCCATTCCCCACTTGAGTTTCACCATCACTGGCTTTCCTGTCAGTCCATTGAGGAAAGGCTTGGGATTGAGGGGTAAAATCATTGCGAACACCATCGAGCACTACACCCCACTAGTCGCTGACCTCACTGCTGCAAGCCCCTCATGACTGGAGCAGCTGCCACTGAACAAACCTCCATTTTATTTACCAGAAGAATAAGTGAAGACATGTTCTAATAGTGCCTCACTTTTGTTGATTATCCAACAGGTGACAGAACTCTAGACATGCTGTTCAATTCACTAAGCTTTCTGTGAACAGTTGCTTTTTTTTTGGGGGGGGGGTTGAGACAGGGTTTCTCTGTGTAGCTTTGGAGCTACACTCTGGAGACCAGGCAGGTCTCGAACTCCCAGAGATCTGCCTGCCTCTGCCTCCCGAGTGCTGGGATTAAAGGCATGCACCAACAATGCCTGGCCACAGTGGCTTCTTAAATATATATCAAGCCCTAGACTTTGTGGTTAGGAACACAAAGGAAGTTTCAACAGTCCTTTCTTTTGTGAAATACACAGACTGACAGTAGATTGCAGGCACATAAGCTTCGTGTTTTATAATGTTTTAAATGAAGCATGAAACCAACCGTCATTGATGGTTGGCTAGAGGAATGCAAAGGTGTCAGAATGATGGAGATGGGAAACGGGAGATACAGAGGAATATTAAAAATGGAATAAAAGAAGAAATCCATAGAGGTGACAAACAGGTGGTGAGTTACAAAGTATCTGGTATAGGGAAACTCTAAGAAAGTGTTAACAAAGCCTAAAGGGGAAGGAGCACTCTAGACATGGCCTGAGAGTGGATAAGACTAAACTGGAGATTCCCTGTATTCAGATTCTTTGTCTCCTCCTCCTCCTCCTCTTCTTTCTATTCCTCCTGTCCCTCTTTGGAGGGAGGAAGAAAGGGAGAGAGAGCAGTGAGAGATTATGTGGTGGATGGCGTGTTTCACTAAGAATACATCATTTATCCCTAGTACAGGAATGGACTTTGGGAGCCCACTTGACACAGAGGGATGCTCTCTCGGCCTAGACACATGGGAGAGGATCTAGGCCCTGCTCTAAATTATACGACAGACTTTAAAGATCCCCATGGAAGGCCTCTCCCTCCCTGGGGAGCAGAAAGGGGATGGGATTGAGGGTTAATGGGGGGGGGGAGGGCAGGGAGAGGGAACTGGGATTGACATGTAAAACAAGCTTGTTTCCATTTTAAATTTAAAAATTTTACTTAAAAATAAAAGAATACATCAAAGGAAACCAACTAGGAAGCCATTGCCAAGGGCCAGTCAGTGTCGAAAGAACATGTGAAGAGGGAAACCTGGAGATCAGATTAAGGGAAAGCTAATAGGTGTCTGGCTTATGAGACTGTATATGCTCACGGTGACAGAGAGCAGTAAGAGAGTAAAGCAAATCTTAGAAATGAGAAGAAAATTGGGCATGTGACTTCTGGGCTCAGTCATGGTTCCCCCAAAAGTAGAGTAGCAAATACTGTAAGCAAAATCTTAGCAGAAACCACTCTTTGATTTATGCACCCAGGCAAGATAGAAGAACTAAGAACAGGGGAGAATTATAGATGAGTCATGAAGACACAACCAGAAAACAGCTTGTTGGGGGCTGAGAATGACCTGACTTGTGGGAGGAGCTGAGAGGAGGAAGTTCTAGAAAGCAACCAGCACAGACTGTGCTTTGGAGTGATGGGGAATAGCAAAGAGCATTTGCCATGTGCTTCCACAGCCCTTCTAGGGAAGAACCATTGGCCCCAGCTACTGGGAGTCCAGGCAGCTAAAGATGTCACTGCTGGCCACTCCATAGACTTCTGAGCTATAGAAAACCAGCTCACACAAGGTCACTCCTCTTCCTGGAAACTCTGCATCCAGTGAGGACAGATGAAAACATAAAACATACAAAGGCCTGGAACACTATGGATTTCGTTTGAACTCAGGTGTTCCCTGCAGCTGTTGTTGGTCCTACCTCACAGTTCAGCCCTGCTGCCCAATCCCATTTCTACCACCCCAACACCTCCGCTCCATACATACACACTTCAAGGGTTATACTTAGTAAGGAACACACTTCATCCTGTCTCAAAGTGCACTCACTGGGGCACCTGATCTAGTGATTACAGAAACTGTTAGTATGGAAATGTGGAAGAAGAATCCAAAAATAGATTCAACAACAAGGAAGATAGGCTGTACATCACTGAAGTTCAGAGAGGAAAGGTTATCAGAGAAGGAGTTACTGCTAATATGTGAGTGTAGCTTTTACCCTTTTGATCGCAAAGTTACTTAAAATTGCATTTATCAAATGTCAATGTTTTCTTTGCTTTTCTTTTAAAATTAAGATCTCGAGCCATCATGTTCAGATAATAGTGAGTTCAATATGCAGCATGGAGAATGGGGAGTGTAGTTCACTGGCAAGATGCCTAACTACCATATCCAAGTGCCTGGGTTCAAATCCTCTGTATCACAAAAGAGTATCTTAGTTCCTTTAACTACACACTGTTTAGTCCAAGACATATAAGAACCCTTCAGTGTTAGTTTTATAAAAGTCTTTTTATAAAAATAAATAATATGAAAATCAGCAAGATGTCTAAGCCATTATAGGTGCCTGCCACCCATCCTGATGACCTTCATTTGACCCCTGGAACCCATATGTAGAGTGAACTGAGCCAAGGTTGTCCTTTCATCTCTATACATACACACACACACATACACACAGATATACAAACAGGTCAATGCAAGAAAAATTTTAAATATTTCAATATTTCTACTTAATTCATGAGTTTAATTTTAATAATTCTCCTTAATTTATTTGTTTAATAAGTAAAGTATCTTTTCCTGCTGAAAAGATCACAATTTCTCTACAATGTATATCATTACTTTAAATTCCTGCCACTTACTTATTTGATTTAGACATTGGAGGTCAGCCATCTCTAATTGCATAGCTATTTAGGTAAAAACACTTTCCTTGTTAGGTTACACAGGAGAGACATGTTACTGAAAACTGAACTTGTAGGAATGCCAAAATATTGTACTATTGAAATTGCCTGGACTATTTAGGTGAGTAGGATAATCTAATTAGAAAACTTTAATTTCAATTTTATTGAAAAGATTTCTAAAATATATTATGTGATTTACATAATTACTTAACATATGCACAATTATTATTCATTTCCAGTCATGTTAGCTAGTAACAAATGATTTCATATCTTCAGCAAATAGTAGTTTCTTAACTTTATAAGAGTTCAGTAATTAAGTATAAAGATTAATTGATAGTGAAAATTCCTTCTACAGCAATCAGCCTTCAGTACATTCATTTTATATAAGTAGATTCTCACATATTGAATCTTCACAAGTCATTTAATTGGGTGCTCAATCAATCTCCCTAAATGATGAAGGAAGGCAGCAGAATTAAATCAGTAGGCAATCAAGAAGAGGCCCTGGGTTGTGGTTCTGGAATTGATCTGTGCTCGGGAGATGTTCAGGATTCATTGCTATGAATGGGAGCCAGAGCCAGGCCTTCCCCTTCAGTTAACCATTCTCCAACAACTTTCATCTTCACCCATCCAAAGCATGCATCTTCAGAAGTTTTGGCATTATTCTCAACAATGTCATCTTGTTGTAACTCATAGATTGAGGAACCATTGGGTAGTAGTTCCCTCTTCACATTTACAATTCTAGTAATGCAGGTTCAGCTGTGTTTCCTAAGGAGCCATTCCTAAGTCATCATTGCAACCTGTCTCATTTTCTTCTTTATACCATAGCAATTTCTTCTTTCCTAATCCCATCTCTCCCGATGTGGAATACCCACTTTAAAAAGATTATTATGCTGAGTTCCTTGTTCCTTCAAAAAAAAATTCTTAAACAGTAGCAGCCCCATGTTCTCTATGTTGTCTTGTTTCCATATGTAATATCTAAGTGCTAATTTGTGCCATTCTGTAACAAGCTATAAATCTTGTTTTATGGTTCTCTGTGCCATTTGCAAAGCACTTTTCCCTCCTGCCTTATGTAGCTTTTTTAAAAGTAGAAAAATCATAGCTTTAAAAAAAACTACTCTAATCTCAATTTGATATTTTTCTGAACTAATCACTCACTCCCATGTCTCATAAGAATCTGTGACAGGTACCTTTATTTAACAAAATAATGCTTTCAAGATATGTGAACAAAGATGAATTTCTGAAATACTCCAGTTTGATAAATCATAAATGAAAGACCATCTTTGAAATCAGTGTTCATGTTAATTTTTTTAAGTAAAAACGTTGGAGTGTATTGAATAATCACAAGTATGCTACATTTGCATTGTGTTCAACATTCTAATAGAAGGTATGGAAATACAAAAGAAATGTAAGTCAAAGAGGCAGTCTTCAAGGAGAGTATCATCACTATGGGAATGACAAGGGAATGACCATATCATTCTGTGAAAGGGCACTTCTACATGGGACATGCAGCCAAAGGAACTTTGGAATCTTAACAGGATGGTCTTCATTAAGAGCCAAAGTCAACGTCACACTCCTATTCCTCCTGTAAATCCATTCAATTGAAGGCATTTGGAGTCTAGAATCTATTGTGAAAACTGTCAGGGGAAGATGACTTGTAGGGCATATCCTTCTGAAAAGGAGAAGAAAAGCCTGACTGAAGTCTGAGATGAGATTAGAAGTATTCAATGAGAAAAAGGCAAGTCAGATCATAGAACATGTGGAAACATTGGTTGCTTGATTTTTGATGCCAAGCTGATCGACAGTAGATAAGTGTATCATTGGTTCTTCAAACATGCTCTGTATTTCCTTAGTGACTAATGTTTCAGGGGTTTGAAGTTGTCTCTGCCTATGCTAAATGTTAAACAACCCTGCCATTATAATTTAGTACATACTTCATTAGCCATTACTTAATGGATTATTATCAACTTGAAGTGTTTTGTTGAGGATTAAATGAGATGATATGTTTAAAGGCCATAGCATATTCCAGAGATGCTAGAAATACTAGCTCTTGTAGTTTTGTTCTCATTTCAATCTAACAATGACCTTGGGGGGATAGATAACACCATAGCCATTCTACAGGTAAGAAAACGGAAAACACAAAATTAATCTCAAGCCAAATTCATACTGCTAGCAAGAGGAACACCTTGAATTTCAAATAAGGATCTAGCTAATAGTAAAGTCCATGTTAAGATTATTACAAAACCACATGTTCCATTCCCTTTGAAATGATCCACACTGTTGAACATCTGGCACACAATGAACATTTAGTAAGTCTGATTAAGGATTAAGGAAGGAGAAAAAGAAGGAGTCAAGTGTCTTGATGCAAGTCTATAACCCAGCACTTGGGAGACTGAGACAAAAATGAGTGTGGATTGTGTTGTTGTTATTGTTTATTTGGTGTTTTGTTTGTTTGTTTATTTGCTTTTTTGAGGCAATGTTACTCTGTATGACAACCTTAGCTGTCCCAGAACTAGCTCTATACACCAGGCAAGCATTAAACTCACTGATATCTGATTTCTACCTACCTCTGCCTCCCAAGTGCTAGGATTAAAGTCATGCACCACGACCACCCAGCCAACAAGCATGAGTTTGATGCCAGTTTGAGCACAGTATAGCAAGACCCCATCACAAACAAACAAAAAGGATGACATGGCATGGAAGAGAGACAACAAGGAAAGAAAGAGAATAAGAGAAACTATTTACATTTAATTTTTCATTCAGTAGATCCACCCTAAATCCCCTTCTGGTGTATGGGAGAACATACATATTTTCCATGACCTATTTCACTATTTCCTTGATTACTTTATGAAAGATTATTAATATGAGAGATTGACTATCTTTTCTGACTTCCTATGAATCCATATTTGGCACACACATCCTTCTCAATCTATGACTTTCTTCATTCTCTCCTAACAGCCCACATTTTAGCTAAACCCAACTATAAACCCCTATTCATAAATAAATTGAACTTTCCCATCTTGTGGTCATTCAACACAAAAATCCCCTTTGCCTAAAGTGTCTAAACTCATTTAGAAAAGCAAAACCTTTAGTTCTTGTGACCCAATCCAGGTTCAATTAATGAAATCTCTGACCCAACATAACCTCTCGCTCTGCTCAGATCCCCTCTTCAGCAATGCCCCACAGTTTAAATATAGCCAGATACTTCTGCTTGTGCTTAGCACTGCTACAATGTGGCAATGTCACCATCTCATACAGTGTCTGAGCTGGAACAGGTTATCTAATACAGGCTTTGTTAAGATAGCAATTTTCAGCCTGTGGTCTTCCACTCCTTTGGTGTTTGAACTAACCTTTCACAGGGGTTGCATCTCAGATATCCTGCAAATCAGATAGTCACATTATGACCCATAAGAGTAGCAAAATTACAGTTATTAAGTAGCAACAGAAATAATTTTATGATCTGGCATCATCACAGCATGAGGAACTATACTAAATGTTCTCAACATTAGGAAGGTTAAGAAGCATTGGTCTAGGAAGAAGAGAGGCATATCCACTACTCTTCAACTAAGTTGTTGAAGACCTCCGTGTGTGAGTCTGGGGTCATTTCTCCCAGGTAACTTCCTGGAATATTTGACATGAGTAAACTTATTTTTCTCTTTCAAAAGTATACAGTGCTTACTATCTCTGCCATAATAGGTGTTAAATTTGTATACACATGATTCTCAGGGACCTCTAGACTAAAAATTCTGTCTTCTATCTTGGCATCCTGAGAGTCAAACCCAGTACCCAAATATGTGCTTCTTGACTCTATGACAAGTGACTAAATGGTGTCAGCAGCAGAATGGTGTCATAGTGGTGACATAGAAGCCAAGTGAGATGAGGTTTTGTTCTCCTCTGTCCAGCTGTAACTAGTAATATAGGCTGCACAAACAACTGCAGAATAGGGCAACACTAGAGCTATAGAACAAAAAAGAAACAAAGGTCTCAGGTGGCTTTGTATGATGATTTGCTATGGTATAGATGAGCATTTAAATTAAGTACTTAAAATAGGACATGTTTCATTTTTATATAATAAAAGAGTATTAGTCTGTATATGATTAAATGAATTGATTATTGATTTAGTATCTGTCATACTTTTTCTTCCTTCATGCTATAAAATTGAATAAGATACTTGGTATAAGAATAGTTTAATATGTTTGTTTTATTTTAAATGATTTATAACCATTGATAAAATAGTAGAATGTGATTGGATTGTTGAACTATTTATCTTTACACATGCTCATCTTCAGGTTAACAAGAATTTAGGGTGATCAGGTAAAATAAGCTATAAACTGCCTGCAATTCCCTTAATGATGATGCCTTTGGGTTTCAGTTATTTTAGCACTGATGTGAAAATTTATTCATTGCTAATATGTTAATTAAGAACATATAAAACAAAAACTGTGAAAATATTTCTTTTTAATTTAAGGTATAAGTAAAATCTAATTCAATTTAAAAATACATTTTTCCAAGAACATCAAACTATTCTTAATGTAGTTGTGATTTTAAGAGCCACAATTTTCAGTCCATAAAGAATGTATTTAAAATAAAGTTAACCTACTTTAAGTAGGGAGCATTGGTCAAGCTTTGCATGGCAGGGGCTCATGGCCCACAGATAACTTTGCATAGGACATTCACAAAGAGTAGAAGTATGTGTTTTAAATCCAAGGCTAACTTTCCTATCCCATGAAAACTAGCTCTGAGATAATTGCTAGCAAAATGCCAAGTATATTTGCTTTGTAAAAGCAGAAGCTCACCATAGTCCAGGAAAATCAGGAGGATTTTGGGGCGGAGGGGGAGTCATGCTTTACTGGAGGGCAGGATGTGGGAAGGCGGTACTTTATTGTTTCATTAATGGGAACAATTTGGGGAACTACATGTAAAGGTAATGTCCTTGTTTGAGGGTATATTTATCCAAAATTTATAAAAGTTTTCTTAAAACTTAAGTAAAAATGTTTGTTTTACTTAGCATTAAATCATACTATATTGAATAAAGTTAGTTGATACAATTGAAAGGTAGGCCAGGACAGTTTCAATTTAATATATTCATATGTGAAGTTTGGAGTAAAAGCCACAGAAAACTAATTTCCTTTTTAACTGGTACAAACTCTCTGTCTGGTTAGCCATTTCTAGTCCCACATTAGCCAGAATCAGTGTCCTTCAGAAATGTATAAATGTTACAGATTTCTTTATACAGTGCCCCTTGCACAGGAGTGTATTAGTAAGTGTAGCTAAGGGTGATTGACATGGAATAGATGACTTTGTCCAGGTTTCTAGCTCATTTTGGATGCAAACTATTAAAAAAGTTGTCAAAATTAAGCACTTTGATACAAAATGGGCTTAAGAATCTCTCACACAGTCTCTGTCATCTCTGGAGAGCAAAGTAACCAGGCCCTGGTCTACAGGAAAAGAGAATTGAGATCTTATAACTGATCCAAGACAGCAATACGAGACTTGAAGGAAATGAGTGCACAAATATCTTGACTGCTATTTCTATGATGATCACACTCACATAATAATCTTGATGAACTACAGATTTCTGGCTGAGACACTGGCACTGTCCATATTGTGCCTTTGAACACATCAGTGACATCATCATCAGTGTGCTAATGGCTGTTCCCAGGTGTGCCCTTTCTCTCCCCACCACAAATACCCAATTGTCATTTTCTGCCACATCCCCAAAAGAATTTCAAATCAGGCTCTTCCCTTTGAAGTTTGCTTTGCCTTGGCAGCATTGAAAAATTCACAGCATCCTGGCCAGGGGTGATCTGTGTTTCATAGATTATGGAAAATTCTAAAAGGGGAAAACACTTGCTAATTTGAGTTACAGACTCTTCTGTTTCTCTACTTCATAAAGGCTTAGTTTTTAATATCCTGTACGAAATCACTGCCTTTAGAAAGTGCACAAGCAACAGAGAGATGGCTAATAGGACCTTAAGAACTATCTATTTCTACATCAGTAACATTAGCTCAGTAGTCATAAATGGCAGCCAATAAGTGATCATATCATCCTGGTATTACCTTGGGTCCTCTGAAATGATCCATGATTCCTATCAAATGAGGCTTACCTGGAATGTGTTGATATCTTTAGTTAAGTCCTACTAGACTCAAACTCCTTTCTTAAAATCTTATGCATAATATGCTTTAATTTTTAAATGGAAATAAAAAATCTTTTCATCTGTGCAAGTCCAGTACAGTAACAATATACAGCATACAGTGTCAGTGACAACAGCAGACGGGAGAGAGGAGAGGACTTGGCAGAGGAGATTACAGAACTGGGGTCAGCCTCAACAGAGAACTCCCTGAGTGGAGAATGAGGTTAGTCTGAGGCTGAGCAGGCCTTACA
The DNA here is from genome assembly GCF_003668045.3 of Cricetulus griseus. NCBI lineage: Eukaryota > Metazoa > Chordata > Mammalia > Rodentia > Cricetidae > Cricetulus > Cricetulus griseus. Next base: position 389,218,697 of record NC_048595.1, read on the forward strand.
GAGCTCTCCAGCCAGGGAAAGCAGCCAGGCCTCTGCATGGCTGCCTTCCCTGCTCTTGGATGTGCTTGCACCATTGAGTGACTGCAGCTTTGAACAACGTGACTCCCTCAAGCTAAGCACAGAGATGCCAGGCAGCAGCAGCAACAGCCTGTACCCCAGCCCTGGGGAGAGAATACTTGTTTCTGGAGAAGGGACCTCATCACTCAGCATCCCCCAGGATACACCAATTCAACTTGTACCATGGGGCATACTTTCTAGTCCGTAATACAATGTTCCTCCGGAGAGGATTTTAGTCACTTACAGGAGATGATCCGACTCCTTAAGGTTACTCTTCTTTTTCCATTTTGTGGTTAGCTTAAATCATTTTTTAAAGAGTGTCACTAGAGCATGTTTGGGGAATGTGACTTTGAAAGTGTGACCTGTGGAAGTGTGATGAATTGTGTATGGGGATTGAGTGCTAATCTGAAGTCATACAGCCACACAATCACACTCACTAAATATGCCCAGGCCTATTGTTGAACTCTGTACTGCCACAGTCACCTCCTCCACATGTTCTTGTCCCGTGACTAGTGGCTTCAGATGTACTCATCCATCTTCTTGTCCCATTACATTTTGTGTGACTGATGTCCTGTACCCATTAAAATTGATGGGAAAGAACAAAGAAAAGAAAAATGTGTCCTTCAATTGATTATCCTTCTGAAAGAGCAAATGAGAATTTTCTAGTACCAACAAGAGATTTAGACGGTGGGTGCCTCATTTGTTAAGTGCTTTAATTAGCCAGGTTTGCCAAACAGTCTCCAACTCACAAGGCATCAGTCTATTTAGCTTTAAAAATCAGAGCCCTGGAATGTTTGATCTTTGCAAGATGAATTTAGCTCTAACATTGTTTACAGTCAGAAGATATTTTGAAGAACAATCAGCAAGATCAGGTGCCTTCCATCTTAGTCTTTTTTCCTTCTGAGAGCTATCATAAGGGCTCATTTTATGTTCTATGATAGCTGACAATTGAATTTACCATTATTGTAAACTGAAGCCAAAAGCATAGTGATTTTGGAAGGCCACATCTTCCAAGGTTTTTCTTGGATCTGTTGAATATTATCTTTCTGTTCAACAAATTGCTGAACAGCAAGCTATTTCTGAAATGCTCAAAAAACATTTGTTTAATCATGTTATTCAATGTGTTACAGGGTCAATGAATCCTATACACCAGCAGCAGCTATGGGCTTTGGCCTCTGCTCCTCTTGACCCCCCACCCAAGAGGTTCCTGTGCTTGTGTTAAATAGCCAGGACTTGTTTCTTATTTCTTTGGAGACATGATAAAGGCACAGGCTTTAAAATGTGTGTGTGTGTGTGTGTGTGTGTGTGTGTGTGTGTGTGTGTGTGTGTGTTGCTGTTTACAAAGTTCAAGCAGAAATAAACTCAAACAAAATAAATTATTTTGGAGTGAATTTCCTTGAGGGAATTTGACTGCCCAGGGACCTATGGAACAATTTCAATTTCAAAGGATAATATGGCCTCTGGAGAGTGGGGGTAGGAAAGGAAGAGACATTCTACCCTATTGACCTTGGTCACAAGGATGGCAGAAGCTATTCTTGGACTTTGACCATAGGGTGTATCTGTGAACAGCTGTTAAATTGGTTTAGCCTGGCTGGTCCACATTTTCAGCAATATTAATGATCATATGCAATACAAACACTTGAACTGACTGTTGGGCAAATGAAAACATCCAGGCTTGAAGCAAATCCTTTCACTTATATGAAACAATTGTATTAGCCAGCACTTTCTGTGGTAAAAGAAATAGTCACTATCCATGTGGTCGAGAATAACAGCCATTAGTCACAAAGGGCTACTCAGCAGCTGCCATGTGGCCCATGGACCTGAAGACCTGAATTTATGATTTGATTAATTCTAGCTCATTTAAATTGCCATAGCCACATGTGACTAAAAGGTACCATGCTAAGCCATACTGTCCTGCACATTGTTAAGGAGTTATACTCAATAGTATCAAAATGATTTGCTTAAGCCTTCTAGTCTATAACAGAGTTGTAATTCTCTCTTAGCATTTAAAATTGTCTCTGTGACTTGTTTTGGCAGTGAATTAGACTACAATTTCAAAAAAAACCCATGAAACCTCATCTTTACAGACTGAGATAAAGTACAAATTTCAAAAACAAGCATAAAAGTATTCCACAAAAAATAAAAGGAGTCTAAGACCCTAGAAGAACTTGATTAGACAACATAGTTAATAAATAATATGAGCACAGAGTTCCACAGAAAAGCCAACCTTACCACTTCATAAGTTACAGACCATGAAAGCCAGAAATCTGAGCCATACTGCCAGCAGGAGACAAAGCATGTATCCATGAAATCTACAAAAGGGACAACTGTGTCTCTAGGCCTCAGAAAAACTGCCACCACTTTTTGGATCATTGTGAGAAAGTCAGATCCCCTTTCAACTGTCTCAACAGAAACCAATAAAATGATATGACAACAATAGCATCCTAATAGCAGGGCAACTGAGCTAGCAGTTTGTATTGTGTATATTCTTTAAGCATCCCTGGGGTGTTAGGGTTCTGTCCATCAGTCACACACACCAATGTGGGAAAAATCATCGTGAACTTCCATCTCTTCAAAGTGCTCGGTGTATTTTTCCTCTAGAATACTTTTGTAGGTCAGTATATTTCTCTTAAGTATTCAGTGTTCTCACCAAAATATATGTATTTCAGAATCATGTTTCAATATTAAAATAATTTTATTTTAATGGAAAGCACCATCTTCCTTGCTAAAAGTAAGCATGGATTTCCACTGCAGTTTTAAGGAGGGACCACATTCTTCTCCGTTGAGTCCCTCATCTGCCCCACCCCACTGCCTGTGCAAGTTGTTGAAGCCTGGCCTTTCTCTCCTACAACATGTCTTTCTCCTATCTCCCTTCCTCACATCTTCCTCTTATTCCTTTAGTACCAGCCCTCTGGTTTGTTGAAGTCTTGCTTTCTTACAGCTTTTACCACTTTCTACACTTCAGGTCCTTTCTACCCCACTGTCACTATCCTGTTCTGTTGTTGTTGTTTCTTTGCCCCAGAGTTGTCAGTGTCAGTGTCTGCAGAACAATGTCAGTTACACCTGCTCAGACTGTACCATATCCCAAAAGCCTCCCACCTTCACCCAAACTGGAGCCAATCATTCATTCTTATCCAGCATATTTTAAAAGTTTATAAAGGAATTAGTGATTATGTCCTTAGTTGTTGCCACATGTTTTCAGTCGTCTTTCCTATGGCTACATTCCCCAGATAGCCTCATCTAAGTGGGGCAAATAGGGTGTTTCCCTATTATATAAAGAATGAAACCAACTGCAAATGGAAGTTGACTTATCACTATCTAGCTAGTAAGTGACTCAATCCCGTGGTTCTCTTGATATTAACAAAATAGCAAAAGAAATCAGTAAGGATACTATGTCTACAAGTATTCCTGGCGTCTAGGTATTAAGGAATGAGTACCAGTTGAATCAATAATAAATTAATAAAGTAAGGCATTGTGGGGAGAGAAAGAGGCACAGAATTGAGAACTATTACTTTTTAACAGACTGAATGTAAAAGCCAAAGGAAAAGGCAGATCTGAACATTGTGCCTAGGTTTCTAGTATTATGTAGGGAAAGGGTGGCACTTGTGCCAATCAGAAGTAAACTTGGAGGAGTTATTTCCTCTGAATACAGATGAGCTTTTATCAGTGTGAAGAAGCCCTCTGGATCTGATTATACTGAATACACTCTCATGTTCTCTATTTGATCCAGGTCTAATTATTCTCATGTGACTACATTGTTTTCATCTCTTGTAATACTTTTTATTATCATGGGCCCAAATCCCACTTCTGGAGAAAAGGTAGCACCTCCAGGAAGTGGAGAGACTGGCTAGTTTGAACCTGCCATGAAATATCTGCAACTGACTATGCTGTCATCCTTCATGAATGTGTAACATGGAAGTTGTGCAACTCAAATATGACTTCTTGGAAAATGAACTCGAAAGTATGGACTGCATCTTCAGGTGTTTGCAAGTGGGGTGGGAGCATAAGTTGTAAGGACAATTTTATTTCAGCTCTTCTAGTAGATGCTGAAATAAACATTTAACCCCCCCCCACACACACACACTTTATAAGTGAAAAGCTCAAGCCACAAAGTGATGAGTAAAGTTTTCTTTCCCTGACCTTCCCACTTTCATCCAAAAAGAATAAAGGGTTGGGTTGTTCGACTGATTTGAGTTATATATTTATAATTAATGTCTAAGGACCCAAGATCCATGATTATTTTTTGCTGATTCCAGAACCATGGTATTTGTTTTAAGTTAAAATAAAATAATTCAATTCATGTGTTTCAAATATAGCTCTTATAAATAATTAAAAAGCATTAGTAACTTTTGTGATAATCTGAGAAATAATTCATCCAGTGTGTGAGAGTGACCATCCAGTTACATACCCAGATTTGCTGAAATATTTTCTAGATGGAAGGAAAGGTGACAAGACAGTGGGACTAAAGTCAAGAGCAAGACTCCATGGGGACTAAACATCTTCAGAGTATGTTGTTATGCTCAGAGACAAAATGCAATTAACTGCTAACTTGGAAAGGAAGGGGAATGATGACTGATAGACAGAGAGGGATGAGAAACGGTGTCCTTTGAACATCCAGCAGCAGTATTTGGGACATCCTGAGGACTCTGAGTTATCTTTTCTCTAAAGTGAGAAGTTTAGATGATGGGTTCTAAGCACTATGGTTTACAAATGGTCGAAGTATGCTCCCAAAGCTTATGTGCTAGAAACTTATTTTCCAGTGTGTTCTGCTGGAGGGGCCTTATGAGGTAGGCCTGATAGAGTGTATGTCACAGGCCACCCTCAGAAGTGAGTTAATAAAGGTCTAGCAGAAACAGTGAGTGCTCCTGAGAATGTTACTAAGTGTAGAGGCCCTTCTGTACCAGGCTGACTCCTGTTCTGCTTGTTTGGCATCTTCTAATGTAGCCAATGGGAGGATTAGAACAGATGGCTGTGCCTTAGACTCAGTCTCCAAAGTTATAAGGTAAATGAACCTCTTTTCTGTATAAAGTAACCAATATCAGATATACTATAACAGTGACGTCAACAACAGGTTAAGGTTTAAGAGATGGCTCAGTCAGAAAGGTGTCTATGGCACAAGCTCAAGGGCCTAAGTTCAGATCCCTACCACCCATACAAAATCTGGGCATGGGGACGTGGGAGGCAGATTCCTAGAACTTACTGGCCAGCCAGTCTCATTGAATCAATGAGCTCCGGCTACAGTGGGAGACCTTGTCTCAAAAACTAAGAAGGATAGCAACTGCAGCATATGCCCGGCATTAACCTTGGGCCTCCAGATGCATGAGCAGACAAGTGCATGCAGACTTGCATGTGCATATGCACACACCCACCAATTTGAGTTCTGTTAGCAAGGAAGGATCAATGGTTTTAGGAATATAACTGTCTTGTTTTTTATTCAAATTACATATGAGCCTCAAGACACACAGTTGAGTTGTCTGGAGGAATCTGGAAAGTTGCAGAAGATAAACTAGGTTCTGTGTGCCCAGGGTACCCTCTGAGACTCCTAAAGATGCTAAAGAAGAGACATGCTTCGTAGAAAATCCCAGAGTCTAGGCAAGAAAAATGAGAATGTGGGCAGAGAGTCGGACTGGAAAGGAAGCTGTGAAGGGCCCTGAACATCTGATACAAACTGATGCAATTGTTTAAAATGCCTTTTCACATGTAAGTTAGAAATGTGCAACATGGAGTCGTTGCAAGTCCATATGCCTCTTTTGGCAAACACGGCAGCACAGCTTTCAGAAATAGAAATGAACATTCAGAAATTGGAAAGCATGCCTTGGTCTAAAATCTGGGATGTATTTCAGCATTTTCACATGGCAACCTTTTGGCTAGCCATTGCCAGACTTAGCTGTAGGAGTATTTCTGGTGCTTGGTGCTTCCTCCTGCCTACAACTGGATCAGTTTCTAGGGCTAAGCATACACAGCGTTTTCAATACCTCCATGGATAGATTTATGTGCCACAAGATTCTGCTATTCCAGAAATGCTATGAACAAGGCTCTGAATTCTGAATGCTTACTAGACACTATAAATCATTTTGCTCCACAACAAACATTAATTAAATGTAGTTCACACACCACAATTCATGAAATACATTGACTTTAGGAGGCAGTGTAGCTCAGCAACACCAACATTTAGAGATGTCGAGAAAATTGCCCATTAAATTAAAATTAGTTTCTGAAAAATAGAAACTTTTGGTCCGATTACCGTTTTTCTGTTTTGACTGAAGGGAAGGGAAAATAAAATAGCCTCTGTTCCAGCAGATGTGACTTAAACAGTTCTATTCTGCATGAATTTGAGAAATGGATGGTGTTCTCAGCTTGATGGATGGAATGTGGGAGATCTTAGCTGTGCTTCATTAGGCTCTGGTGAATGAGTGGTAAATTTTCCCTATTTATACATTTCTGTCAGAAGATCATAAACATAGCCTGCCTTGCACATGTTTTACTGTTGATCTTTTTGTTTATAAGTTGGTTGCAGCCTTGACAAGAGCTTACTCATGGAGGCAGTAAATACTCTGGTTTTAAAATATATAAGTTGAAATTAAGAACAAGGAAAGGACCCACTTTTTACTGTCTGTAGTGCTGGGAATCCAACACATTTTTCAGGTTAGAATTTCCCAATGATGAATATAAAGACGTCCAACTGCTTTCAAGCTTTCTTATACATGGCTTTTCATGAACTGGAAATGAAGCTCAGTAAATAAGCAGTTCTTAAATCAAACTTTTGATTCTTACTCAATTCTAACAGTACAGTCTACAGAAGCAGTTATCAACCTGTGAGTCCTGACCCTTTAGGAGTCAAATGACCTTTTCACAGTAGATACCTAGGACAACTGGAAAACACATAATTGCTTTATGATTCATAATAGTAGCAAAATTGCAGTTATGAAGTAACAATAAAATAATTTTATAATTGTGGGTCACTACAACATAAGGAATGGTGTTAAAGGGTGACAGCATTAGGAAGGTTGAGAACCACTGATAACTTGTACTTTATGTTTAGAAAAAAATTACTAGAACAGAAAATCTACCTACACTAGTCTTCTAAACCCACCTGTAAAATAAATGAGCAGTTGACTAGAACATTTCCAACTTCATCAGTAAATTTGTTTTTATGGGCTTTTTGTTGGTTGGGTTTTCAAGACAGGGTTTCTCTGTGTAACAGCCATAGCTATTCTGAAACTCACTCTATAGACCAGGCTTGCCTCAAACTCACAGAGATCCACCTGTTTCTGCATCCTGAGTGCTGGGATTAAAGGCTTGTACTACCGCCACCAGATAAACTTAATTTTTTTAATTAAAATTTAATTTTTTCTTTGTGGGTATAAGTGTGTCTTGCCCATATGTACATTTGTGCAACACATGTGTGCAATGCCCATCTCCATGCCAGAAGAGGGAGTCAGATTCCTCTGAAACCAGAATTATAAATGGTTGTGAGCCACAGTTTGGGTGCTTGGACTTGAACCAAGGCCCTCTGTAACTGGAGTTTTCTTGTCCTGTCAGGTCCCACAGACACTTTGCCCCAAATAAACACATGGATGCTATATTAATTATAAAATTGTTGGTTGATGGCTAGGGCTTCTTATTGGCTAGCTCTGCCTTAATTATTAACCCATTTCTATTAATCTATGTATTTCCATGTGGTCTTGGCTTACTAGAGAAGGGTGTGGACCTGTTACTCCTTCCTTGGCTACATGGTATCTCCTCAGGTCTTTCTCTCCCTACCTTTCCCAGAATTCTCCTCATCTCCTAGTCCTGCCTATCTTCCTGCCTCTATTGGCCAAACAGAGTTTTATTCATCAACCAATAAGAGAAACATATACAAAAGGACATCTCCCATCAGTCCTCTTAAGGAGGCATCAATGCTGTCAACCACTGAGGCATCTCTCTAGCCTCTTAATTTAAATTTTAACACATTTTGTTGTGTCATAAAAGTTTTGAAGAACTTAACAAGTAATATATAACTAATAATCTCATAAAAGTACTTAATAATCAAAAATGTATATACCTATATTGCATATATAGTAGATAATATATCCATTTTGTATGTGTTTTGAGAGAGAGAGAGAGATTCATCCTATGACTATAACTGGAATGCTATTTATGAGGAGGAAGGAGAGGACAGAGTGTCAAAATATAGTTACACCTGTAACTAATCAAATCAGTTCAGGGAGATGTGTTGTCAACAGGAGAGTCAGCTCCATGGTCTGGGCTAAGGGACAACACCGTAGATATGCAGACCCATTGGAATTTCAAGTGGTCTATTTGAACCTTTCATATAGATGAGGGCTCTTTGATTTCCATAGCTGTCTTCTGCAGAGCTGTTGTTTCCCCTGTGTAACAGATAGCATTCTACAGAGCTTCCCTGTGGAAAATGAGTGCTTTATTGGATTATGACTGTTGAAAAGAATCTGGTCAACTGACCAGGACTGTAGAGAGTCAGTGTGCCCACTTATGGCATCCACTGCATGGGACAACCATTGTGCCACACATTGAGACAACCCCCTGACAACTGCCTGCCACATGAAACTCCCTAAGAATTCCTTTCTGCAATAACCATATTATTAGCCAGATTTTAGCCATTTAACAATGTTGTTGAAAATTGGGATCACAATTACTATGGTTGTCTCCTTATTCTCCACCTTAGAAATCCCATTTTCAGACACAATTAAAATGCTATCTGCTTTGTGTTGTTTTTCTCAAAGCTCTAAAGAGAATAAATGGAGTCTCTTTCAAAAATCCATAATGTTGACTGGGCCTCTCTTACTCAACTTTTCACAGGTATTTTGCATTCTAATAGAATGTGTGGCAAGCTCTCTGCTCTATAGTAAGACTTGCTTTCCTCCCTCATTGCAGTCCTAGTCCCTAGAATAGTGTTTTGCAGTTATGTTCACATCTGGCCTATATGAGTGTGCAGCTTTTTCTCCAAATTGGTAGTAAGATAGCCCTTTTGAACCCACTTTTTATATATTTGATATTAAATATAAGCAAACTAATAGCCCCTTGAGGAAAACATCTACTATATAGGATATATATCTAATATATATATTATATATATATATATATATATATATGAAGTAGGTAATATATAATATAACATTATATATATGCATATATATATATAATTTGTGTATCTCATGGAGTGCTTAACATAGGGCTTTTAACAAAATAGATATTCAGTATTTGCAGAACTGAATTGTTAAGTCAGAATGCCTATAAAAGTCAGATGGAGTCACTCAACTGCTGAACATGCATTTCTTATATATATTTCTCATAGGAAGTTAATGTCCCAGGAAGGCTTCATTAAGTTTCCATTATCCTTTAACTATAAAAAGGTATTGACATGGTTTAGGAGTCATTGATCATTAGTTACAAGATGCTGCTAATCTCGACCTGAGTTAAACAGATGAGGCTGTCCAGGTAGAGAGCAGGTCATCATTTAGTCATCCCTTCAGAGTAGTTTGGACTGCCCTAAAGATGAGTATGCTGTGACCTAGATGGTACCCAGCATGGATCCCAACCTCTGAATAGAATCAAAATATTGGCTACTGTGGACTTTGACAAAACAAGAGGAGAAATATGAATTTTAAGAAGGCATGTTTCTTTTCTATGAAGATAATGTCACAAAAAGTGATGAATACAATTTTGAATCAGTAATTTTAAACAACTTTCCAGAAATTCACCATATAAGAAAGGGAAGAACAATAGTAATTCATCAGGAGCATCGGTATTAGCTAGGACAATTGTCTGGATATATAAGTAAGGTTTGTCTTCAGCCAGGTTCTAGACATACCTCACCTTCCTCAAGGCCAAGAAGAAGGAATAGAATAAGTGACCTCTGAGATCATTCTTCCAGTGACAGGAATGGGAGTCTCCCTAGCAAATACATGTTCCAAAGGAATATCTAAGCAAGTCATTTCCTCATTACAAAACCTTCAGTCACTTGCAGTTGTCTGTGAAATCACAAGTCAGGTGTGATTGGCATGTGCTGTAACCAAAATTACCTGTTTCTCAAACGATGCTTGCTTTTTCTCTCAAATGTCAAACTGGAATAATGCTGACACCATTCACAGGTTCTGTTAGACTCTAGTAGCCCCTGTGTCTAGTTTAGCTCCTTCTTTCTGCCTTCCTTGTTCCCAGGACCACAGTCTTACATTGTATCTGAACAACTGTAGACCTAACTGTTCCACTCCTCTTCCTCCTCCAATTCATTGTACCTGTGTGGGTGAAGACTAGGGAATGGGTGTGAAAAGGGTTTGTCCAAAGTGTCTTGATTCCCTTCAATATGCTATGTGTGGAATCTCAACAACTGATAATGATGTAACTTAAGTCATAATGCTGCAGTGTTTTCACAAAATAACGAGTGTGTTCAATAATCTTCACACGGGACCCAGTTTCAGTACATTGTTTTCTTCCTTGTCCAGCACAACTATCTGATAAAAATCCCTAATTATTAAGCATCTGATAATACTATCTAGCCTGTTTTAATTACAGCACGCTCATGCCTTGTTTTATTACATTTCATGCTAGAATGAACCTAGCTAGGATCTTTAATAAGGCCATATTAAATCCAGGCTAGAGGTTAAAACTCAGGAGGCCGGCTTGATTCTCTGCCTGTTGTGTCTAGAATCTCATCAGAAAAGCCCCAAACTTCATTAAAGATGGCTGGATGTGGGCGCTCCTATATTGCCATTTACTTTAAGGGCTATCACTCAGGGGCAATTATTGGTGTGCTTCTCATGATCCCTGTTATATTAAGGCAATTTCTACATCCAGGTTAGGCATTAATACCACCATTATCTCCAACACAAGTCCCCTGGCAGTTGGAAAAGCAGGAGAAATTACAGGCGGATTAATCTCTAGTGCCCGTCTAAAAAGAAAACCTTTCCCCAGAGACAAGAGAAGGGTATGTTGAACTGAGTTAAGCTGTGTTAGTTGTAATGAAAAAGAGCCCCCTGTGTCCAACTCTGGGGCCATGTCATCTCATCCTTTTTTTCAACTTGTCAATATCCCTCTTGGGCTTCCCTCCAACCACTTCAGGTACGCTTCTTTGAGTTTTATGACATCTTTAAATAATTATGTTTGCCTTAGAAAATAAATTAAAAAACAACTGAGCATTCCAAGTATGAAGACTGGAGAAAGTCATCCATTTCACACAAAAACACAAAAGTGGGGGATAGCCTTGTGATTTCACAAATCCTTTATACCATGGGTCTCACTGTGAGAGCTATACTAAGGAGAAGGCAGATCACAGAATGAGGACAAAGAATCCCACTACACACAAAGGAAAGAAGAAAAGAGGATGAGCTGCTTGGCAGGTCATTCCCAACACACCCTGCTTTGCCTGATAAGAAACCATTGACAGGGGCTGATGCAGCTGTTGACATACCTCTGTGCTTGCTGCAGTCTCTGGGCTTTGCGGGAAGGAATGATAAGGAACACAATGAATAACTAACAAAGCCCCTTTGATGAATGCAGTCATTTGCATCACTACACAAAATAGCTTCGCTCCTGACAGGGAGCTGTGCATACCTAACCGCAAATGCTGCTGGTATCTTTTCAATGACATATAAGGGCAGTGGTAGACAGGGTGAGAGTTAGGAGTGCAAGGTGCTTCAACTGAGCTCATTGTAATAGTGACCACAATGTTGAGCCAGGGATGAGTTCCTCATGGCATTGGCTTTAGAAACTAATGAGGCTTTGTTGGTTTTGAAGGAAAATATTTGTAATTAAATACTATGTTACTTCATGACCCATTATAGCTGAAATTGATATGGCCTTTACATAAACTTGTTAAGAAATAATCCCTACATGAACTGTTTGCCTCAGTGCCTCAGAAATAAATTCTTGAACTTTGCTCCTCCCCTACAAAGTAGGAGGCATGGAGACAGGCTTTGAAATGCCCGAGGTTAGATGCAAGGAACTTGGTGAGGTCCAGCCTCCTTTTGATTCTGTCCCTGGCATGTCTGTGCTATTTTCCTAGAATACAGTGGAGATTTGCACTGTTCTTACCCATGGACCAGAAACACAAAATTGTGATTCAGAGCTGACTAGGGCCTCTCCTAACTTTTGATTTACTGCCTGATGATAACTGGTGACTCCCAAGTTATGATGTAGAAAGATCTAGGGAGGTTCAGTACATTTTTGGCCAAGAAAAAGCTAATCACAAGCAGGAAATCTCTTATTCGTCAAGGCATCCCTAGGTTATGGTGTATTCTCTGTTCTGTGGATAAAGTAGTTGCTATTTTGACTGCAAGGCGCTTTCCTCTCTAGATCCTGTAACTAGTGAATAGTGGTTGTCGTACTCTGTACTATCTAGGCACCAGACATTGTGCTTTGTTAATGGAAATGAGAGAGCAGCAAGTGGGACTCCAGGCATCACAGTCCTCCCTTAGTTGATGAGGGAATAGCATGCAAATATGTATAGCCTATTTTGAGGGGTGCTTTAACTGTGGGTGGGGAGGGTGGAATGCCATTAATGCACAAGATGGAAATGAAAAGACACTCTTTAAATAGAAACAGACTCCCCAACTTCATTCTTGTTTGAAATGAGTGATTGCATTTCAAGGAGTATTCATAAACAATATCCAGGCACACACTGAGTCTGCCTGTCCTTCACAAGGATTCTGAGTATTGTTGCTCTGCATATCATACCCCAAATATTGAAATGAATATGAACTTAGCATGAAAGACATAAGTAAAGTTCAGTCAAAAGGGAAACCACTAGAAAGACAAACATGTCAGTTTCCTTTGTTAAAAATGCACTTCTTTGCTTGCTTCCATCCACCCACTCCATGTATAAGTCAACCTACATATAAAACCACCCACTACACACACACACACACACACACACACACACACACACACAATATATATATATATATATATATATATATATATATATATATATATATATATATATCCATCGACTACTCATATATGTCCACCCATTACACACATACATCCACCCTACAAATATACACACTTGGACAATAGCCATATACACACTTGGACAATAGCCACATTTCCCTACATAAATTTTCTGCTTTTCTGCTTCCTGGTATCTGTTGAGTTCTAGGAACTTGACTGAAACTTTCTTTTAACCTTCTGAGCCTTCCCCTCACAAACTTGGACTAATCTTTGCCTAAATACATAAAACAAAAGCAAAATGTGGTTCAGAATCCCTTTCCATCCACAAAAACTAGTTAGTAGTAATAAGAATCGATTTGTCACAAACAACCTAATGAATTGCATGTTCTCCTTTTCATTTTGCCTTCATCACTGATTGTTGCTCAAGCCTGTACCTCATAGCCTTCTGTTCATGGTGACTCTGAGGCTCTTGGTCTCCTGAATGTCAGAGCAATGGGGCACTAGGCAGGGAAATACTTTCTCTTTTTTTGCCAATGCATTTTAAAATTATGTATTAAACACTTAACACTATTGTATATAATATAGGGTTTTTTTGCACTCAAAACATTTTATTGTGGTTATTCTGTTACATAGGATTAAAGGGATGATTTTCATGTTTTGCTCTCTTCCTAGTGTTTTTTATTTTAATTAGAAAGATTATTTTACATGTCAATCCCAGGTCCCTCTCCCTCCCCTTCTCCCCTGCCCACCCAAGTAACACCCTGCTTATCCCATACCCTTTCTGCTCCCCAGGGAGGGTAAAGCCTTCTATAGGGGGGTCTTCAAAGTCTGTCACATCCTTTGGGATAGGGCCTTGGCCCACCCCCTTGTATCTAGGCTCAGGGAGTATCCCTCCATGTGGGATGGGCTCCCAAAGTCCATTTTTATGCTTGGGATAAGTACTGATCCACTATAAGGGGCCCCATAGATTTCCAAGGTCTCCTCACTGACACCCACATTCAGGGGGTCTGGATCAGTCCCATGCTGGTCTCCCAGGGACGAAGTTTTCCCTTGTTCAGGTCTGCTGTTTCTGTGGGTTTCACCAGCCTGGTATGAACCCCTTTGCTCATCGGTCCTCCTTCTCTGCATCTGGATTTCAGTTCAGTTCAAGGTTTAGCTGTGGGTGTCTGCATCTACTTCTACCAGCTGCTGGATGAAGGCTATACGATGGCATATGAATTAGTCATCAATCTCATTATCAGGGGAGGGCATTTAAGGTAGCTTCTCCTTTGTTGCTTAGATTGTTAGTTGGTGTCATCTTTGTAGCTCTCCAGACATTTCCCTAGTGCCCGATTTCTCTTTAAAACTATAATGTCTCCCTCTATTATATTATCTCTTATCTTGCTCTCTTCTGTTCTTCCCTTGACTCAATCTCCCTGCCACATCATGTCTTCCTCACCCCTCTTCTTCTCCCCTTCTCATTCTCCTAGTTCCCTTTCCCCTCCCCCCATGCTCCCAATTTGTTCCTTTCCCCTTCTCCAGGGGACCATATGTGTCTCTCTTAGGGTCCTCATTTACTAGCTTCTCTGGTAGTGTGGATTGTAGGCTGGTAATCCTTTACTCTATGTCTAAAATCCACATATGAGTCTGTATATGCCATGTTTGTCTTTTTGTGACTGGGTTACCTTGCTTGGAATGGTTTCTTCTAGTTCTATCCATTTGCCTGCAAATTTCAAGATTCCATTGTTTCCCCCCACCCCCACTGAGTAGTACTCCATTGTGTAAATGTTCCACATTTTCTCTATCCATTCTTCAGTTGCGAGGCATCTAGGTTGTTTCCAGGTTCTGGCTATTACAAACAATGCTTCAGTAACATCGATGAACAGATGTCCTTGTTGTATGAATGTGCTTCTTTTGGGTGTATGCCTAAGAATGGAATTGCTGGATCTTGTGGTAGACTCATTCCCATTTTCCTGAGGAATCGCCATATAGATTTCCAAAGTGGCTGGACAAGTTGGCACTCCCACCAGCAGTGGAGGAGTGTTCCCCTTTCTCCACATCCTCTCCAGCATAAACTGTCATGGGTGTTTTTGATTTTAGCCATTCTGACAGGTGTAAGATGGTATCTCAGAGTTGTTTTGATTTGTATTTCCCTAATGGCTAAGGATGTTGAACACTTTCTTGTGTGTCTTTCAGCCATTTTAGATTCCTCTATTGAGAATTGTCTGTTTAGTTCTGTACCCCACTTTTTAATTGGATTATTTGGTGTTTTGGAGACTAGCTTATTGAGTTCTTTGTAAATTTTGGAAATCAGCCCTCTATCAGATGTGGGGTTGGTGAATATCTTTTCCCAATCTGTGGGCTGTCATTTTGTCTTGTTGACTGTGTCCTTTGCCTTACAGAAGCTTCTCAGTTTCAGGAGGTCCCATTTATTAATTGTTGATCTCAGTGTCTGTGCTCCTGGTGTGATGTTCAGGAAGCTGTCTCCTGAAAAACTCTACCAGGGAACGCCTACAGCTAACAAACACCTTTAGCAAAGTGGCAGGATACAAGATTAACTTAAAAAAAATCAGTAGCCCTACTATATATGGATTATAAATGTGCTGAGAAAGAAATCAGAGAAACATCTGTAGGGGACATCATAACCAAGCCTGCTAGGGGCTGGCTACAGGTATGCCTGACCAAGCCTTGTAGGCATGGTCAGGGTGAGGCAGGGAAGGTTTAAGTGTGAGGGGCATGCATGTGGAACTCACCTTACAAACATCACCCTTTACAATTGCCACAAACAACATAAAATACCTTGGGGTAATGCTAACCAAAAAAAAAATGAAAGACCTGTATCATAAGAATTTTGAGTCTTTAACGAAAGAAATTAAAGAAGATACAAGAAAATGGAAGGATCTCCCATGTTCTTGGATAGGTAAGATCAACATAGTAAAAATGGCAATCTTGCCAAAAGCAATCTACAGAATCCATGCAATACCCATCAAAATCCCAACACAATTCTTCACAGACCTTGAAAGAACAATTCTCAACTTTATATGGAAACATAAAAGCCCCAGGATAGCCAAAACAACACTGTACAATAAAAAAAAACTTCCAGAGGCATCACCATCCCTGATTTCAAGCTCTATTATAGAGCTATAGTCCTGAAAACATCTTGGTATTGGCACAAAAATAGGTAGACCAATGGAATCGATTTGAAAACCCTGATATTAACCCGCACACCTATGAACACATGAATTTTGACAAAGAAGCTAAAGCTATACAATGGAATAAAGAAAGCATCTTCAACAAATGGTGCTGGCATACCTGGATGCTGGCATGTAGAAGACTGCAGTTAGATCCATGCCTATTGCCATGCACAAAACTTAAGTCCAAATGGATCAAAGACCTCAACATAAATCCAGCCACACCAGACTTATTAGAAGAGAAAGTAGGAAATATCCTTGGACTGGTAAAATCACATAGAAAAGTCTTTTCTCCTAAATACCTATGGAATCATTTTGCCTAAGTAGCTACCTAAAGATTAATGCTACTGAAACAGGTTATGTTTGAATTCTAAAAGAACTATTACAATCAGTGGAAGAATGAAGTGATTTGATTAAAACAAGTGTACCATACTGAATAACTTCCAACATACTGGACTGCTGCTGGCTTCCTGTGTATGCATCTTGTTCTGTATGTACCTAATTATTTTCTAAACTCAAACTTGGTTGTAATTAGAAAGAAACTTCTAGCTAACTTAACAACAGCTGGCTTTGTTGCACTCCTCCATAGTACAACTCAACATTTCTGAAATTTTTTCTGGTTAATTTTTGGAGTTTGCTTTTCCCAGACACCAATCAGTCCAGTTCCACTTCTTGCAGCAATCTGTGTTTCTTTTCATTCTTGTGACCCGTCTCAAGATCAGGAACTTCTGAAGCCAGACTATAAAATAGCAATAGCTATTAGATAGACTCAGACTTGGGCATTTAATTTTGCCTAGTGAAGGTCCTTGAATTCACTTACTTTTATTATTGAAAGGCCTTTCAAAAGGTGTTTGTAATTTCTGTTGTTCTTTACAGATGTTCGCCAGAAAAAAAAAAAAATCTATGACTTTCTTTAAGATTTGTGACTTGAATTGAGATCTATACCTATAATCTTTCAGCAAGATGCACACTCAATAAATGTATGATAATTGTGGTAAGAATGAGGAGAGATCAGGTAAAGTCCGGAGTGAATGTTTGTTGTTAACATAGGCTTGGCCATGTCAAGGAGCCCAATACCTCGACCCCATGGCACTCGTAAAGCCTTTCTCTGGTTCAAGTGTTGATGTTGATACTGTGTGCATAAAATGTCCACCATTGATTTCTCCCTCTGGAGAAGCCTAAAGACTTCTCCCTACAGAGATTAACTAAACCTTCCTCCTTGGTCCAGCTGTATACCACAAGCCCCACCTCCTTGTTTATCTGTGTATAGTAACCCTGTCTCCCTATTCAACTGTATATGATCAGCACTCTGGACTTGCAGGGTTCTTTGGCATCTCGATTAGAGAGCCAAGTCCACCCAATTCCAGATTTTCTGTAGGTCTCTGTTTTCTTTATCCCCAGGTACCTGAGTCAGGTCAATCCTTGAAGCCATTCAGGAATCAGCAAGAACACTCAGACAATATAGTGAGAACTCTTATTCCATCTCTTATTCCATCTAAGCCAGGGCCAATATCCCCCATCCCATGCCCCATCTTTCCCTGTTTCCTGGTCCTGTGTTTCAATACTGCAGAACAGTAAAGCAGAAGTAAATGTCTCTGCCTCTTCTTATGCAGCCTGCAAGGAATGTTTCTCTGCTCCTTCACATGGTCACATTTCAGACAGCAGGGGTTAAGGCTAAGGTTGGAAACTCCTTCAGTCTCAACCTTACACTAGAACAGCACAAACCTTTGGGATATAACTGGAAGTCTTAGCATAGGCCTAGACATTCTGAAAAAAAAAGGGGGGGGAAAGTATTAGCCATGCGTGCACGGACATGCACACACCACACACACGCACACGAGAGACGAGAGAGAGAGAGAGAGAGAGAGAGAGAGAGAGAGAGAGAGAGAGAGAGAGAGAGAGAACTGCACAGGGCAAACATCATTCCACTAATTCACAGGTAATTTATGACACCCCTGACTGAGTTATCATACTTATCTGTGAGTGTGATTTCAGGAACAGTCATGGTACATGCAGAGCCAAGGTAACAGAACCTTTCTTAGTGACAAAGCATACCTGTGTGACAGCCTGAATCAAACTTGGGAAGGGCCAGAGGGTCAGAGTGACTTGGTGAAACAGTACAGCAGAGCTCCTTTTCCTCCCATCTGGTTGGAGGTCACAAGATTTGGTTACTGGTTTATTCGTGTTTGCCATTTCTATTAACATCTCACGGGTGAAATCCAGGATGCAGTGAAATCCACAGCTGAAAATGTGTGAGGATAGCTCATTCGTCCTCCAGAGGGTTTATTCTTTACTTGGACAGATAAGAGGATTGTATCTATTGTTTGCTGTTCAACTCCTTGCTTTGCAGCTAGTGGGTATTTAGGAAACACTGATGAATTTAAATTGAGCATCGATGGTGTTGGTGACAATGGCTGTCAAAATGTTTATACAGAAACTCAGAAACAGTTTATGAATTAGTGAATACATATTGAAATGACTTTAGCTGTTATGATGGACTGTTGTGATGAAACCATTATTAGAATGATAATCATAAACTTAAAGTATTGACAAAAGGATGCTGGAAATAATATTCCATTGAAAATGGAACACATGTCTACAGCCATACCACTGCAAATGCACTGATCTCCCCTAATAAGAAACAACCCCCCCATGAAGT
Organism: Cricetulus griseus; assembly: GCF_003668045.3. NCBI lineage: Eukaryota > Metazoa > Chordata > Mammalia > Rodentia > Cricetidae > Cricetulus > Cricetulus griseus. Next base: position 389,237,492 of record NC_048595.1, read on the forward strand.
TTTCTTCTTAGACATCAGTTTGTTATTTTAAAACTGTATTTTAATATCTTAAGAATCCTTTTATCATGATCAATTGTACTTCCAATAATCTTAACCACAATTGATAAATGACAAATAATATAAAGTTAGATCAAATAATAAGCACACAAGTATTAAGCATTCAGCATGACTTAAAGGATCTAATTCTGTTTGAAATATTTCATTTCACATAATGGTATTTCTTAACCGTCAGTGAGCAAAGAGAGTAAGTACTTTTTGTGGATATGTGTCTTTGCTCAGATACATTTTATTTATTTTAAGTGTTTTTTTAAGTGTTTTGTGCTCACCATAACCCTTTCCCAACAACTGTGTTCATGAATATGCAGTCAGCATTCACTGATTTCTAAGTAAGTGACAGCCATCATTCTATAGGTTTTACACGTATTAATGTATTTGGTCTTCTCAGGAGAGATATGAGGTGGTGTATGCATTATTTCCACTGTAAATGTGAAAACACTTTGGCATATAGTCAGTAATAGCTAAATAACCTGCCCATACTAATCGCCCACTAACTGGTAGAATAAGATTAAAATTAAGGAATTAAACACTAGATGTTTTGGAATGCTGTCCTGCACAAGATGAAAGCTGCTCCACTTTCAGCCAGAAACAACAAAAGTGTTGCCTTGAAGGCATGTAAGAGAGCACACTGTTCCCCACCAGATGAATGGAATGTCTGTGCCCTTCACATGGCAGAGAGAAGACCAAAGTGATGGTGGCCATTATTTCTTTAGAGTTTAGGAATTTTTACTCATTTGTCAGAAAGTTTTACTTGTTTTCAGAAGGCTCTCCAAACAGTGCTGGTAGGAAAGGGAAAATGAATGTTTGAGGTTACTGTCATCCACATCCCACAAGTTACTTAGCTAAGATATAACTTCTTTTGTGTGTTTAATTTTGTTTTCTAGAAAGACAAGAGAAAGTGAAATATGGTTAATTGACCACAGGAAATAGTCAGCTTTTATGCCCTGAAACTGGCCCCAAGTTGCCAATCCCAGTGCCACAGCATTTGCTGTGTTACAGTCCTCTACCATACCTTTCACCCAAAGAACTCAGGACTGTCCATGCACTACCAATGCTGACACAAGTCTATTCTCGTTTGCTGTCTTCAGTCATCCCCGGACCCCAACCCAGGCTTGTGTCCTGTTCATAATGCACCAGTTGCTCTCTAAATCTTTATCTCTGTCTGATGGGCTCTGTGCTCCTGACCTACTGCTAAATGGGCACAATATAAATATCATGTGATAATGTCCCTCAAAGTGACAAAATGGTATAATTGTAAGGATAGTTTCTAAGACTCTTGTGACTTAGGTAGAGACTTCACTGAAGGTAAACCTGGAGGGGAGATGAGGACTTAGTGAGGGGCACAAATAGTGAGGCATGCAGGCTTAGTATATGGTTGAATGAAAGGAAAAGTCCAAATGTGCCACAATGTATGAGGAGATAAGAATCCATCTGGTCAAATTGAAGATTCCAGGCAGTGGGAGATCAAAGATGTTCATTAAAGTACTTTGTGTCAAGTCCTTGGTGTCAGGAGGAGGACTAAGAGTTACGGTTCACCATGGCCATTGCATGCCAAGCTCCTCCCAAGTGCCAGGCACTCACTTAACACTTTTCCAGTTCCACCAAATTGGAGAAATTAATTACAAGTTGTTCAGCTGAGAAGCTGAGGTCTAGCAAGATTGTCTCCTCAAAGGGTAAATTTTAAAATTATTTTTGGGAATTCCCTTTTAAATCATTACTATGGAATGAGCTCAGATAATAGCTCATTGAAATTACGCAGCAAGTCAACGAGGGGTCCACTATTACTGTTGTTGTTTCCTTTAGAGCTAAGTGAGTGACTCATGAGTCAATTACCTGGCTCAGGTCTCATGGTATGTCAATGTGGAGATGAACTGCACAGAAAATTCCTCTACAGAATCAACCTTCTCATGCACTTAGGTAATAGCTATAAAAATGGTTGGGAGGGGGCTGGCCCCAGAGATACAAGGTATGTTCCTGTTGCTGAAGATACTATGCACTTCAGACCCAGGAACCAGAGACCCTTGAGCTATAACTGACCTGCATGCCTTCTACTGGAAGACTACCTTTCATGGCACCAGAAGGTTCCATGAAAGATTTCAAAGGATGGAGGCAACCAGCAGTCCTACCCAGCTCTGACACCTAAGACCACATCAAAAGACAGCATGGCACAATAACCTTAAGGATGTAGTAGTGGCATGCATACCTTGGCAGTAACCAACAGGTTTCTAATTGGACTTCAGACTTTCTCAACATGAGGGAAACCATGCCTGGTCCTGGAAACCCAGACAACTACCCAGGACTAGTAAAGTTGTGGATCTTGGAAGACAACCTACATCCACCCCTTTAATAAAACAGCATGATTCCTGATTTCCCTCTAAATACCTGTCTTTATACCCACAGATAAGTGTAGTCCTCACTTCTTATCAAGGAAACATCTCTTTGCAACACATGGAGATCATTACAGAAATCCACAACCAATCAAACTGCCTCTGTCTCCTGAGTGTTAGGGTTAAAGGTATGTGCCACCACTGCCTGGCCTCTATGGCTGTAGCTAGCTTTGCACTCTGGTCTTCAAGCAAGCTTTATTAGATCATAAACAAAACATCACCACATAGAAGTGTCCAATAAGCCGCTGGACATAGGTAGTTGGAGTGCCCATTGTGAGTTAGACATACTTCTACCTATGTTTTTCTGCCTCTTTCTCCTCTTGGACATGATTTCTAAACTCTCTTTTCATTTGGGATCCTCAGCACCCAATTCAGGAATATGGTGTCTATTAGATGTTCTATAAACAGAACTGGCTGAATAAAAATTATTCAGCTGACATCGGCAAGTGTGGTCTTGAGTCTCTTAGGAAGACTGGAGAAAAGAGCTCCAGCATCGATTTTTCTCTTCATTCAGGAGACTGAGTTTTCAACTACACCTTTTCCTAATAGAATCTGGAATTTCCATCCAGAGAAACTGCTGTGTGAAATAAATCACCAGACACTTAACAAAATATTACCTTAGAATTCTCTTAATGGTTTGGTAACTGGAATCAATATATGTCTATTACTTCTGTGTCTTTAATTGTTTTTATCTGGAATACTTGATAGTGATGCTGTAAGTGGCACAGAGAAACACATTCTTCACTGCTTTAAATGGCACTGTGGGGAAGTTCTCATGAGAACACTCATGTGCAGAGAACAACGTTTAACCCTTATGATAAAGAGCAGTTTAACCCTGTTTTCATAAGACTCTAAAGCACTCTAAGAGGAGCATGTTGATAGCATAGTAATAGTCTGAGTTTGGTTTACTGATACCCATTACTTAAGGCATGTTTATTTTGTGGCTATATTGAGATATATTTTAAAGGTGGCATTTCTGTATACAACTGAAACAATATTTCCAAAGCTGTTTGTCACTATCTTGCTTGCTCTCATCTCCCCAATCTCTTTTTCTGGCTTCCACAAGCTTACATCATGAGTACCATATTTTGTTGTTGCTGTTGTTACTTGCTACTTGATGTCTGAAACTGTAGTTCTACACCTGAGTGATTGTAGCTGTGAGCAAATTGTGTCTCAAACTTCTTGCAGCTCCTTGAAGCCCCTAATCCATCACACACACTGTGGCTGTCCCCAAAGCACTAAAAAAAATCTTTCAGAACTGACTATATGTGTTATTACTGTGAACCCTGTGTATATGAAGAAAAAAATATTGAAATGGAATTATATGCAGAAATGGGGCTGGCAAAACCAAACCTTGCAGAAGTTTCTCCAACTCAATCTCTAGTTCTAATTTGTTTCTTCTTGGTAGGCTTTTTTTGAACTTATAATAATTAACATTGCAATATTTTCATATAACATATGTGCTCATAAAGAACCAACATAGCAAATGGGAGGTATAATCACAAGTACAAAATTAAAAAGTTTTATTCTAAGTTGTTGGTGATTACATAAAATGAACTGTGTGGATGCCATGCTTCATAAAGTCTCACCGAGGTGACCAGTCAGATATGAAACACGGGACTGGTTAATGATTACTCCATTTATATGAACCCCTGCTAATGTCTTTTTTCACCTAACCAAAAGGTCTCAACATGGTGTTAACTGTAAAAAGCTGCCCTGGATGCTTCCCTTACCCAGGTCTGTCTTTCAGGCAGGTACCACCATGTTGACAGCCCTGAGAGTGAAAGATAACCGAAAACGATGAGCACCCTGTCCTCAGACTACCTGCTAATGATAGTGGTACCCATGCCTGCTTGGCAGCCTCCATCTCCAATTAAGCATCTGTGGACATTGGGAAGCAGCCTCTTAATTGAGGAACTGCAGATACAAGGCAGGTTGCAATTTCTGCCAAGACATTCATCAGTCAAGCTAGGCAATCTCCCTTCCCTCTTCTTGTCTCACACGCTTGTGTTGTAGTTTTCTACCATGCCCCTCCCACCCCCTGCAAGACAAGGAGGCTATTTGGCAAGTGTCCGAATCCAGCAAAGTCATTTTAGTTCCATAAATAACATCCTACTGAACTAGGACCCGTGACGAATTCTGTTCTAATTACACTTATTCTCACCCTTCCCCCAACCTCCCATTAAGATATATTGTCTAGGACACATGCAGGAGATCTGTTTGCAGCTATCTTTTACATAGAACTGATTGTTTAATTGCAGATTAAAGATTAATGCAAGTATAATGATTCCATGAGGACACTTCAGACAAAAGCATCCTGCATCAGGCTGCCTGCCTCCATTTTTCAATTTGACCATAAATTTGGCTGGGAATTAAATAGTAAGTAGCCGTGATTGCAACTCTGGTCTCTGAAGGCACTCACGGGAATGAAAATAAATGAACAGGCTCTCACACAAAGCATGTTTCATTATGGTCATTAGTGGGCAGCTTCTCGGCAGTATTGAAGGTGAAATTGTCTAGGAGAGTTGTTGGCACATCTGTTAGGAAGAGTCTGAAGCATGGTACAAAGGATGGAAGTGGTGTTGGTTGGAGAATGAATGCAATATACTTTTGAAATTTTAGCTACTTTGTGTATTTTCATTGTTTTAAAAGCATCAAGCTTCAGTGGTAGCTTAATGATACAGAATCACACATATATGCTTCTTTAGTTGGAATTTAAATTGGCATAATATTGAATATGAATATGTGTGTACATGATAGTAATCAGACCAACTCAGCATGAAACTGACAATAAAACTGCCAGGATAAATATAATAGACATGGATCCATGACTCTAAACATGGGGCTTTCTTTTGTTGTTGTTTTTTTTTTTTTTAAGTAAAAGACAGTTTTCCATACTCCTTTAGCCTTGTTGATGTGTTGGTCACCAGTTGCAAGTGTGAGATTAAATTTACTTCATCATTTATTGTTGCCATTGTGCCAATCAACCTACATAGGTAATAAAATGACAAGTTTGGCTGCTTGGATCACTTTTCTTAGTCACTGTTTCCATGTCCTAGATAATTTATCCTATATGTACTTTACTACACTATTAAATATGTTAAACTAAAGTCTTTGTTATACATTAACTTGAATCATGTTGCAATTTGAGAAGATAAATTTTTAATTCCTTTTAGAAAGTCTTGCATTTAATATATATCATTACTATATATTTAAAAACGTTTTAACCTATTGAAATGTGTATGAATTCAAGACAAAATATTGAATAAGACATCAGCAACTGACTCATTCACTCTCCACAGCCTTATATCCCTCTTACATAGAGGAAGACACAGCTGTGACAACAGTAGTGCCGCATTTGTAGATATAGAAACATAAATGTAAATTTTACATGGTCACAGTGAATGTGATCCCATAAGCAAATGGGTGAAAATAACACATATTTCTAATGATCACCTGAGTCTTCTGGGAGCTATGCTAGGACTTGACCAACATTGAAATCATGTTGTATCAGGAATGCACATTGGCTGGCACAATGTAAGCACTTGTAATGGTGCTCCAAGTCAGAATTCCACAGATGTTGCTCGTTCTTAGTTGCTCGTGAGTTAAGAGAACAAAGAATAAATTAATCCCTACATCTACCAATTAAACCAAGTATTCATGGAAAGAGCACCTTATGAAAAATACATCCTAACACTCAATATCATTATTTCAGGATAAGAAACAAGGGCTTTTACTGCAGAGCATGACTGAGAGAGTTAGAGACCACAGCAAATATAAAGGATGTGGTCACACCCTGACTTGGATGTGAGTTTGCATTGTGCATAGACGGATGAAGCAACTTCCTCCTGAGGTGGGGATGGTAATGATTTTTGAGGAGACTTAAGCAGATGACAGTGTCTCTTAAATTCTGCTTTATAGTGCTGTAGATCAGAGGGTACAGTGTGACAGTCCTATGTTAATAAAAACCCATCCACTTTTCCTTGCTTCTATTATTCAGATTCCTTCTAGGGCTGAAAACATGCTGAATACTACTTATGTTCATGAGATTGTTTGATGAAAAAGATTAACGAGCTGGTAACTGAGATGACTGAAGAGTGACCAAGGAGAAATAAATTGTAGCAGCAGGTCTCAGAGTTGCATGGAGGTGGGGTCATAATGACGATGATTGACATTATTAGCCATCAAAGCTTCTCACCATCCAAGCTCTCTCTCTCTCTCTCACTCTCTCTCTCTCTCTCTCTCAGAGACTAAAGCTCCCTTCCTGGGAAGGAGCCAGATACGAGGAGGTACAAACCAGGGAATCAAGAAAATGTTCTCATATCTGACTTTATAAACAGAGAAATGGGCATGTTCCTCTGTCAAAGCATCTTATATTAAAGAATGGGAAGGTCCAAAAGGCAGGAAAAATATGATGACTAATTCATGCACAAATTTAAATATTTTTCCACCCTTAAAAACTATTCATCTGTCCTGTCATCTATTTCATCCTTTCTGAGTAACTAGGCTATTAGATGTAAGTAGACATCACCAATCCATGACTGTGAAAACAGATGAAAATTAAATAGTGTCATATACATCAATGGAGACCATTCTTCCTCTGTGGTTATGTAATTTCTGTATGTCAAGTCTGAATGTTTTGTGCTCATGGGACACTGGTGCAGAATTCCTCCTCTCTCAGTACTAAGATTAGAAATCTAAGGGCATGATCATGAATATGTCAGCAATTTCTTTTCTTGCAATAGCCACATCCGTTACTAGGCACCTGTTGAGACAGTGGCTAGGCTATTTTTTCTCTAAATGTCTTTGGCGTCCTTTATTTGTGAGGGTATTTTCAATCCTGTTCTTGTTTTGATACTGCTCATAAAACTGGGAGGACTGACTGATAACAGCTCATAGCTAGGTCATCACTTAGCTTAGATATTTACATAGTTAAGTCACATCAGTTAATATTTGAAATTCTTAGGTAAAATATATTCACAATCATATGTGTGTGAGAAAGAGTGTGGTGTGTGTGTCTTCATACTATCATAAGAACATAATTTTTCAATGAAGTAGAAAAATCTTGTTGAGATTTCAGTTTTGCTGACACTGCCTTAAATTGAATATTAAAGCATGGTATGCTCTGAAGATATCAAATTGCTCTTACTATAGGTTTTACATTATGGCTGGTGCTATGAGAAGGTTCACACCCACATAACTGTAGTTTTGTGAATGAAATTCATAACAAATAAAGCAACATTGTTGTTTAACATTTCTGCTGCCATCCTTAGCTGACAAATAGAAGCTCAGACATTTTCTGATAATCAACAGAGGCAGAGTAAGATAGGAGAGATGACACATGGAGACACTGTCACTCAACTCGATGAAAGCTCCAGGTTCATGATGCTGGTGTCCTGTACAATGATGGAAAGATAGGGTTTCAGCAGAAATTGTAGTAAAGAAGATGAGAAGTGGTACTGTAAAATCTACCTAACTAAAATTTAATTGTGAAGGTAAACTGAGAAGCCCCAGGATTTCAAGCATTAAGTATAAAAGTTATATTATGGTTTCTGGTGTTGTATTTTTATGAGACTTCTGTGTCTGTGAATATGTGTATCTCTGTGTCTATAAGTGTTTCTTCTGCTTTTTCATTGGCTCATTTTTTCTGTTTGTCTCATCCTATTCTGGTTTGTTTTTATTTTATCTTTATCATTATTTAAGTTTGTATTCCAATGAGAGAGAAAAATAAAGGGTGTAGATTTTGGTAAGTAGGAAGTTGGGGAGGATCTGAGTGGAAATGGGGGGAGCCTAATCAGAATATATTGTATAAAATATACAAAGTTAAATTAAGATATTAACTTTTGATAATACTTACTCTAATAGGTAAAATTTCAAAACTATCTCCAACCCCTCCCTGTACAGATGAAGATATATTTGGTATTGAAAAGATGTTATTAATCATATGTCCCCAAAAATACCTATTCACAATTTTCCAAGAGTCTCGATTTTCTCTCTAGCAGTTGGCTGTGGTAACCAAGTCATAGTCTCTCATCACTACCAATGTCACCCATCAGACATTGGTCATCTCTTCCAATTCTAACCACCCATCTCTAGACACAGTGACTCTCTAATAGTCACATTTTCCTTCTCAGAGCTACCAAAGTATTCTTTCTCAGGAATGTAAAACTAACTCATCTATTCCCTAATCCATCTTGTCTTCACGCTCAAGGCCAGATTACTAGCTTGGCATTCCAACCTCCCTTGTGCTATTCTTCAACATGAAAATGAATCTGCCAAACTGTTCTCATCACATTGTATCTACAGCCTTCTTTCCAGTGTGCCACAGATTTAGCCATGTTTTCCTGGCTCCAATTATTTTCTATTTGGAAATATGTTCCTTAAAGCTTCCTTCAAAACAATTTCAGGTCCAAGGCTTCTGTGGAGTTTTCCATGATCATTAATAACACTGGCAGTTCCCTATGTTCTCACGAGAGTGATTGTTTGCAATGCCAAATTAGCAACTGGGAAAAGCTATGCTCAGTATGGTTTATCCTTTGTGCATGCACGCTCTATCTCTACAACCAAAACCAGAGAGCCTCTCCAAAGAAACCATACCCCATACCTCATACCCATTTACAAATCTAGCAACTATTACATTGCTTTACATAGATTAGACATTTATGCATAATCAGTACAACAGTTAAGTATGATGTTGTAGCAACAGTTCATATAGAAATTTTTAATTTTATCATTTAGATGCAAGTAATACAATAGTCACACAAAGTGGATTAAATATATGATGTGAATTTCATTAAAATCACATCAAAACATTCAAAAATGCTGAGCAGGGTAGCAGTTACTTCTATTTCCCATACTTGGTAAGCTGAGTAAGGAGGCTGGTTAGTTTCAGTCAGCCTATGTTAAATTAAACTTTGTTTCAAAGTATTTCCAAAGCAGGTCAGGGATGTGGCTTCAGTTGGTGGAGCAGTCACCTAGCATGCCCAAAACCTGGGTTCTATTCTCCATACTATATAAACTGGGTATAATGGCACATGCCTGCAGTCCCAGCAGTCAGGAGGTGCAGGGGTAAAGATCAGGAGTTCAAGGTCATCCTTGAACTTGCTGTTAAAGGCCATCCTAGAATACATGAGACACCGTCTCAAAACTGTGTTTATTAAGATATAATTGTTATTGATTTGAGTCTGTGGGTTGACAATATCTGGACTGTAAGTTAGTGTCTTTTCCTCTTAGCCTTTTCTTCATTGTAACAAAAGACTTCCATAGCTTCAAACATATTCTTTTAAAACATTTATATTTATTACTTTAAATTATTGCATTCCTGTGTTTCTGTGTATGTATATGCAAATAAGTACATGTGCTGGCAAAGGCCAGAAGGTGCTGCATCCTCTGGAGTTGGAGTTATAGGTCTTGTGTTGGGAACTCAAATTGGGCCCTCTAAAAGAACAGAAAATACTCTTAACTGCTGAGTCATCTTTCCAGCCCCTCATGCATATTATAAAATGGGAAAGAAGAATATTTTTTTCCTTTTCTTGTCTATCACAATAAAAAAGGATGCACTCATTGCATCACTAAGATAAAAAAAAAACTTAGTCACGGTGTATAAACTTAATGTGTTCTTGCTTGAAAATGTTTTCTGCATGTATGTTCAATTAGGAAATTGTTCTGTAATTTCTTTAGTTATGTCTCTATCTCACTTAGGTATCAGGGTAATACTGGCCTTATAGGTTGCCTCTGGTAGTGTCCCTTTCTTTCCTATTTTGTGGAACAGTTTGAGCGGAATTGGTTTTAGATATTTCTTCAGCAGTTGGTAGAATTTGTCCAGTTGTGGGCTATCCTTTGGTCTATTCAGTTCTTATATCTTCTGTATTTAAATTTTATCATGTAAGTTTAGAAAATTACCCAATTCCTTTAGACTTTCCAGGTTTTTAAAGTATCCCCTGATGATCTTAAGGATTTGATTGGAATCTGTTGTAACAATTCCCTTTCCATCTCTAATTATTACTTTAGGTCTTCTCTCTCTTTCTCCTTATCAGTTTAGCTATAGGTTTGGGAATCTTGTTAATCTCTTGAAGGAACCAATTGTTTGATTAATTATGTGCCCTTTTCTTTTTGTCTAACTTCTACCAATATTCATTCTTTCTTGCTACTTGGTAAGTCTTACTTTATCTTCTTGTTTTTCTAAAACCTTGAGGTATACCATTAGGTTATTTATTTGAGTGTTCTTGCTGATACTTTAATATAAGCTATCCGTTTTCCTTTTAGGACTTACTAAGTTGTACCACAGAGGATCTATTAGGTTGTCCTTTCTTCCCTATTTTTTTCTAGGAATTCTTTAAATCTCCCCTCTCCCATTCCTTCAGTCATCCACTATTTGCTCAAATGTGTATTGTTCCATCTCCAATATTTGTGTAGCTTCCCAGTTGATTCTATTTTTATCTCAATGAAATATGAAATTTTTAAAAAATTATTTAATTTTTTGTGTGTTAAATCACAAAACAAAAACAAAAACAAAAACAAAAAAAATAAAAATTAAAAAGAATGTGTACATTTAAGTAGTGAAACAAGGAATGGAGAAAGGAAAAGAAGGAATTTGAAGCATAAAATTAAAATGAAGTACATGGGTTAGAGGTATAAGAGGTGGTAGAGAAGCTATCATAAGAAAACAAATGTAGAAAATAAAGTTTTGTTTTTAGGTGGAGAAAAGTATACAAAGGAAAGTGTATAAAGTCTTCTCCAGTAAGTTAGAAGTTAAAATACAGTAGCCCAAAAATTAACATAAAATGTTGTAAATAATAATAAAAATTGGGGGGGGGTGAGTCTAACAATTAAAACATTTTAGAAAATTTAAGTGGGCAGTAACATAAAATCGATGGCATTATGTTCTTAACTCATTTTTCCCTCATGAAGATGAGGCAGCTTCCCCCTCCCCTGGTCCTGCCACTTAAAAGTCTTCACAAGTGGGGAAATGGTGCTTTTCTCAGCAGTTCAGGCATGTGAGTCAATGTGTCCTCTTGACCAGAGACTTTTGTGAACTTAGACAACTTTCTTCCTAAGTTTACTCTAATTGCTCCTTAGTAAGTTACAGCCCCACCCTTTGTGTATTAAGGCTCAAACTTTCCACAGCAGTACTTTCAGTGATTTGCCTCTGATGGGATGAGAAAGCCCTCCCACCTAAGTACCTTTGTGTGCTGGTTCTGGGCTCCACAATACAAAACTCCCTTGTAGTCAGTTCCCAGAGTGGCGGGGGATGAATGAGGAGTCATTTTCTCTGCCTGGGAGTCTCATTCTTAGGATCTATGGTCACCTATTGTATGCTCACACTCTTGTGCTTATCATGTTCTAGGCAATTCTTTCTGCATGAAATTCACTGTCAACACTGATTTATGGTGGGCAGTGAGGCCTATTCATGGTTTACCAATTGTGCCACTTCCATGGACATTTCACTGACAGAGACATTTAAGGGTCATCAGAAAGGTGTTTACGGCAGCCATGGCCCTGTTGCTACATCAATGGTGGTAGCAATGGCAAGTGCCCAGGTGCATTCATGGGAGATGTTTGTTGGAACATGGAAAACAATGTGCTTGGTCAGTAGGGCAGGAAGTCAGAGGGAACAGCTTGACCCCGGGGTATTTTCCTTCCCTTGCTTGCTCAGATGTGCCTATGATCCACCATCTTAGCAGAAATGCTAGGCTTCATTGTTATCTTTACATCTCAGCTGAATCTTGAAGTTCAATATTTTAGCAACTATAAAGAAGTAGTAAACCTGTCGGTAGGCTTAGGAGACACCTGGTACTTAGTAAGGAATGACCACAATGGAACTCAAGCACATTGGCCTCTGGCAGACAAGGCTGTGATCAAGGACAGGTGGCAGCAGGAGTGTCCTGTGAAGTTGAGTCCAAGATCAGCTCTACTCAATAAGGCTCATAATTTCCTTGACTTATATGTTACTTTTTATTTGTACAAATGAGAAAAAAAACATGTCTCCTTGAGGAAACTCATACCAATGTTAAAAATAATGTGCATTTTGAGGAATTAGCAAGAAATGGAACTTCTCATGAGATATGATTTATACAGCATTGAGAAGTAGCCTTAATGTTGGCTGACATTTGAACAATCTTACTACTCTACATTTTGATCCCTTTCTTATGTGACTGGTTGTAAATATAGTCCACAACCTAAATTGTTGATTTTCATTTTTCAAATTATGTCTGTGTGTGTATACACATAGACACACACACACACGCAATCATGTTATGGCACTTAGGGATGTCCGAGGATTCTGTTCTCTGCTTCTGTCTTTACATGGGTTCCAGTGGTTGAACTCAGGTCATCAGACTTGTGCAGCAAGTGGCAAATGATTTTTCCCACTGAGCCATCTCTCGAGCCCCTTGTCTTCATCTTTATATTCCCTTTTAAATGAAAAATATCATTTTTTCAGTAAGCTCACAAAAACTTCAAAGGCAAACTATCAAGAAGAAAAAAATCATGTATGTCTCTTCTGAGGCTTTCTTGGATTCTTATGGCACCTCGGGATTTTTGGAGGGCAGGATATTAAATATTTCTTTTCCCTTTTCAAAGCAGTTAGAGAGAAGCGTGAGTGGCTGGGGTCTCTCCCACCCCTACTTGGGGAGCTTTAGATAGCATGTACCATTGATGTGTGACATGCTGCTCCCTTCTGAAAGCATCGAGAATATTAAAACCCTCCTATTATCTGTGCTTAGCCTCCAGCCTCCTTTAATGATCCTCCCAGATCTTGCAAAAACTCAGACTAAATCGACTTATGAGTTCAAATAGTAGAAACAGTGTCAATTAATGGTTCTTGTCAGGACCCATAAATTATGGTACCTAACTGTTAGCCATTTTTATGTCTTCCAACAGTGCTTGGGCAGCTCATTAAAGAATTTCGCCTTTGCACTGATGTGCTCCTCAAAAGAACAATCAGCCAATCAGATAGATCTCTGTGGCTAAACTCAGGCCAGTAGCACACATATTACATTTCCACGGGCAGAACCTTCCTCTCTGACATTTGAATGGATGTTCTTTTTATCTAAAATGTTTACAATCATTCTTTGCTATATCCCAATCTTTAAAGATACCCTTTACAAGATTAAATGTAGGAAAAAAAATCTGTAAAATCCCGTTCTCTCTTTGTTCAAATATCAAGGAAGTTTAGATTATTTTGCGTAAGTGAATACTGATCAGTGTAATTGAGAGGATTCATAGCCTTTTCCTGCCACCATATGAAATGTAAAATGAGATTGGGAATAATCATTCATAAATCCATGGGATAAGAGTAAAGGTGAGAGATTTCTCAAATCTGAATCCGCCCTTTGCAAAACCACAGCCTTGAAGCAGTTGCTTCCAGGAGCACTGACTAAGTAGCCTGATTTACTAACAATAATGCCATTTCTTGTTTTAGTGCAGTAGTCAAGAATTTGGGGACAAATCCTGCCCTCCACGAACAAGCTATTTGAGATATGACATTTAAGATCATTTTACCCCTATTTCCCACCTAATCCAAAGCACAGTAGAGAGAACCTTCTGCCACCGTGAGAAATGAATGCATGCAAGGAACATATTAAACACTTTATACTCAGGGTGTCACATAAATATTGACTAGAATTGTTTTCTATATTTTTGTCTCACATAATATAACCATGACCGATCAAGGAATATGGCCAAACAGTTTGTAACAGATGTGGTCAGAGATTGCATTGTCAAGTCTTGGCCCAAAACTTTGTGACCTCCTCATCCGGAGATGACAAGACCTTAGCATTAAAGCTGACTGTCCCTGTGGATTACATCTGGTATGGAAATGACAGCTCAGGAAATTCCCAGCATGCCATGTGCCGTGACTAATGGAAAATTTTACTTTTCTCACTATCACCTGTGTGACTACAAAAAGCCATTTAAGTCTAGACCTTCCCACCTCATTAAAAATATGTGGAAAGGGGAAAATAAGAAATCTCACTGCAAACAGAACTGAATCAGTGTTTATAAGTTTATAAAACCATTATAATTGTAGCAAACTATTTTAAGTAAATGGCAAGTCAGCCTTGTATGATATCAAAAAACCAGAAACCATTTCTTGGGTGGGAAGTTATGGGTTGCAGTAGACTTGAACTGGAACTCAAGGCAAGGCAAGTTACCAATGTTAGTATCAGTCTTTGCTATTATTCAATCTCAACAACAAAATTTAGTCAGAAATACACCTGAAGATATAGTACGAATTTTAGAATGTAACACTTTCAACAATGTAAAATTAAGAGAAGGGGCTGGGGAAAGACTCAGACAGTGAAATGTGCTCTGGATGTTCATAGGGCACAAATTTGGATTCTCACACTCTCCACAAAACTGCAGGCATTTTTATAAGCACCTATAATTGTAATATTGTGGAGGCAAAGACAGAAAGACCCCTGGAGCTCACTGAGCAGCTAATGTTGCAGAATCAGTGAGCTCCAGGTGCAGTGAGGGACCTTGCCTTGGAAATGGTGGAAAGTGATTGAGGAAGATGCTCAGCATTGGCCTCTGTTCTTCACATGTGCAAATACACATTTATATGTACACACATACTTACACTGGAGCACACACATGCATAGATCAAAAAAACATAAGATAAAATTCTATTTAGAAGAGAAAACTGAAAAGTAACAGTAGCTTTGTCAATATTAAGTAAAAAAATTAATCATTTTCAAATATACATAGAACATTTTAATTGAATATCATAGGCCCATGGTCTAATATTGTACTACTTTTAAAGGAAAATTTTATTTTAGATTCTTGTTATTAGAAATTTTCAACTATGGTCTTGATGACCACTTGGCAGAGATATTACAAAGAGATACTCTGCTTTTTTAAATAGTATAAAAGAAATGAAATACGTACTTAATTTTGTTAAATGCAATGTTTGGCATATTTCCTTAGGAGGATGGAGTGATTGTTCAGTGGCTTAGAACACTTGATGCTCTTGCAGAGGACCTGAGTTAGGTTTGCAGTCCCCATATGCAGATCCAAACCTTCTGTTAACTCCAGTTATGGGGGTTTTGATGCTATCTCCTGTATTCTGATGGCACTATGTACATATGATGCACAGCATACATGTAATCAAATACCCAAGTGCATAAAATAAAAATAAATGCATCATTTAAAGAAAAAATACATTTTGAATTATACTGGTATGCTAATTTAAATGAAAATGCCCCCCCATATTTTAATATGGTATTTTGTATTTTAATATGCTTAATATTGTAGCTACTAAAATACAATTTTCAAGTAGAATTTCAAAAATTGGGTATTATGCAAAATACATACTTACATATTTGCAATATTTAACTCATAAGATTCCTCCTCTCTTGACATCTGGATTATCCAAAGCCTTTATGCTTTAGCAATTAAAACTGTGGAGACAAGGCTCAGCTTGTGTCATGTGCCCTTCACTCCTTCCTCATTGAGCTTAACCCTTTAATGAGGAAAAACACTAGTGGAACTGCTTTGAAGGATTGAAATTGGGCCTTATTGGAGGAGATTGTGTCACTGGAGGCAGACTTCGAGATTTCAAAAGAGTTGTAGATCCCCAGTGATCTCTGTCTGTCTGCCTTGTGGTTGTGGATCAAAATGTGAGCTCTCACCTGTTCCCTTATTCAGCTATCATAGACTCCAGCCCTCTGAAACCATAAGCCAAATTAAACACTTTCTTGGTTATGGTGTAATAGAAAAATAAGAAAGTTTACATTTAAAAATTTGGGACATACTACACTCAGTGTTGGGTTTATGGTTAACCAAACTGTTTTCAAGCCCCATGTCATATAACTATCCACAGAGTAACACAAAAATATTTAACTTTTAATAATACCTAGTCTAATTTTTCATCTAACCTACTTATAACTTTTAATAATGCGTCATTATTGCTAGAATGGTATTCAACAGGGTTGTTTGTGATACATCATTATAGGGATAGTTAAGGCTCATTGGGGGTTGTTTTATGATTTATGTCAACATTGCAAGGGGAATAGAAATTGCACATAAAGGTAACAACCTGGCACTGATAACAGAGAAGGAATAAGAAGACAGTTTGAACGAACCAGAATGAAAATAAAAAATAAATAGTAAAATATATAGGGGAAGCTTTATTGGAAAAAAATGTGCTTCCTAGAAAAGCAGCCAAGAGTAAAATCCCAATTTTATAAAACCACCTAGTAAACATACTACATATAGCATTGGTCATAAGGCCCTTTAGTGGAAAAGTAGTCACGGTGAGTTCATAAGGCCCATTAGTGGGTGCTTGGTCACTGTAAGGTCAGAACTCAGCTTTCTGAGCTCATTGTGGGTTCACAAAAGTCCCTAGCAAGCATGTGGTCACTGTGGTGAGTACATTCCCTGCTCATCTCTCAACACTCACATGGTCTCTAGGCCCAGTCCTGACTGTCTACAGTTCCATAATATGTTTCTACTCGGGACCTTTGAAATGGCATGTGGCTCACTACGTGGCTTGTCCAGATGGACATAGAAACACTCCATTTTCTCCAAATTAAATCATTACTTACATTAACTTAATGACATCTTTACTTACTGTGTACCAAGAGAAAAATGGTGACCCCTTCTCCCTCAATCCTTCTTATGTTCACTGTTTTTCATAGCATTTAACACATAATTACCTTCCAAAGAAATGAAAAGTAATTGAATATACATTCCCTTTACTGTTTTTCTCACTCACTTGTGAATGCCATAAGGTCAGGGATTAAGTCTGATTCACTCCCTGGTACCTCCTTAGTGTGTAACATAAGAATTGCCATATAGCAGGTAGTTCATGAATGAAAATTGAAGAGGGGGGGGCAACCAATCTTGAGCTCAGGAAAATTGTTTTTTAATTCTCAATTTAAATTCATATTTTAGGTGTTCTGACAGGAGCATAATATTGTACAAGAGAATGGTCTCAGTGTCTAATTGCATTTTAAGTTATAATAATTTTAATAACATCATTTTCCATCTACCCTTTTGTAACCAACTCTCAATAGACTGGGGCTTGAACTGCCAGGGAACATCAGCTTTGTATTTTAATATGCTTAATATTGTAGCTACTAAAATACAATTTTCAAGTAGAATTTCAAAAATTGGGTATTAGGCAAAATACATATTTACATATTTGCAATATTTAACTCATAAGATTCCTCCTCTCTTGACATCTGGATTATCCAAAGCCTTTATGCTTTAGCAATTAAAACTGTGGAGACAAGGCTCAGCTTGTGTCATGTGCCCTTCACTCCTTCCTCATTGAGCTTAACCCTTTAATGAGGAAAAACAATGTCCTATAGATAAGAGGTGAGGGTGTTCTCAAGTGGAAGTTAGAAAGCAGTGCTCACTGAGTAAACATAGTAAATGACTTCAACAGCCTTCTGGAAAAAAGTATGCATGCATCCTTTTTAAATATAGAAAACATGACTAACAGGAGTCTTAATGTAGTGACTCTCAACTGGGCTATTTCATCATGTCTGAAGACATGATGTCACAAACTGTGGGAGAGGCCATCTGCTCCTGGAATCTAGTGAGTAGAGGTTGAAGATGCTGCTCTGTGTCCATACTACATATAGCACTGGTTTCTCATTGAGAACAAGAAAAGGGACTACCTATCACAAAATGCTACTAATGCCACAGCTGAGAAAGCACACTGTATGCTTGCTTCAGCAAGCAATTCAGTCACGTAGGAAATCTTTTCCTTACTGGGAAAGGACTGTCATCAGGGTGGTGAAGCAGTAGATGGACTTACCTCCATATCTGGGACCTCAGCAATGTACTCAGTGTTTGACATAGGCACTGAGAGAAATGGTAGCATTCTCCAAAGTAAATTTATCATTTTACTTTGAACATACAAATTTCATAGACTTGGAATACTTTTCTGAGATTTCCAATTTTTACTTTCAACATAGAAGTATTGTTATATGATTAATCTAAAATTAGGAAAATTTATTGGCATCACCAAGACCCCAAAGTGAACACTTCACAGGGACCAATTGTTCTGTGTTTTGGCTTCTAACAGATTCCAGACTCAGACATACTTGAGTTTCTATCTGCTACCATTGATTTTGATAATCAGTAGCCTTTCCCTCAGAATACAATATCCGGATTTAAATTAACAATCATTTTCCATATACTGTACAGTGGTTAATTAACTAATGTAGGTATTAGATGGAGGACAATGGAGAGATATTTCCTAGTGGCATAAGGAGAGTGCTGGGAGCCAGTCAGGACTTTAAATCCCAGCTTTACTACTTGTGGTATGACCTTGGTAAAAATCAATTAAACCAATATTTACCTCATATTGAAGATGTGGATAATACTTAAATCTCCTGTGGGCAGTGAGATAAATGCCGGTGAGCTAATTAATTTACAAATTGTAGGATAGATTATAAGTATGAAGCACTAATTCCCCTCATTGGTAATGACTTCACATAAATTTGAGACATTGTGGATTGAGGGCTCTAGAGTGAGAAATCCAAATTTAACTGGAGCAAATTGTAGAACCAAACCTAAGACAAGTCCTCGGACTACTAACCCAATGCTCCTTTTAGTGTGGCATTTATTCTTTAGATTTGTATGATCAAAAAGCCAGCAAGAGTTCCCTGCACATGTAAATTTTCTGTAGTTGTAGATCACAGATACACTGACAACCATTGAATAGAATCCTTTGGAATTCATGTTAATAACAAAATCAAAGAATAGCTTGCATAGTTTATAATTCTTTAGCTTATATATTGTTTATTCTTTATATGTGACTTCCATATTATTATTTTATTAGACAGAGCAGCAATTCAAAACAATTTCAAATTAGATGTATTCCCTATTACCCCACCCCTTATAGGAGTGTCATCCCTTGAGTTCACCAGTGTGCAGACTCTTCTCTTCAGAATTGTCACACCACTAGGATTCTGAACTTAAGCCACACAAACAAACGGGATCATACCTCTCCCGATGCATCTTCTCAGTATCAGCAGTACACCTCAGACTCCAGGCTGAGTTATTAGAGAGGAATAGTCTCAGTTTGCAAATAAGAGGGGAGAATAGGGTTCTTCATTCAAAGTGACATGTCATGGTTCAGTTTAGATGGAGTTTCTGTCCCGCCAGGTCCTGCAGCCCTTTAGTCACAAATAAATACACAGAGGTTTATATTAATTATAAACTGTTGGGCTGATGGCTCAGGCTTCTTATTGGCTAGCTCTCTCTTAATTATTAACCCATTCTGTTAATCTATGTATTGCTATGAGGCTGTGGCTTACCCATAAAGCTCTAGCATATTATTCCTTCGTTGGCTGCATGGCATCTCTCTGGTGACTCACTCTTTTCATTCCTCTTCCCAGAATTCTCCTAGTCTAGTAGCCCTGCCTATACTTCCTGCCTGGCTATTGGCCAATCAGCATTTATTCATCAACCAAGAAGAAAAACATATATTTACAGTATACAGAAGGACATCCCCATCAGTTCAGAGAAAGCATGGGTGCTGCCAGGGTCTTTAACATGTCCCTACACAATATCACCACACTAGCCTCTTTATTCTTCTGTTACACACACACACAGATAAAAGGCTGTCTTATGTTTGTAATTACCACCAACACTTTTTGTTCTCTCTGGAAATTGTGTGTTATGGTCTAGACATTTTCAGTACCAAACACATCATCATGTATTCCATAAGAGTTATGTTTGGTCACATGATATTAATGGTGGCCTTTGAAAACCCCACAAAATTTCCTTCCTATGTTTTGTTCTATTCTTTGGTTCCTAGACCTTCATTATGCCCACTAGCCTAGGATGAATAAAATATTTTCACTTGATATAATTTTAATGACCTGATTCATATCTGTTGCTTTCATACATATTCATATTAAGACCACATAACCCCAGAAAAAAATGGAACTTATGTTATGAATTGATTAGCGTATTAAGCAATCGTATCAGATGCATACAAAGTAATATGTTCTGTTATCTGAAATGATGGGTTTTTTAGGTTAAAGCTTTATTTATTCAACAGCCTGTAACTCCTATATCATACATAACAATCATAAAAATATTAAAGACAAAGTGCTAGTTAAGGTTCACCTAGTAAAACAACTGTACAAAGAAGGGAATGCCTACAGCCTAGGAGTAATTTATTAGACTGTCTCTATTCTATGCAAGATTCTTAGAATTTAAATCCTGTTTTCTGGGCAATGCAGAAAAGGCAGGCTTAGAATATCTGAAACATGTGACTACTTCCCAATATACAGTTTCTCTCACAAAATTCAATGGAAGGATCAGATGAGCAAACATGTACTATGCACTATGCCATGCGTGAATTCTTGAAAAGCAGAGGGTTATATCTGTGCACGTGTGTGTGCGCGCGCACATGTTAGCATATGCATGTGCAAGTATATGTGTGTATATCCTCATATGTGTGTGCAGGGGTGTGTGTGTGTGTGTGTAAAAATAATGCAATGTTACCCCTCTAAGCAAAAGCTATGTTGCTTCAAAGAAGAGGATAGTACTTCCCCTGTTATTTCAAGTTGTAGGTAGTGGAAATCTCTGAGCCTCACCCTGTCCTTCAAGGGGGAAGTGAGGAAATGACTTGTTTAATTCCACATCAAACTATCCAGCAATGTTTTCAAGATAGATCTACTTAACACTTTTTAATGTGTGAGATTCCTGCCCGTACCCTCAGCACAAACAAACAAACAAAAGATCAGAATTCAGTTAGCATTCTATCTGCTACTCCATTTGTTCTTATACCCTTGAAAAGTCCAAGTTATTTTGGGATAGCTGCTTATAAGCTGCCACTATGAGATGACATTTAAAACTAGTGAAAGAGATATATAGTGCCCTCTCTGAACAAACAGAGCCAGTCTTGCCTGGAAAGCTGGCATGGGGTGCTGTGTTCAGTCTCACTCTTCTGTGCATACAGCATCCCACAAATTATAAATTCTGTTTCACAGAACTACAATATTTACTACCAGAGGAAAATAGATTATTAATTACAGCCAAGGGCTGCTTTGATTAAATATACAATTAATTAGCTATGCTAAGCCCATCCATCCCAGAGCTCCTAATATTTTCAGCCCGATGATTCTTCTAGTACTTTTAATTAAAATTGTTCTAAAAAGCCACAAGTTAGCTGCATGTGCACTTAAACTGAAGTTCTCTCGGCAGTGTTTCACTGCTTTCCATATGCCACATAATTAATCTTTAGTGATTAAATGTACATAAAATCATCAGAGATGCAAAGCAATTTGTGCAGACATGGAACAATGGAGAGCTTTTACCAGACCCTGGCAGGATCGTTTTATCTGCTGAAAATTATTTCAAAGCATAAAGATGTTAATTGTTTGAAGGAAGTAAATTTATACAATTTACCCATTTCCACATTCTCCCAAATACAGCAAAATAAAATAAACAGGACTGAGATGTTCTGTAGCAATTTAAGTACATGATGACTCTATCTCTATTTGTTGTTACATCCAGCCTGTTGCCCTGTTTTTTTTTTTTTTTTTTTTTTTTGCTTCCTAAGGCATACATAGAGCCTGTTAATACACTCTGTTCACAAAACTCAAAGTATGTATGACAATCCCATAATGTATATTACACCGACACCAAGTAGTGGGGAGAAGAAGCCAAGTGCTCACACAGTGCTGCTCCCAATGCCATTGCCTAATTGTTTCTGCACACACCCAGACCGACCCAGAGCCCCAAGTGAGTGCAGATCTGCATCCAGGCCAGCTGCTGTTTTCTTGATGGTCTTTCTGTTTGAATGCCTCACTAACTGTGCCTACTACAAAGAAAGTGAGAGCACCCACGTAGTATTTCTGCCCGTACTTTGTCCCATCTCTGAAGCTGTCACAGCTAACAGTGTCATGCCACATATGTTCTAGGATGGGCCCTGAACAGGGTATCTCAAGGTAAAAGATATTCTAAGTATCTCACACAAAATAGTGTAGTTGCTATTTTAAATAAATATATTCAGTTTTGTCTTTGACAGCATTCTGTCTTCTATCTTTTACAAAGATTTATTCCTTTTACATGTATTTGTGTGTTTGAACATACATATATATATATATATATATATATGTTTGTACATATATAAATATGTATGTGTATGTATAATGTACAAACACACACACATATGCAACATATGTGTCTACCACTCACAAAGGCCAGAAGGAAAGGCCAGATTTCTTAGTACTAGAGTTACAGAATGTTGTAAGTTGTCCAGTATGGAAGGAGGGAATAGTTATATTACCTTTTTCTTTTCCAAAACTATGAGTTTGAGGAAGTTAAGAGGAGGTTTGACATTGAGAAGCATTGACCTCTGGATGTCAGTGCTTTGAAACTCCCCTCTGGACCTGACCTTTCTGCCATGGGTTTACATCATAGACTGAGTTCTAGCAGGTTGCAGAGTATATTCAAGTGGCAGAACTGATTGCTCTAAATGATTTAAACTTCCTGCCTCTTCTAGAATCATGGCAATTTGTTCAGATTTGGACCTGTCCTTTCACATTAGTGTGAAATCCTGTTTCTCCTTTAGACTCTAGGCTGGAGATGCTCCTGCTGAGAAACTGGGCCATGAAAGTCCTTTCCAGAGTTACTTCTCATATTCTAGAGTTATTACATATTCCACTTGGTAAAGTTTACATTCCACATGATATATTTTAGAAGAAGTTCATAGAAAGCATGTGGAAAAGGGGAGGGAGAAGAGATAAGTGGTAGGTGACAGTCAGATTATAGATAGATAATAGATGATAGGTCGATGGGTAGATAGATAGATAGATAGATAGATAGATAGATAGATAGATAGATAGATAGATAGATAGATAGATAGACAGAGACAGATTTATAGTGGGGCAGCCTCCTACTTAGCCAGATGGACAGATAATACTCCAAAGATCACAGTTCAGGCAGGTATTTTCCAGAAGTATGTATTTTCCAAAACAATGGCTAAAATTAGAAGACTACAAAAGATGCACTTCTATATAGAATTCATTTATGGCTTTGTGATAATTTTTTTAGCTTTCACAGCTCGCATTCCTGCTCACTGTGGACCTA
Organism: Cricetulus griseus; assembly: GCF_003668045.3. Taxonomy (NCBI): domain Eukaryota; kingdom Metazoa; phylum Chordata; class Mammalia; order Rodentia; family Cricetidae; genus Cricetulus; species Cricetulus griseus. The sequence goes on from NC_048595.1 coordinate 389,260,999, forward strand.
CCTGATCATAGTACAAATCCCAGGAATGTTGCATGGAAAGCTACTTAGGTGTTTAGACCCATAAGAATAAGAACAGGAGTATCCAACCACCATTTCACAACCCTTTCAGTATCTTCTCCCACTTGGACTTGGGTGTTACCTAGTCTCAGCCAAGGCACATATCACATCTCCCTATTTCCTTCCTAGTGATTTCTCTACTTCATTCAATTACTTCTCAACACAGCCCTCAGGGTTATTCTCCCAAATATAAATGAGACCATGCAGCTTTCAAAGGTTTGCATACAAACTGCTAGGAGGGCGTGGCCTGTAGAGGGCAATGGGATCCTTGTTAGCCTCCTCTCCAGGCTTCTCTGTACCCTCCACACACAGTCCTCAGAAGATCTACACATCTATGCCTTCAACTCAGGGTTCCTTTCCTTTAATTTTGCAGTTTATGAATCTCTTCACTGTTCAAGACCCATCTCTTGGTCAAAGGATGAAGTGACACCACAGCATAGCCATGAATCTCCTTATTCCTTTGTTGTTCCAAAGAATTTTGAACACTGCCAATAAAATCCTTGCAATTTTATGCCATGCTATGTATCTAAACTCATTAATTTCTTGAAATACAATACTTGATATCGAGAAAACCAATTATCTAGATATGATCTTAGAATACATTTATGTGTGTAATATGCTTTGTTCATATTTCCCCCATTACCCTCTCTTATGCTCTCACAAACCCTTTCTTCTTCCCAATAAGTCTACTCCCAACTTGCATATCTTATTCCTCCTTTGGTGGCCCAATGCCTTTGATTAGGGTTGCCTACATGAACATAGGGGAGAGGTTATTTAATTGAACAAGGATGCCTTACCAGTGGATACACCTCTAAGGAATATAACTCACCTTCCCTAAGCAGCTAATAACTACCTGTAGCTCCCCAAAGTATGGGAAAGTCTCCTGCACCCTTCCCTCACCATGATAGCATGCTAATGGTCACAGTCTTGTGCGGCTCTTGTCTAGGTTGGCATCACCACCACAACTTATAAGTAAAACATTGTAGGATTTTGTTGTTGCTATTGTTATGTTGTGTGTCTTTTTTAATAGTTATTGTGCTCTCAATACAAAGATGAGAGCAAGAATCCCCGCCCCAGGGTCAGAAATATATTTCTTCTTCTTTGGCCAAATGGGAAAAATGAATTGCTCTGTCAAAACCTTTAACTACTAGCAGATTTTTAATGGGTTGTTTGATTGCAATGAAGTTTCATTCTTCATGAAAACTTTGAATTGAAGTTAACACTATTTTCCTGGTTTGTGCCTTTTGTCTTTTCATCCTCAGACCTGTTGCACATGATGCTATGTCTCCAGCAGAATTTCTCATTAAGTTTGAGATAGTAGGATCTGATATGTCAAAGACCCAACAGATAGGTTATTAATAACCACCTGCATGAGCTGTACATTATCTTGGGAAGTGAAAGGTCAGGGCACAGTGGTTATCCTATCATTTCATCAGTGGACTCCTCTCCATGGGCTTTCAGTCATTACTCACTGTTCATAGAACCACTTGAGATATAAAACATCTTTTTGTAGGAATGAGAGAACTCCCACAATTAGCCAGGAGGCAGCCATTTATCTTTTTAAACAGCTTAGCTTGGAGAAGAACAGGATGCTCGGTGATATTCACCAAATGAATTGTTATGACAGTGATAAAGCTGGTGGTACCAATTTTGGATTTTTGCCTATAGGGATGTGTGCTTGTGCATGTACGTGCATGTTCTCATGTGCATAGAAGAGAGAAAATCAAGTAAAGGAGTGAGGATGTGTTTCTCTAAAGATATGCAAAAACAAACAAACGGGGGTGCAGATGGCTCAGCAGTTCAGAGCACTTGCTACTTTTCCAGAGGACTCTGAGTTGGGTTCCCAGGGTCCATTTGGCCAGCTTCATTACCTCTTGTAACTCTAGTTTCAGGGGATTCCACACTCTTCTCTGGCCTCAGATGACACCTGCACACACACACATTAGTTTTAATCTTGAAAAACTTTAAAAGATATGTGAAAACAGAAACAAACTCAGTAGGAGGATCTTCAGCAGCCAATCCCTTATAATTATTTGGGAAATCAAAATGATTATAGAATAGATCCATTTTTAACTAATGACAAAACAGTACTTTGGAACAGTTCAATCTGACATAATTTTTACTCATTAAAAAGTCCAAGGTGGCAGCTAATTCAGAGATTTGTGATTGGTCAACATGCAGAGGATAGGTGCCTGTCAGTACAAAGCCCTAAGTGGAACATCTACATAATACCCCCAGTTCCCACAGCACAGGGAACACCATGGAACAGGAGACAGAAATATTGTACAAGCCAGTGGTCATGAAAGACTGGTATAAATCAGTGTGCTCATACAATCATAGCAGCTGTGGCTACTTACTCTATAGCAGCACTAGACCAAGTCAATCAGCATCAGCATAGACAGAGGTGGTACCCTAGCAGAGGAACTATGGCAGGTGATAGTTGCTAATGGAAGGAAAGTGAGTTTTCTTCAGCAGTTTTGTTTTGTTTTTGTTTTTGTTTTTTTGTTTGTTTTTCAAGACAGCATTTCTTTGCATAGCCCTGGCTGTCCTGGTACTAGCTCTGTAGGTCAGGCTGGCCTTGTACTCATGGAGATCCAACTGCCTCTGCCTTCTGAGTGCTTGGATTAAAGGTTTGTGCTACTACAGTCTACAGCAGTCTTAGCCATGGTAGATTCTGTGCCCTAGTGGATGGCCCCAGACCCACACACATATGAGCAACAATAATTAACCTTCAGTATGTTGTTTCTAAAAAAGACACAAAGCAGGAGGAGGTCAGAAGGGAAAGTGTTGGGGGTACATGATCTAATTATATTATATACATGTATGAAATTTTTTTTAAGTTCTAAGAAGCACACAAAGAATTCTCAAGTATCATTCACTTACATTCCCAAATTTTTGACATTAGTTAACATTGGCCTTACATTCCTCACATTGTGTCATAAAGGTTGACTACCCATAGCAAATAGATGTGACTTGGCTCCTAATGGGAGGGGACTGAGAAGGATGCAAGGTGATTCCTGAGGTATTTCTGCTAAGAATACATAATCTGAATCTAGAAAAAACAACACAAGATAGAACCAAATGGAGGAATGTCCTACAAAACTACACATCAACTCCAGGAGAAGTTTCTAACTGCTACATCATCTCAACAAAAGTTACATGTTAGCTCCCCTTGAAATTGTTGGACTCAAACTCATAATCCCCTTTATGCTTCAGTTTCTGAAGTGCTGACACTGCAAGTTGTGCCACTATGGCCTGGCGAGGGGGGGTACTTATATTTGGTAGAGTTTTGGACAGAACCACAAGGCAAGGATAATTAAGTGGAAGATTTAATGGTAGGAAAAAATGAAGAGATGTTGGCAAGTGAGGGAAAAATTCTAGGAAAGAGCAATAAAGGGAAGTCTGATTATTAATTGATAAAGGATACTTGTACGTATTTATGGGTTATAATATGGCATTTTAGTATATATTGAACTGTGGGAAGATGATTTAATCTAGTTAGCATATTTGTTGTAGAATGCATTTGGTTTTGTGTAGTGAGTTCTTTCCGTATCTACTTACAATTTAGGAATGTGCAATTAATCCATTTTTATCCTGTGCCCCATATTATCCAACAGACTTGGAAAGAGTGATAGGAATAGGGAGATGCTTAGACAAAAGTCTTTTTTGGTCTGTAGACCTGGAAAGGGATGTGAGCAAAATCATAGCAAGCACTGGCAACCTAAAAACCACACAAGGAAAAGAATGTCTCCTTATCATTGGTGAGCCATCCACATGCAGGAACAGGGATGCTTGCAGAGGCCACATATAGGACTCAGAATTTGTTCAATCCCAAATGTGACTGCATGGAGCTCGGCAACTAGATAAGAAAAGGACAGAAGAAATGATTGATTCTAACATAAGGCGAAGAAAAAAAAAAAGGAAAAAACAGTTGTGAAAGGGGCGGCCCCGAGAGGTTTTGTCAGCATGCTTATGAATTGATTCATGAACAGTTTTGAAAAGATCACAACAGATTCTTTACACGTGAAAATGAAAGAAAAAAAAGTGAGCATTTGTTATATCTAAGAAATTCTGTCAGAGTGAACTCTGGGTAGCTCATGGAGCCCAAGCTGGACCATTTTATGATGTTGTGACTCCCCTTCCCACATTGGGGAGTTTTGATACCAGGTCTAACTAGATAGCATAAGCCAAACTAGTACCTGCAACCTTCCTGCTTCAGCCTCCTGAATCACAGTTCTTTGAAAGTCTCTCTGGATTGTTGGAAGTCTCAATAGAATCACATATATCATTTATGCTAGCCTACTTGGGTTTGTTAGGTTGTTGATGTGTAAGGTATCTGTCTTAGTGTTTATTGCTGTGAAGAGACATCATGACCATGGCAACTCTTACAAAGGAAAACATTTAATTGGAGCTGGCTTACAGTTTCAGAGGTTTAGTCCATTCTTATCAAGGCAGGAAGCATGGTGGCACACAGGCAGACATGATGCTAGAGAAGGAGCTGAGAGTTTTCCATCAGGATCTGCAGCAGCACAAAGAAGAGAGAGAGCCACTGGATCTGACTTGGGTTTCTGAAATCCCAAAGCTCATCCCCAGTGAACAATTCTGAAAATAAGGCCACACCTACTCCAAAAAGTTCACACCTCCTAATCCATGTCAAGTGGTGCCACTCTCTAATAGCCAAACATATGAGTCTGTGGTGGCTATTCCTATTTAAACCACCACAGTGCCATACAAAGCACTTAGCAAGAAAGTATCCAAAATGTCACAAGTTATAACTTAAGCAATGGTATCTGTTGGGGTAGCATACAAATCCAGAGCATTCAGCATGCACACAGACATACAAGAGACCAGCAACTGTTGACAGACAGTCTGCAGCCAGCATGCCATTATTCTTTTCTGCACAAAAGGACCTCAAATCACTGGAGAGAACAGTAGGTCCCAATGTCAGAAAGTTGCATTATCTGGGCCAACCATGTGCCTGCAACCTGGGAGTTTGAGAGTTCCAGGGAATCTGTGGCACACTCATACACAAGAAAATGAAGCCACTCCCCGCTCCATTGTCCAGGCAAGACAAAAGAAGCTTCAGGCTCACTTCTGAGTGAGCCTGCTCATTTTTTCACATGGATATTTCCTGTATAATCCTCTAAACGCCAACCACTGGACTGTCTGAGGAGGACACTGAACAGAAGGGATATGGAGATCAATGCACTCTATGTTTTTACATACTAGTTATATGAATAATGAATATATACCTACCCAGAAGCAAATATATACCTATACCAGAGCAAAACTGTTGAGTTTTGCTCACTGATAACATTATTTAATTAAAAAATCAGTTAATTTTAGTCAATCTCTCAAGAGGTTTTCTCCATAATTTTTAAATGTGTTTGACAAAAGCTCCTGCTATGACCTGTGGCTGGGTTCTAACTCACAATCCTTGCTCAGTCTCCAGAGTGCTGGGTGCAGGTGTGTGTAATGCAAGCACATCCAGCCTTCCTTCTATGACTTCATACATGATTACTTTTACTATGTTTTACATCCTCTGTAGCACTTAACTTTCATAACAGGAGTCCTCATGGAATCAACATAAGTTTAGAAAAGGGGGGGCATGAATACATGCTCAAATTATTTCAAACAATTTGAAAATTATGTCATAGTATTTTAATGAATAGAGGTTTAGAGTTATTTTGAATTATTTTGATACCAACCACTTTAACAGAAATTGAAGTATCACTTCCCATTTCTGTGACATGTCACTGCAGCATGATTTGTAGCATCTCTCCAGTTAGCAAGTAGAGAGTTTATGATCAGTAAAAATAAGCACTTTCACTTTTGAGCCTTAGGCAAAATTAATGAGCTCCAGTTAGGAGCAAATATACAAGGTCCCATAAGCTTACCAGGTGAAGCGTCATGTCCAAACAGAATTATAAAACTCTATAGTTACAATTTATATTTTCAATTTGAAATTGGGTCATAGCTGTACATAATCCTCAGTATCTATATTTCCCTTGTTAATTTTTTTTAATTTTTGAGACAGGATCTCTCTATGTAATCCTGACTGTCTTGGAACTTGTTGTGTATACCAGGTTTGCCTCAGATTTACAGAGAGCCACCTGCCTCTGCCTTCCAAGTACTGGCATCAAACACTTTGCTACCACATTCGTCTTAAGTATTCTTACATTTATTCTCTCTTGGAAGATACAGATGCTTAGAAAACCTTATTTTCTTTAAGAGACATGGAGGAGTCAGAGCTCTCATCAGCCCCAACTAGCTAGAACTGGCCACTCACTGGTAATTTCTTTGAACTAAAAAGTAGGGAGCCAGCTGTTTCCCTGAGTATGCAAGAGAATTGTGTATGTGGCTGGATGTAGAGAAAAGTCAGAGGATCAGTTTGTATCCAAATGAAGAAAACTGGCCCCTGGGAAGTATCATAATAAGTGACCAGTTCTTACAGTACATCCGAAATGGTAGGTGATGATTAAACAGCAGCTTTGTGAAATGTTTCCATAATATAGTTTATATATGAAAAGCTGCCTTCTTTCCTTAAATTCACAGGTTGCTGTGGATTAATTAGTCCATCTGCCACAACAAATGAATTCACACATCCTTTGCACAGGCTGCTGGAAAGTGAATTTTTTTTATCCACTTAAGATTGAGCTACCAAGATAATGAAAATATAATTACTTTTAAAAACATGACACATTTTTCGTACGTCTAAAAATTTATGTATGTTTATTACAAGCCATCACTCAGATATAAAATCTTAGAACTGTTTTCCAATGTAGAACTGACTGGAGGAAGAATTTCATGCAATCAGATATTAGCATCCCATCACATGTATTCTTTGAGTAATCAGAATATACACTTGCATCCAGACTCCAATTTGGTTTTCCTGAGCATATCTCCCCCGACCACTATTTAGTCTATAGCCACCTGTGGATAATCCTCTGCCATTATTTAAGCTGCATGAGCATACCCCTGTCCAGCTATCTAGTCTGCCAGAGGATAGCCCCATTCTACTATTTCGTATGCATAAAGATAGAGCTCCATGCTCTATTTGTCCTGAAACTTTATGTTTGGCATCTCTACCTCCTCTTCTTTGCGTTGGCCTTTCTGGTACCCTATTTTTTTAAATAATGTGTAGGCTTTCCCACTTACTTGAATCAAGTAGCTTATATACCTTTTCATGTCACAGTCCTCACTCTCTGAGATGGCCAGCCTGTTATCCAATGTCAACTAAGCCAATGTTAGCAGTTGTGCTGTAACTGAAATGAAATTACTTCTTTGAAATACAACTGTAGTGTGCTCCAGATATCCTTATCAAACATTAAGCTATTATAGTGACAGATGCAATTGTATAATTTGATTTATGGCACTTGATTTCTCATTCACTCCATCTCAAATCTATTCACAGAAGTCCTCTTTTCTATAGCATGCTTGAATCAAACTGTAACCCCTTGCTGGGTGTTGGTGGCACACGCCTTTAATCCCAGAACTCAGGAGGCAGAGGCAGGCAGATCTCTGTGAGTTCGAGGCCAGCCTGGTCTCCAGAACCAGTGCCAGGATAGGCTCCAAAGCTACACAGAGAAACCCTGTCTCGAAAAAAAAAAAAAAAAAAAAAAAAAAAAACAAAACTGTAACCCTTCATGAAACTCAAACTCTTTTGCATGAAGACTTTGAGCTCTGACCTGTGACATGGCATATTTTAAAAATCACACCTTGCCATCAGTTTTGCTTCCAAGCCTCTCTGTCCCTTTTCATCTTCCCCAAAACCAGCTTTCCTATTTCTAGCAATGTAAGATTACCATGTTTATCCTGTGTGTCAGGGTTAACGTTATACTCAGGTAGGTACCTTTTCTAGAGGGCTTCTCTACCTCCTGTTCTAAATTACACAACAAATAAGCACTGTGCATTGTCCGTAAAAAAATCATATTTAAGATTGAACTATAGAAGGATCTGAAAAACAGGGGGAAAGAGGACACAACAATGATGTTTCAAACTCACAAGGGTAGGATCCATGAAACACCAAACCCCTGATGATTTAAAAGCTTCCTACTTAAAAAAATTGGTCTTATAACTAATTTATTATTATTATTAACTAAATTATTAATTTGCTGCACAATTTAATCAGAGTTAATGTTAGATATTCCCCCAATATTGTTCCTTCTAGCCCTACCTGCAGATAACTGAGCAAGGCAACTGCCAGAAAAACCCTAATTAATCTATTCTTTCTTCTGTTGTGAAAGCCATAATTTATAAAATGGTGACCTTTTGGAAGGCTAACAGTATGTTGATGAACTTCAAGTGAAGTGAAAAAAAAAATGTGTTCGGTGTTGGTAGTCTTTGCATTTTCTAGGAGCTCACATGGGCATCAGAGCCTGTAAAGGTCAGAGACCTCTTTACTTTGAGAGATATTAAATGGCTTATGAAAATAGAGGTCAGCCATATGGTAAGCAACAGAAAAGAGCACTACCCAATGGGGAAGGAAGAGATTTGAGATTACATTGACTGTCCTTTTTAAAGATTATATTGGGCTGTTCTTAGAGCAAAGAATTAAATTTGCATATAAATGCCACAATTGTGAATGAATAGGTGTATAGGTCATAGAATAAACAGCAAACGGTCTTACTGTATAAATGTTAATATTGGCATACACTGAATGTTTCCATGAGAACTAGTGGGTACTTTTGCATCCTAAAAAACTTTTCAGTAAATTTTACGTTTCTGAAGATTTTATTATTCAGATTAAAATTGACAAAATTAACCTTAGCACATAGGTACACATGGGGTGATTATGGAAAGAAACTCATTTTTAATATAATATTTAATTGGGGGAGTTGAGACAGGGCTTCTCTGTGGCTTTGGAGGCTGTCCTAGCTTTTGTGGACCAGGCTGGTCTTGAACTCACATACATGTGTGGTGTACTTTCCATCATAGCTACATCTCCTTTGCCACCATCCAGCTTCCCTGGAATCCCCTTTAACATACCCTTCACAACTTCTTGCCTTTTTGTTTGTTTTTAACTCACTGAGTCCATATGCAGACATGTAAAGAGTCATCCATTAGAGCATTGGAATCCTACCTGTGACCATACCCCCAAAGAAAACTGACTTTCCCTTCCCAACAGTCATGAACTGCCAATAGCGTCTTAGCTAGGAGTGGGCCTCCTGAGGCCCTCCTCTATCCATGCTGGAATTGTGATTGACTTGATCATGCAAAACTCCTATGCTGGTAACCAAGCACAACTACTTCAGTTTGTGAATGCAATGGCCATGTCTTATCCAGAGGTCAGACAGCACTCAGTATGGCTCCTTCCCTCTCCTAGCTCTAACATTGTTCATGTCCCTTCTTCAGGGATATTTCAGGAGCCTTGGGATTGGCATTTATAGCTAAGCACTCATAGGCATTTATTCTCAGTACTAAGGAGTTATGTATCTCTGTATTAAGTAGTGATCATTATAAAAAGAAGCCTCTCTAAGAACATTGAGAACAGCTCAGGTCTATGGGTCCAAATATAAATATTTAGATGGCAGCTTGACAAGTATGGCCATTCGGCAGTACAATAATATGTTTCATCCCAGGGTCTATGACCTCCTCATCCATTGACTTGATCAGGTTTACAGTTTAAGTTTCACATATAAATTCTCTGCTAATGAGCAGGCTTCAACCTCAGTCAGAGGGTATTTGATTAGCCCCATACCATTCATTCCAGTATTGTACCACTAGGTACATTTTTACTGGAAGGTCAGTATTGTGCCATGCGGCATCTTCCCATGGGCAAGACCATTGATGTTTTTTCTTCCCCATGTGAATGTCACGCCCCTCCCTCTGTGGGAACTCTGAGGCAGGAGCTGAGGCAGGAGCTGATGCAGTAAGGAGTGCTGCTTACTGGCTTGTTCAGTCTGCTTTCTTATATATGCTAGGACCACCTACCCAGGGATAGCACCATGCAAAATGGAATGAGCCCTCAATAAGAAAATGCACATAGATTTGCCTATAGCCCCATATTATGGCTGCATTTAGTTTCATTGACCAAAACATAGCCAGCACAATGTATCTTAGCATTTCTCTCTGGCTGATTTCAAGAATCTATTTTTGTTCTGGTTTAGGTATCATATAATGGTAGAAGATTATGTTTTGTTTTTTCTTATTTGTTTCCTAATGCCTCCTATATTTGGATTGGTACCTCTTTTCTTCACTCTGGGATATGTTCTGTTATGATATTTTGAAAATGTTCCCTATGCATTTAGAATAAGATTACACTTCTATGTCTAATAAAATCGGATCTGTTCTTTTCAGAGTTTTACTTGTATACTGGAATGCTCACTAGTGTCTTACTATTATTATTATATCTATGTCCTTGTCACATTCCTCCAATTATTCTATCACATGTTCAAGTGCTAATATTCTGTTCTCTCTTTAATATATTCTATTAATGAGATTTTGGATAGTTATTTTTTTCTTTATTTTATTTTACATACCAATCACAGTTTCCTCTCCCTCATCTCCCTCCACCTCCTTCCCACACTCCCTTCCCCATCCACTCCTCAGTCTTCATTCAGAAGTAAGGTCTCCCATGAGTAAGGAATCAACAAAGCATGGCATATCAAGTTGAGGCAGAACCAAGCCCCCCAAAGAGGCAACTCAAGCATCAGGAAAAGGTCCTGGTCCCACTGCTAGGGACTCCACAAAAGATCAAGCTACACAACTGTCACACAGATGGAGAAGGCCTATGTCGGTCCCATGCTGGCTCCCTAGCTGTCTGTCCAGAGTCTGTGAGCTCCCATAAGCTCAGGTCAGCTGTCTCTGTGGGTTTTCCTATCATATCTTTCCCCCTTGCTCATGTAATCCCCCGCCCTCTTTTCTACTGGAATCCCAGAGCTCAGCCCAGTGCTTGGCTTTGGATCTCTGCATTTGCTTCCACCAGGTACTGGATGAAGGTTCTATGATGACAATTAGGGTAGTCACCAATCTGATTACAGGGAAAGCCAATTCAGGCACCCTCTCCACTATTGGTAGAAATTTAAGCTGGGGTCATCCCTGTGGGTCCCTGGAAGTTTCCTGGAACCCCATAATTGCCCCCTCTATCAAGGTATCTGTTTCGTTACTCTCCTCTTTATTCTACCATAACTAGACCATCCTGATCCCTTAAGTTCCTATCCCCCACCTCCAGTTCACCCAGGACATCTCATCTATTTCCTCTTCACAGTGAGATCTACATGTCCCTCTTAGGGTCCTCCTTGTTACCTAGTTTCTCTGGGGCTGTGGATTATAGACTGGTTATCCTTTGCTTTACATCTAATATCTGCTTATGAGTGATTTTTGTCTTTATGAGTCTGGGTTACATCTCTTAAGATGATTTTTTTTCCAGTTCTATTTATTAGCCTATTTTAATTTGACTCACTGTGATTTTTATTGCCAGCATTTCAAACTTAATTTTTCTCTAATATTTCTGTCTTTTTGTTAAATTCCTCTTTCATATCATCCCTAGTCTGCCTTATTTCATTAAGGCTCTCTGCTCATTTCTTTGAACATACTTAAAATCATTATTTTGAGTTCTGTTGGTTTTCATCTAATTTATACTAATAACTTTTTTATATTGTTATATTGTGTTAGTTTGGGGGGAAGGGTTGCACATATCATTATTTCATTTTTTTTTGGTTTAGTTTTTATCAACTATATTTATTTTAGTTGAAGTAGTTGCCATCGTCAAATAATACTTGGATGTAGTAAAGTTGAATGTATTGTTCAGAAAATAATTCCTTAATTCACAATCCCAGGGTGTATGGTGCAATATCTGGACTACTCCCTAAGTACAATATTAACTGGGAGAGCAATTCCAGGTGACATCACCACTATTCAAATATCATACTAATCAATTAATAAAAATGGCCCTTTCGACTTCAATAACTGTTGGAAGATAAATAACCAGTGATAATATGGAGTGTATTCAGACTTTAGTTAATAAGATTAGGAGTATGAGAAAGGAGTGTGGGTAAAGATAAGGGTTAAGTCTTAGATCAACTTTGTGCAGTAGCAAGGAGGAGAAAGTTGGGGTACTGTTTCAGAAAGTAACCAATGGGAAGAAAAGGGGAGGATATGAGGATTAGAAAACAACAGCAAAGAAAGACATGGGAATTGGGGGATATGAGATGGGCTAAAAAGTGTACTAAAGAATGCCTGATAGTGAACCAGGTGGAGAAACTCAGACAGGGGGTCACAAAACCCCAAGGAATATAAAAACTTGAGCAAAACCATCCTGACAAATGCATGGAAGAATGGAACTTAAGCAGAAAAACATAGGGAATGAAGCGAAAATTGCATGCTGGTAGAGCAGTGCTGAGTTGAAGGGTGAGGTTCACAGAACCTTCTGTCTCTAGCAGGCTCTATGTGGTACTGGGGACCCTGGCCTCTACTGTGGCTGCTTCTAGTTCTGCGGATCTGGTGTGCATCAGGAACAGCACTTCTTTCCCCACTGTACTGCTCTCTCCAGGGCAGCTTTCTAGGCAGGTTGGTGTGGCACCCACTGGAGAAGGCTTCCTGGAGAGCTCTGGTTCTCAGCCTTCCTGCCTGTTTCTCTGCAGAGATCTCCTCTAGCTTCAACCAGCCATTTATAGACATTGTCTCTTTGTTGATCAAGAGCTCGGTGTGTTTTAAATTGTTGTTTTCTTTCACGAGTTTCAGCAGCAAGGTTCCTAGTCTGCCCCCTTACCTGGCACACCCCCTAGTCTGGGGAAACTCAATTTTTAAAGTCATTTTTGCTTTGAAGGTCACTGAAACAAATATGAATACTGAACATAAAATTAGGTTAACACATAGGCAAGACATCAAGCCACCTCAGGGAAAAACTAGATTAATGGCATTGTCTGTCTGCAGCTTGCTGACAGACACACTTTATGCACCAGTAGACTCTAATGTGTGACTGAGGCAAGCCTGACCACACATTTGCCCTTTCCTTAGACATTTCTTGAAGCTCCTTCCAAGGGGTGTGGTACTTCACCCTGTCACTGTCAGGCAGAGGTTGTTTTTGATGCAAGGCCCTCATAAAGGTAGCACAGCAACACAGTTGCAGGAGAGGGTTAATAGACATGGATACAATGGGAATTCTTTCAGAGGAAAATGGCATGGAACACAGCAAGAAAGAGTTCACTAAACTTAAGGATAAAAGACGGAAATGAGTCGGCAGTTCTCACCTCTGTTCAGAACGTTCAAAGCTTCTAATTGCCAATTGCTCATCACCATAATCTAAAACTCATAAATACTGACCATACTGGGATACATGGAGGATGGCAATGTTCATTATGGAGCCCCAGCTTGCATTCTGGCCTCTGTTTATGATTACCTATCCACAGGGAGATAGTGGTGGCTCTGGCCCTGGGGCACAGTCATCCAGGACAAGCTCAAAGAATGATTTCTGTGTACTTAGGTGTTCAGTGTACACATATCCAATATGTCCAATCAAACACTCCAAGGTGCTATCAATGAAATCTTAGGGTCCTTTTCCAAGTTCAGTACACAGAAACAAGAGTCAGAATGTGAATGTGCAGGTTGGCGAACGTGTGCATATCGCTAAGTACCAATGAGATCTCCATCTGAATCTCCCTAGTGATCCAACAATGGAACTAGGGTGTATTTTCCTTGTGTGGAAACTTAATTGCTCATTTTTTGAGGGCACATTAACTCTTTCAGGGTCCATTGAACAAATTAGCTCTCCTAGGTCATTAAACTTGTCTCTATATGGCATGATGCTTTCACCTGGAATCACGTCATTTACCAGTTGCCCTACATTTGTTCTGAGAAGACACGCTTTGTCTACTCAGAGAGAGAGAATGTACTCATCTGAATGTCAGCAATTGTTCCACAGCCAACATGGCTTCCTTCCCTTGTTAGATAATCAGGGCTCTTTAAGAGTTTGTCAGCTCATGGCAGTTATCACTGCTTCACCAACAAACCAGTGGCTTAGATAGATGTCTAGGAATGACACCATTTAGGGTCTTCTGGACAGTATTTTGCTACTAAATATCTCTTTATGTTTGCAAAAGCCATGGTTAATTAATTTCACATAATTCTGCATTCTCCAAGAGCAATAGTTTGACACCATTTAAGAGCAGTTGGGAAAGAACTATGTAGAAAATTTGGGTTCTACAAACACCGGGAGACATCACTGGCCCTTAGAAGACAGGTGAGGCAGAGTGCCACAAATTGCAAATGGTCTGTCACTGTTGGCAGATTATAAGGGAGAAGGGATGAGAACTTCACCAGTCTTTTATGTCTGAAGCTACCTTGAAGAATTAGGTGCCAAAGCAGGTAAGGATCCTGAAGGGGTGTGGTGTCCTCTCTCAAAGGTAAATAGAATAGTGTTCATTTCAAGCATGTCTGAGTCATCTGGGATCTTACCACAATGCTACCTCTGACTCAGCAGGCCTAGGGCAGTTTCAAGGGTTCTGTAAGTTCAGAATCTTTTTGGTGATGTTGATGCTTATGTTAGCTGATGGGTCATGCTGAACTGTTACAGATTCCTGTGACACATGCATTCAATAACATGGTCTTGAATAAAGATGAATATAAGGCAATTGGGCAATGTCCTGAAAAGATAAATTTCAGAGAGATCTTTAGTTAAGTACTAAAAATGTTACAAAAGATTGATAATTTTTAAAGTGTTATGTGCATACATATGCAGTGTTTCTCCATGGTTAAAAATTTCGACTGACATTTTCTGATACAGTGTTAAACCATTAAACCTATATTAATAATTCTGATGGTGTTTTATTAATCAGCTCCAGATATTTCACAAAATTGTAAAAGTGGTGTTTTTCTCAATTTGTTGAGTCCTTATGTTGGCACATAGTTCACCAAATGTAAATGTCTGATTAAATACTCCTTCAAACAATTCATATGCATGCTGGTCAGTCTGTCCTGGAAGCTTTTTGTTGCTTACTCTAAGTCATACACTGTCCTTGTGTCTTCATAGGTCAATGGCAAGGATCTGTCAAAGGCCACCCATGAAGAGGCAGTGGAAGCCTTTCGAACAGCAAAGGAGCCCATTGTGGTGCAGGTGTTAAGGAGGACTCCCCTCAGCAGACCGACCTATGGCATGGTCCCAGAAGTCCAGCTCATGAATGCCAGCACACAGACGGACATCACATTTGAACACATCATGGCCCTGGCCAAGCTGCGACCCCTCACCCCTCCAGTGCCAGACACCTGTCCATTCCTGCTTTCAGACAGGTATCTATCTCCCTTTCTCTCCTTTTTCCTAAAGCCCTGCTTGTTAGCCATTCACCACTTAAAACAGGTGTTAGAATGAGCCAGACAACCCAGAAGTTGACAGCTCCAGGGACAAGTTCCCAGCTCTGAAGTGTCACCCCACCATGTGTGCTCTCCATTAGTTCTCAGCTGTGCCTGCTGCTGTCCTCCCTGGCAGCATGTACTCTGGAATCACACTTTCCAAGGCACAGTGAAAAGCCCGGCTCTCCTTCGATAGTCTTCTCTCTACCCTTCAAGGCTCAGAGTACTAGCCAGGGAAATAACTTTTCTCACCCAAGCTGCCAAAAGAGCCTCATTAAGACTCAGGTGAAAGTGACATGCTGGCACCATGTTCTCCTCTGAGAGTCACCTCTCTCTCCCTTGCTTTTCCTTCCTTTACAAAAGAATCTAGGAAATTGATTTAATTCAACTACAACTCTCCAAAGAAACCAATTACACGATACATTGAAATGCAAACAAAGGGCCTTAGTTTTCACAGAGTAAACAAAACAGCAGCAATTAAAGGAATTTTCCTCCCAATCTTACAAAATTTAAAGGCGGGTATTTTATTTAAATGATGTCACCCGTCTGTTTTTTTTTTTTTTCCCCACACATTTTGTTCTCTGTGTTAACCGATTTTCACACATTGTCCTGAGTTTGCTTCCTAAGAGCAACGGTCCCTTCAGGCTGCATTTTCACTGTTCTGTCTATCCCAGCTTGTTTTGTAAAATACCCACATTATTGTGCCTAGTCCCAGCCTATTAGTTACTTCCACAGCCTGTTTTAGTGAGTCACAGCTACACAATGGGCTCGCCTGGGAACCCTAAGGAACAGAAGAAGAGCACCAGTCTTGCCTCTAGCCAATTAATTAAGACATTTTGGAGTGACTTGAGCAACAACAATTTTTCAAACATTTCTCAAGGCAATTCTAATGTACAAGTAAGTTTTTGAAATTATCTCTTGAGGCTTCAGCTTGCAAGAGGGCATAGGCTGTGGTGTATTGTGTATCTGTATTTATTCCGCCACTACACAATCAGTAACTCTTTTATCAGGCATAGTACCGTGTACAAAAAATGCAATGATGAACATCTATAAAGCCAGTAACCCCTAGTATTTATATTCTACAGTGGGAATGAACAATAATTAAACAAACAAGTGAAATTTATGAGTACATCCTGATACAGTAGCCTTGCAGAAAATGCTTTCTTGTATCAGCAGAAAGTTAGCTTTTTGTCTACCTTAAACATGTTTCAGGTAATAGTCCAGGTGTTTTACATGACTACCTCATTGAGTCTTCACAGCAGCCTTGGGGCAGAGTGACTATATTAATACCATCCTGATGTTATAGATGAGGAGACCCATGCGCAGGTGTTTGGTCAAGATCATGTAGCAAGGAAGTCCCTGAGTCTGGCTTCTAATCTGGGTGCAGACTGGAATTCCTTGAGCGGTGTAGAGAGATGCTTCCCCTACTTCCTGCAGCTATAGGCTTCACTGCAGCATCTCTGTCCTCGCCAGATGACCCCACAATGTCCATATTTTCCTTTTAATTATTTCCTTATACTAAAATTGCCACTCTGCTGCTTTCCCCATTGAATAGGGCAAGAATTAGATTTTGTACATAAGCATGTTCCCAGCATTGGCACAGAGCCTGGCATCTGGAAGGCACTCGGGGAATGTTTTTCTTATGGTGGTTGTTCCCTTCTTACAAGCTGAGGGGCAAAAGGAACACATCAATGTCCCATACAAAGAGTCTCCTTGTTTTCTGAGAAAGGGGGATGTATCTACCCAGGAGACAAGCAGCTAGGATGCTGCCTTGTACTGCTTTTGCCAGTTGGTCTCACATCGCTTAGCTTTAGTAGCCCAGCAGCCATAGTAAAAAGATACAGGTGAGAATTTAATCTGACGTTGTAAGAGGACATTGACATAGGTCTCACCATTTTAGACAACAGAGAGATAGTCTATGACAATTGAACTTACTGAACAATGTCCATAATGGCAGAGAGCTGTCACCAGGAATGCTTTTACTATTTGTGCACATGCCATTCATCAAAGGGGAGGGTTGGGTCATGAGAGAAAATGGCGGGTAGGGTCTTGAGGAACAGACAGCAATGTGAGTATATTTTACTGTCTGAAAAAACATGTGCTTTTGAAAATGCCAATGAACAGCCAATTTGGACCTGGGGTCTTGCACCATAGTTGGTTGCAATTCTTAATGCAACATGCCTATGCAGCTATTGTCACACTCAGTGGAATGGAATCAAGTCAGAGAGTCCATGAGGCACCATGGACCATGGAAAAATTGACATTGGTGTCATTGCAAAATGGAACTAGAACCCAGAGCCTTCCCCTTAGCCTTCAAAAACTGGGCATTGAGGGGCTTTGCCAATAGTGGAAAAGGAAAGGAAGTGCTTCAATTGAAGGCAGAATCTCTTTAACCACAAACAGATCTTCCTCCAAAGCTGAAAAGGCTAAGGTGAGATTCTAAACTCCATTTTATTCATGAGAGCAATCCTTGTGATCCATTGCTGCCTTGCTGCTGTCTTCTCCACAGCTGCCATTCTCTTCATGCAGTGGGACATGGATTTTATGAAGATAATGAGTGTGTTTCCAGCCTGCCTGCTGATGCAGACAGAGCAGAAGACTTCGAATATGAGGTAAGACCATTCACTTTCATGTTTCTTGATGAAGTTATGGTTGAGGGGTTTTGCATAACAAAGAAATTTAGTCTCATAAATAGCATGTCTACTGTATGCCTAGAATAAGATCTTTGAAATAGTTTGGAGTTAGTTATTTATCTGTAATATTTTAAGTGTATTGCAAAATATTTGTGCAGTAGTATCAGCTTGAAAAATATTTTCTTACAACTTTATTGTTTATATATATATTTGTACAGCAGCTTCATTTACCATTTTTTTTTCAAGACAGGGTTTCTCTGTGTTGCTTTGGAGCCCATTCTGGCACTTGCTCTGGAGACCAGGTTGGCCTCGAACTCACAGAGATCTGCCTGCCTCTGCCTCCCGAGTACTGGGATTAAATGCATGTGCTACCAACACCCGGCTTCATTTACCATTTTCAACATAAGCAAATTTCTGGAGTTTAGAAAGGAAATTGTTTTCCTTGTATAGTCTGGTATTAATTGGTTAACTATATTTAATTTAATTATATTCTCTTTCTCAAACCTATTTTCTCTGTATTAGGATTCAGGTGTGAACTGGAAACAGCAGTTTCATGACTGTTTTAGGAATAGAGACAGACTTTGTTCATCAGTGGTTATACTGTTAAACAGTCTTCACGTGGAGTATTAGGCAGTCCATGTGCAGTCTGTAAAATGCTTCACAAAGCCTATCTAATGATTATTTAAAACATTTCACAAAAGCTAGAAGGTTTCTCCTGGTATTTCTTTACTTCTGCAGTCTATAAATCTTGGATTTAGTTTACTTTGACATTTGGAAATGCAGTAGATTGAAGAGGAGAAGACGCTGGCAAACAGGCAAAGCGCCCATGATTATCTGCCCTTTAATGCTTCAGATGATGTCATACAAGTTCAGCGAAGTGTTCCTTCCATTTTACAAGGAGAAAATCCTGAAATCTCTTCCCTTAGGAGGATCTGAAATCAAATAAGGCCAACTCAGTGAAGCTCACCTAAAGCAAACAGACATTTATTTGAAATCTTCCCTCTGCAAAAGTCATCAGTAGTGGTTATGGAAGTCATTATTTCCCTGCACCTGGGGTTCTAAAAGATGTGCACTGACACCTAGTATCTGACTTTTGTCATTGTTGTTTTAAATTTTTATCTCCTGCTGTCCCTTAAAAATGATTTTAGAAACTTGTTCACATATAGGCACACACTAAGACACCCATTACATTTCATATAATCATGAAAAAAATACAGCATTGAGTCACCTATTCAAATAATTTAGAACAAATTGTTTCTCAGTTAATCCACTGCCAGGTTTTGGCCTATATCAGTCCCAAGCTACAGAGGCCATCTATTCTGGACTGATGTCTTTGGATGGCTCAGTTTGCAGCCCCAAACAGCCCCAGGTCCATCCCTGAGTGGAAGAGTGTGGATTGGGAAAGTCCTAGCTACCCCAAGGCATTAAGGATGAGACAGACACATCTTGTCATCTCAGGAGGGCTCTCAGTCCATGCTGGAGACTCAAGTCCACTGTTTATTCAAGCATCCTCTTAAATAGCTTTCCAACCATGGGGGTGTTGTCAGAAGACATCTATTATCATGTACAAAGCTGGTATCAAATATTTCCTTTAATCCTAGAGGCACCCCTAAAACTGCATGCCCTCACCAGCCTCTTTCCAGTCCCTAGGCAGGTATATAATCCCTCAGAATAGGTGTGGGCCCACCCAGGGCCTAGGTCTGTTGTTATGCAAACTAGGAGACATTCTCCACTGAGGCCAAGCCATCCAGTGATTACCAGCTGCCATCTAAAAGATAATGTGAGATTCAGGCTTCTGGGATTGAGCTGAGGTTTGTACCCCAAAATATAATCAGTCTTTTTTGGGCCCCGACAATACGTATTGAGTTTAGGAGTTAGAATTGGCTACACAAGTTCACCTTTTTATTTAGTTTATGTCTTATAGCATTATTAAAATAAGACCAATGTTTTGGGTAGGCCTGGGAGGAAGCTAAGCATGTTAACAGCAAAGAGTCTTTTAATTAATCAATGTTGTTTAAATACCACAGTGCAGACAGATTTCCTTCCAATTATAAAGGGCCTACTGGGACTGAACCACACCCTCATTTTAGTCAGTATCTATCTTTAGTAGATGCCACCATCAAGACAGTGACACTGTTAAACATTCAGACAAGCTCTCCATAGCCTGTAATCTCAACTAATCACACCACCATTGTCATTAAGTTGTTATCAACTGTGATTTTTTGTTACCAAAGATACCTTTCTGAAAGATTGTAATAAAGAATGTTCTTGTGCCTGGTGGTGGTGGTAGTACACACCTTTAATCCCAGCACCTGGGATGCAGAAGCAGGTAGGTCTCTGGTTTCAAGGCCATCCTGGTCTACATAGTGAGTTATAGGATAGCCAGGGCTACACATAGAAACCCTGTCTCAAAAACAAACAAAGAGTGTTCTTATGAATTTAAATAAGGAAGCAAAACATTTGCTCTGACAGTCTTCAGCTGTGAGAACACATGCACGTGAGAACATCATACATCGTTACAGTCCAGGAAGGAGACACAGGCAAATGCCTGAAGGATGTCACCCAATTTACCAGAAAACAATTGTTCTACCCAGAACTCTTCAGTTTGCTATGGTAACACCCAAGAGTGGCACACAGCAGCCCTTGTGGCACATCAGGTTAGATTATAAAGGTCTAGTCCTGAACACAGCTTACAGTGGGGAGAGCTAGAAATGCTAACCTTGTATTCATCTTTCATACAGTTACTGCTGGCCAGAGGGGTGGGGTCTTTCTGTGACAAGCTGAGATGAACTAAATTTCTCTTGAGTTTCATCATCTGAGAGAGGGATGGATATAACCACCAGGATTGAGCAGCATTTGCCAAGTTCATGAGACTGATCCTGTGTCCCAGAGAAGGCTCCAGCCCAGAACAAGAGCATTGTTCATTCTCTTTCTAAACAACCATGTGTCAAAGAAGTACCAAGTCCCCACACATACATACTTGCATGTACTTTCAGTCCTTCGTTTGTACCTAGGGTCTCAGCACAGCTAAGTGTGAACTTGGTGATGCTCCTACCCTCCTGTCCCAGTGTAGCTTAATTTTTAGGGAAGAGATGTGGACAAGGAACGCATGAACCTGCATTCTAGTGAAAGATGGGAGGGGTGGTGGAGAACAGTAACAAGTGGGTCACTGAGGAGGGAAATTGTTCCTACATTATACATAGTTGTCAGGGAATTCCTATCTCATGAGATACCCAGGAACAAGGAGAGATAGAGCCACATGGAAGGAGAGAAATGCAAGTCAAAGGCCCAAGTGGACTTTATTAGCTTTTATACTGGCATGATAAAATATCACAGCCAACGTGACTTAGAGAAGGCAAGGCTTGTTTGCGCTTACAAATTCAGAGGGGATAATATCCCATGGCATGACAGTGGAAGGAAGGCAAGGTGGCTGGAGCAGATGGTGGGACCTCACATTCTAAATTGTAGACTGGAAGCTGAGAGACAGAGAGTGGCCTGGGAATGGCAAAGTTCCTTAAACTCTGAAAGCCCCCCCACCCCAGTGACACACTTCCTCCAGCAAGGGTACACATTCTAAGCCTCCCCAAACAGTGGCAACCACTGGAGACCAGGCATTTCAATGCCCAAACCAAGACTATAGGAAACATTTTCCACTCAAATTGCAAGGCTTACAGTAGGGAGCTGAAGAAACAGAAACAAAAAGGCCATTGCTCCAGCTGAAGGCTACACTTAGAGTGGGAGGAGGTGAGGCAAAGTGAGAAGGTGCTATCTGCAGGGGCCTTGGCCTTTGATTCTGAAATGAAGTTGCTGGAGCAGAGCAGGGCCTTTGTGCTGACCCATGCAAGAGCACTCTGGAAGTGGGGTGGGTGGCAGGGGGGAGCAAAGGTTTCAGCAGGGAAGCCTGTTGAGAGCGCGAGGTGGCTTGCATCTCCATAGTGCTAGAGACTGAGCAAGGCACAGTTTGTAAGGATAAAGCAGCACTGAGGCTCTGTCTACATATCTGTGTACCCACATCTTACCTGGGAGCTTAAAAAAAAGGATAGGATGAAACCTACAAAAACATAGCTGCTGGCATCCCTTGAAATGATCATAATAGACTCACTTTTCAAAGCAGCATTCAGGTTCTATCTAATGCATTTTGTGCTTGCTCAAATGCAGACCATGCAAGTATTTAGTCATGTTTTTACAGACTGACTTATGACTGACTCAGACCCAGAGCTGATAATGTCTCTTCTAAGTACATATGGAGATCTTAATACATGAATTATTGACCCATTAGAACAGAACTTGTCTATTTTATGAACACACATACACATATATATGCATATAATATATATATATATATATATATATATATATATATATATTTTAAACATACAGATCACTAAAATTGATAGACGACCAGCATCCCTTAGAGCCAAGATGGACAGTGACTGTTTCTTTGGGGATGTTATAGACTTTGTGTCAACATTATGGTGGCTCTGGTGTGTTAAGGATCTCTATGAAACTTTAATGACACCCACACCTCACCATGACCTATTGCTACTTTCCCCAAGAAAATATTTTTTCTGGGTTTAAAATTCCCCCATTGTACTTCAGAATGTCTCAGAGGACAAGTCTACATCAAAAGATTTGCGGCTTGAATTTATTCTCTATTAAAAAATGATGGCACTTGTTCTCTAATTAAAAAAGATATATGATTTTAATTTTATTTTTTGAGGGGGAAAAGAAAAAACTATTGAATTTAAACATTGTACCTATCATAAGAGTTAGGGTGCTCCCTGACAGAGTACCACAGAGGACAAGGCTTCTCTATTTTCACTGTTCATTTTTTCCCCTTAGAGCCAGCCAAGGTTGAAATAAATCATAAATAGCCCTTAGCAAGTCAGTAGCAGGTCTCAAATCCAACCTCCACCAGAAATAATTTAAAGGAAAAGCCTCCAAGAAATATACCACTCTCCATCTAACTCCTAATAAAGATGTGTTTGCCTCTGCCTCCTGAAAGAAGGAAGCTGGTTTTTGTTGTTCTTTCGTTGTGTTTTGGTTTTGTAGGATTTGTCTTTAAATCTCAAAAGTCAGGGCTGCTGAAAGAGTCAGAAATGACTAAAAATTTAATAATACAACACATCTCATTGCAATACAAGGGAAAATTTAATCAACATTTTAGGGCCTTCAGATGTTTATAATTTAGCTATGCTAATTGAAACTACATATACTCCCACCACAAGATCAAGGAGAAGTAACATACACACATCCAAATTAAGTCATCTGCCTGTGATCATTATGAAATAGAAGGGGAATTTTGAAAGGAGAGGCCAAATGTCTCTGTACATGTTAACTGAAAGGTGAAACACTAGCCAGTGTCTAAAACTAAGAATAAGCACTTAGCATATTAATTTTGTTCCCTTGGCAATAGTTACACAGGGCATCATTTTGTAAGATGCCATTCTTGGTGCTGGATGTATGCAGAATAATTGTGAGAATATTAAATATCAGTTATGAAGAATGCGGAATTTGCTTAAACACACACACACACACACACACACACACACACACACACACACACACACACACCAGGATTATCATTTACTAGATACTAGTTGTGCTTCTAGATAGCTTCATGATTTGCACAGTTGCCTCAGAGAAAAATCTCCCCAATGTACTGTGTAGAGCACTAAGTGATTTTCTAGGTGAAAACAGAACTTCAGCTGTCTCATAGTGGGGCCTCAGTAAATGGTAAATATTTGCTGATGGACTAAATGAGGACACTGAAGGACCATAGCTGTCTGTATGGACCAGATTCTGAGGAGTTTAGAGCCTTTCCCCTCTTCTGTCTGTATTGGGGAAATTTAAAGGAAGCTGGGCCACCAGGAAGTGACAAGAATATTCCCTCCCTTTCCCAGCAGGTATTTGTTCTTTGAGTCATTTGTTTTGAGACTAGTATTAGTTCTGATCCAGTAAGTATTTCTAAGGAGGGGACAAAAAATGACGTAAAATAAAAATACAGTCAAAATATAGCATTATATATATATATATATATATATATATATATATATATATATATATCAACTATCATTATATAAAGTTATAAAACTCATACTCGCTATAAATTTCAAAAATTTCCCACATGTATACAGCAGTGAATCACTGGGCATTTATGTAATGTGTGGGGTTTCGTGTGCATCTGCATGTAGAAGCCTGAAGTTGACCTTGGGAGTCATTGGTTACTATTATTTGAGGCAAGGTCTCTCAGTTGAACTCAAAGCTTGTAATACAGCTAGAGCTTGTCTGGCTCCAGGCATCCCCTATCTCCACCTTCCATGTGCTGGGATTATAGATGGGTAACCATGCCCATCTGACATTTATGTGGGTTCTGGGGATCTGAACTCTAGTACTCACACATTTACAGCAAGTACTTTAAACACTGAGCCATCTCTCCAACCCAAATTTGACATGTTCTTTAACCTACCCCTGCGCCTCCCTCATCACTTCTGCATGAATGTGCTCATTCAAGGTGAGCAAAATGGCAAAACAGTGGGCTAGTGCCAGTGCAGGAGCCTGATTATAACTGACAGGCTCTGATAGCAAAGACATCCTATCCACCAGCTTGAAAGCCAGTGATGAAAAGAGCCGATTTGGATCTGAAGTATGATGGATCAAGAGGCCATAGGAGGATTATCTATGTGTTCCAGTAGATTGAGAGCAGAGAGAAAACAGGGCAGAAAGCATAGAGAGTTCAATATTCAGAACTGTTAGTTCACTAGAGGTTGTATGTTACTAGCCTTTCTTTCCACCTTTCAGTCACCTTTAACAGCCATGAAAGAAATATCCAGAATATTTTTTTCCAAGAAATTATGTTTTATTAGTTCAAATTAGAAGCAAGCCTGCTTTACATGTCAATCCCTTCTCCCATTCCTCCTCCCCCAGCCCCTACCAATCCTCCACCTCGTTCCCTCTCTGCTCCCCAGGGAAGGTAAGGCCCTCCATGGGGGATCCCTAAAATCCTTATATTATCCTAGGCAGGGCCTAGGCCTGCCCCCATGTGTCCAGGCTGAGAGAGAATCCCTCCACATGGAATGGGCTCTCAAAGTCCTTTCTTATGCCAGGGATAAATACTACCAGAGGCCCCATACAGTGCGGAGGCCTCCTCACTAACATCCACGTTCAGGGGTCTGGATCAGTCCCATCCTGGCCTCCCAGACCTCAGTCTGGGGTCCATGTGCTCCCCCTTGTTCAGGTCAGCTGTTTCTGTGGGTTTTCCCAGCCCAGTCTTGACCTCTTTGCTCATCACTCCTCCCTCTATGCAACTGGGTTCCAGAGTTCAGTTCAGAGTTTAGGTGTGGCTGTCTGCCTCTGCTTCCATCAGCCACTGGATGAGGGCTCTAGGATGGCATATAAAGTAGTCATCAGTCTCATTATAGAGAAATGGCATTTAGGGTAGCTTCTCCACTATTGTTTAGATTGCCAGTTGGTGTCATCCTTGAAGATCTCTGGAAATCTCCCTAGTGCCAGATCTCTCCTCGGGCCTATAATGGCTCCCTCTGTTAGGGCGTTTCTCATCCTGCTTTCCTCTATTCTTCCTCAGACTCAACCTTCCTGCTCCCCCATTTCCTCCTCTCCCCTCCTCTTCTCCTCTTTTTCTCCCCACTCCCTCTCCCCTACCCCCATGCTCCCAATTAGCTCAGGAGATCCTGTCCCCTTCCCCTTCTCCAGCACTGACTATACAGTCAGCAAAATCAACGTTTGGAAAAAGATCCCCTTAGTAAGAGTCAGGCTATGGAAAATCTTGATTTGAACCCTGATCTAGATGAAGCATGAAAATATTTTTTATCACTAGAACATTAAAAGTAATATGTTAGTGTGACCATATGGAGTTGGCTCATTTGGGGACCTGTTAATGGTCTTCCACACCTGCCATTTTCTTAATTATGTCAGCCTAAATCTTGAAGGCCAGTCCAGTGACTTGTCATATATTGGAACTTGGACTTCCAGGCTGTATGACACATTTGTCCTTATTACAACTGCAGTTCCTTGTCCTAGACATCTGTCTCTACACAGGCTCTAGTCTCAAATGTGCTTTGTCTCTGCAATCATTGGCAAAGTTGTCAGACCAAATACAATTTATGTGCACATGTGTGTTTCTGCTGGATTGTTAGCTATTCACCATATTGATCAAATACCCAGAATTTCCTTCAAATCTACCTTGTACTGAACAATCTGTGCACACTGTCATGATCTTGCCCCTCTAGGCACGAGGAATCAGACTCCTCATGCCAGCAGAACTCAGAGGAAAGTATGGACTTTCCATACTTCATGTCTTTGCTTGTGCGATTCTTCATCCCTAGACTCCCCTTCTGATAAGTCTCTGTTGATCCAAGATGAAACCAAGCATCATCCCCTCAGAAGCAACCCACGATATCCTCTGTACTTAGAAGTCCATCTCCCCTACCTGAGCTTTGACTCATCATTCTATATTCAGTTTCTGCTCTTGATTTTTTTTCTGCTCTGAGTTCCAGCCATATGCACTTATTTTTTTGTCTGTTGTTTTATGAGACAGGGTCTCAGTCTAGCTAATGGAGGCCTCAAATTCCTAATTCTCCTGCTTCAACCCTTTGAGTTCTGCAATTACAGGCACACATCACATAGTAGTATTTTGTTTTGAGAGAAGTTCTGGTGATTTTATTTAATATCAATTTGTTTTATTTTTGTGCTATGTGTGTGTGTACCTGAATTTATGTATGTGCTCCACTAGTGTACAGGAGCTCTCAGAGATCAGAAGAGGTATCCAGTGACCTGAAAGTGGAGCTCTGTATGGTTGTGGGCCACCATGTGGCCTAAGAAGAGACCCTGGTTCTCTGCAACAGGGCTTCTCCAGTCCAAGTTGCCAGTCTTTAGAACTTTACATCACCACAAGAGTCCTTCACACAACCATGAGCCTAGTAGAAGGATGAGTGGGACCAGCAATTTGAAATACAACATGAAAGTATTTGCCCCACAAGACTTCAGTTAACAATCAAAGCAAACATAATTAAACATATGTTCTTTGCCAGATAATAACTGAAGAATTTTGTTACCATCTTCACAAGAAAGATGTTTTGTCATGAAACTTTTAAACTGTTAGACTGTGTAAATAGATATTCAAGTTCATGCAGGTGAGAAAGGACAAGGGTCCAGTGCCACTAGGACCCTCTTTCCTGGCTTCTCCTGAATAGTCTGGAGTGTGGCTAATGCAAGTCTGAATATACTGTTTCACATTTACACATATCCTAGTTGACCAATATCTTGTAAGGTTGTTTTGATTTTCATATCTGTGAAGTATTAATTAAGGCTGATGGTTTAGAATCACATGTAATACCTTCTTAATATTACATGCAGAAGTAAGTCAGAGCCTTTTAATTTTTAACACCCATGTTTATTAAATTGAATTGTTTTTCTAAATTGTGAGGGCCTATTAGGAACAAGACAAAGTCTTCCTTGGAGCATGATTATAAAATGAGGCCACAGGTTGAGGAGTCATCAATGTTATTGTGATTCTTTAAGCTATCTTGCAGAATAAAATGAGATTAGTATTGCTGTTGATTGGACTACATTATTTTATAAAACAAACATGAAGTAAATCTATGTCTCACCTCACTGATTATAACAGCATTCGGCCTTATTTGAAAAGCAAACAGTGAAAGCAAATTGAATCTTCAACTTAGTTATTCAACAAGGTAACCATGGACACATGCACTGCACTAGGAATCTAGCTAGAAAATGAAGTCTCCGTACACTGCCAGTATAAGTGATATCTAAGTGCTGACATTCTCTTTGTGTTTAAAAACACTCACATACGCGTGCAGAAGATTGCCTTGCATTCGTTAAATGCATCTGTGAAAGGTTGTGTTTGAGGTGAATATTTGCCTATCACATTTTTCCCCATTGACTTCTTGTACACTCCACTTTCACAACAGTGGGAAGATGAAAACTGCCTTCTCTAATATGTAGCCAATGTGCCGGGATTCCCGTGTTCCTTTCAGACACCATAGGATCTGTAAAAGGGAAATAACAAGCAGTGTCGGCCTGGCCCTAACTCCATTTCTTACATGGACCTTGGGGCTAATGTCTTGAATCCCAGTGTCCTACATGTGAGCTTCTCAGGGATACTCAGGGTTGGCTAAGGACTCATTTGTCATCACCTGCTTCTCAAATGCCACCTGTAGCTACTATAAGCAACATGAGACAAATGCATGGTCTAGTCCTTTCATTTTTTATAGTATTTTGACATTATCAACATATCAATCAGTCTATACCTCTACAGACATAGAGGTAAACTTATATGGTATAGAGAATACCAAATGAGTTTTTCTAAGGTGAGCATGCTGCTCCCATGAGCACACATTCAGTGTTCAGTATCCTATCAATGAGGAGTAAACAGTATTTCTCTCCATGATATCTCTGACTTTAGCTTTAGTTTTAGAGCACATTTAGGCATAACTCACACACCTTTGCTAATTTCCAATAGTTGGTATTGTCTGTAAGGATTACAAATAAACTGTTTATTTACACATAGCACTTTGATTTTTAACTAAAAAACATAGAAAACAAATTAAGTTTAGTGTTTTTTTTCCTACCCTGCTACATTATCTTTAAAAAATGAGTATTTGGAACCCTAGAGGCAATGTGATTAGCCTGAGAATAATAGTCACACTCCCCCTCCCCTGAGAGCATAAGCCACTGATAAAGATCCTGGTTTGTGTTTGGTTAGCAGTGTTTACTGTATATTAAGTAATGACATAGTGTAGTTTATACAAACAAAGTGTGTGTCCTTAACCAAAGATTATATATACTAAATGCCTTGTATCCAGTAGAGGCCTCATATACAAACTGTTAGTATTATCATCTATACTTAAACCTCCTGGGACAGCCATAGAATCTTATGTGTGTGCCCCTCTTCTGTGAATAACCTAGTTACTGTGATTATGCTATTGTGTTGGGTGTTTGTCTTTGACCTGCTTAATGCATAAACCTTTGTTTGTGTTTCTGAATTGACTTCATAGGAAAAAGCTTTTCAGAACTAAAATTTGCATACTAGTGTATATTATTAGCTTTTTCTTCAGATAACTATATATTGAAAAGAATGCTTTCAAAATGTTGTATTTGGTTATATTCTCACAAGTGACATACAAGAGTGGTCTTCCTAGTAGTTAGCAGCTTTCTTTCCCTTTTATCTGCCATTCATGGTATAGTTCTAGAACCTAGAAGAAAACTATTTTGAATGCTTATCACAAGAAATGAAATACCCAAGAAGATAAATTTACCCTTATTTGAGTATTACACAGTATATGTGTGTATGGAAACATTACATTACATGGTTCTCCAAAGTGTGTAAAAATCTGTATTAACTAAAATATTAAGATTAAATTTTAATGGTTCTTGAATTAAATATTAAGTTTGTGAAACTAGCACACTGCTATCAGGGTAGCTAGTGGGATTAACATTGTAGATAATATTTTCATATACCTACTTCCATGTTAGCTGTACATGGAAATATGAGTCCACAATGCATCGCTGATTAAAATCCTGGGATGAATAACAATGGGCTCACATTTTCAAAATATGAAGGCATGTAGGATGAAACCAGGAGTTCTACCAGATGAAGCTTTTTTGCTTGCCTAATCTCCTTACCTACTTGGTGTTGTAATTTAGTGATTCCTTCATCAGCACAGCTCTGTCACTGGGTACCCACTATTTACTGGTTCTGCCTAGACTCCCAGTTGGGTACTTCATGATCTCTAGCCCTTAAAATAAAACTGCCTTGTAGTGGGTACTCACTCCACCCAAGACCTTGATTCTCGATGCCTGGACCGGTCTTCACCACTCAAGAGAGTGCAACCCATCCCTCCTTTTTTAAGAGGTTAGGCAAGAAGCTCTACCTCTATCAGGCCAGACAGGCTCTCTACAGCCTGGAATGCTTTTGCCTACTCTGTTTCCTCCAGAATGGCCTGTTATAGTTACTGACTTCAAAGTCTGTTTTGTTACTATGCTTTTACAAGAAAAAGAGGGAAAAATTGCTTTCTCGGTGCCAACTCATAAAAACTCTCAGCCGGTTAAGAGATATCAATGGAAGGACTTCCCACACTTTATAGGCAGGATGGCCCACACCAGAGAGTTGATCATGGCTCTGATTTCTTACTGCCTTTCCCTCCAGAGTCAGGAAGGCACTTCAGTTCTGCCTGGAGCATGTTTGCAGGCAGCCCACCCACTTCCTGTTGTCCTGTTTTGTCTCCATTTTACCATGCCATGCTGCTGAGGACTATCCTGCTGCCCCTTCTTGCTTCCAGAAGCACTGCTCACTGCTTTTTTCTAGAGGAATAATGAAGACTGTGAGGTGGTAGACTAGCATCTGTGTGTACAGCCTCAATAACAATTCCATGTGTTTTTTCAAATTTATTGTTTACAGTGGTATGAAATTTACAGTTCAACCTTTAGTGGTTTTTATTAAATTTTACATCATATTTCCATCCAGACCCTCACTTCCACAAACTGATACCCACAGAAGGTGCATATTGCTTTAGCTGCAGCTTTGTGGGTTATCCAATATTCCACTTTGAAAACTATAGCCTTTATTATGAAAGGTAAAGTCCATGCTACACAGAGGCTCTTCCTATCCCCTTCCTGTGTTCACCTCCACTAATCCAGCACAACTTGGGATGCTATGAACATGTGTACATACTGCCTGGCATTCACCAAGCAAGATGCTACCCTTGGTCATTCTTATATTTGTTTCTCTTTGACTGGGACAGTACTTGTGCTCTATTCTGGTCTTAATTCTCTGTGTCAAGATACCTTTCATGTTGTAGAGGTAGAAATAGGAAGACAAAAGAGTAAAATATTTTTACACTATAAATACTCAACAAACAAGAGATGTTTAGTTATTGCTTTCTCTCTTCCATTATTTGGTGATTCCATTTAGATTTCCTTCATATATGTATATATTTTAAGAAACTTCTGCTATAGTAGGTTTCTAGAGGCCCTTTCAAATGGTCCTTAGTTTTAGCTGTCCCTCCCTGAACTCCCTCCTTTACTCTTTCTTCCCTCCCTTCCTCAGCTTAATTCTCCCATTCCATTCCTCTCCATCTATCCATCCATAACTATTCTATTTCTTC
This sequence comes from Cricetulus griseus, assembly GCF_003668045.3. Taxonomy (NCBI): domain Eukaryota; kingdom Metazoa; phylum Chordata; class Mammalia; order Rodentia; family Cricetidae; genus Cricetulus; species Cricetulus griseus. Next base: position 389,292,125 of record NC_048595.1, read on the forward strand.
TTTGGGAGATCCCCCTCCCCTCATTCCCTTCCTTTATATGTGACCTCTGTGGTTATAAGGATTGCAGCCTGCTTATTAAAGACTAAAGCATGTGTTTTTAAAGGAAAAACTATAAAGTGAATGGAACTTGCCTTTCAAAAGCAAAAGGCTTTTTGTTAGCCAGGCTACAGAAATCAAGACTTAAGACTGAACAAACATGAGAATATGGATTCATGCTCTAAAATAATAGCAAGTAAACCAAATTTGGACAGGAGAGAACTCAAGAAGACCTCTTGACATGCTGAAAGATGAACAGTTAAAAGTAAACAGATGTTTCTCTGAATTGCTTGACCAAGGAGTTTGAATCCCCACTAGCTCAATATTGACCTCAATAGGATGCTGGGTGAGAAGTTCTTTCTGTGTTAAACACTTTTGTAATGTTAAACGTAATAGAGGCATATCATTGGTGTTCCTTTATTCCAGTTCCCCCCTGGTGTGTGATTGAGTGCATATTCTTTGAGTGTAATTGTCAAGAGTATGTATCCTTAATTTTATAGAAAAAAAAACTAAAATGAATGCATCCTTCAAACTCTGGTTTCTTCTTATCTACCTTCTGAGAGGAGTCTAAAGCACAAACAGACTTTAGAGGGATACTGTGCTTCCAAGTATTTGTGAGTAACCAGAGGAGCTACTGACAGCTGTTGAATCTTTTCAAAGCCAGGAAGTTCATAATCACTAAAGGATTTTTTCCCTTCCTTCCTTTGACTTGTCTGTGGATATCTGCCAAATAAACACAGTTGTGAATCCTTTTGGCAAAAGTTGCAAATATGCCTTAGAATAAAGGAGCAATTTAGCTGAAATTTTCAAAAGAAAAACTGACTCCCTAAATAGAGGGCCCACTAAGTGTTTTTCTTTAGGAACAAATTGAGTCTCCTTTTTAATGTGCAGAGAATATAATCAAATCTCATCCTCCAAAGAAAGCAAAATTGTTTTCAAGCTTCTGTCCCTTTCCTGCCAGGAGGACCCTGAGGACCAGCTGTTTGCAGCATCCACTGCTGTCTGTTCACTTAAAGCTCTACATTTTTCAAATGAGATGCTTTGGGGTTTTCCTTTGGCTTTCTTTTTGTTGTTGTTGTTGTTGGGTTTTTTGTTTGTTTTTTTGTTTTGTTTTGTTTTGTGAAGCCATCGCAGCAATGAAACACAGTATAGCAACTGTTTTCAACCTGTAGGTCACGACACTTTGGGGACTAAATAACCCTGTCACAGGGGTAATCTATGACCATTAAAAACACAAATATTTACAGTTCATAACACTAGCAAATTACAGTGATGAAGGTAGCAACAAAAATATTTATTATCATTGGGGGGTCACCACACATGAGAAACTGTATTAAAGGGTCTCAGCATTAGGAAGGTTGAGAACCACTCCAGTATAGAATATGGAAACAATCTCATAGATCTACAGTACCTACCAGTGGTAACACTGAGCAGTTATCCATCTTTGCTCTCTGCCTCTGTAGGAGGTAGGCATAAACATCAGAGCAACCTGGACACTCCATAGTTAGGCTGTGTTCTTTATGTTTGCAGAAAACTGATGAAACTAAGTATTCTCTCAGGGATTGCTCTCCATTGTACAGAAATTGTCTTAGAGTTAACTGCCCCTGCTTTACTTAGTAATGTTGATTGTATGGATAAAGTACCAACACAATGTAGACCTCCTAATAAAGTAATTCAATGCGACCAATAACCTGACTGGTAATAGATCAATTCTACAAAAGGGAGTCTATATTTTCTAACACCTACATTATTTTGCTTACATTCCAACCATATGAAATAAATGCCTTTCATTAAGACCTCATTTATCATCCTTTATGAATGTCCAAGTCATTGATTTTTACAACATGCCTTTAGAAATTTACTACCTCAAACTAAATATCTAATAATATCATTTGCCAAGAGAAAAGCTGTATTTAGGTAGATTTACAATCAAGCACAAGTAGGTTCAACTCATATTCTACAGCTTAGTGTTGTGTAGCTCCTTTTGAGTCTCAGGTTTCTTACCTGAGAAAAGAAGATAATAATAATATTTAAGTTAAATAATATACAAGGCATGTATTATGGTGTCACACAAAATATAAAGTCAGGTAAATGTTATGATTTAGTAGCCCTGAATGGCTTCTAGACTTTTCACTTAGTGAAAGATACCTTGCCTGTGACAGAGTTGGAATTCTAGAAAGGGAGCATATTTACAGGTCTGCTTGGGGACTGTTTGAAAACTAGAAACATCTACATAGCGATACCCAGGAAACAGGAGGAAAACAGCTACAACTGAGGATGGTATAGTCCACTGAAATTGAAAAGCAGTTACCACTTAGGTGTGAATCAGAGCCAGTGACTTGGCACACTGCTCAGCAAATACTTGCTGTGCATCTAGTTCATACTAGGGACTACGAATGGAAAGCCATCAGCACTGCTCTTTGTATGCAAAAGGAGAAGAAAACAATATTTCTTAAGTAAGAAATTCTAAATGATAGTAGATGTTAGGAAGAAGTATTGAAACATCCTTTACATCTGCAGAGAGGTTACTGAAGACTGCTCAGCAGAGCTACACTATGATCTCATAGTCAGAGTGACCAGCAATAGATGTACCTTCTCATCAGGTACTCCTGCATATGAGCTGACTTTTAAATAACTTTGTACCAGTACAACGGACAAGCAAGTTGTGTATATTCAATGTGGGCAATTCTATAGGTTCAGAAATACATGTATTGGTGAAACCATCACCATAACTTTATCAACAACATATTCAGTAAGGTTTCAGGCTACTAAACTAACACACACATCATATGAATTTCTATACAACCAAGGATCTACAACATCAAAAGACTAAATTAGCAGCTAAACTTAACCAAGGTCAGAGACTTATACACTGAAAATTATGAAACACTAGTCAGAGAAAGAAAATAGACACAGAAAATGGAAAGATGTCCATGTTCATGAATTTCAAAAAAAAAAATGATAATCACTTAGAAGTCTGTATACCCAGAGCAATGTATGTCAAAGTCTCAATGGTATTTTTAAAATGTAATGTTTTTGTTGTTCATGTGTGTATGTGTCTGTATGAGTGTGTATGTCACATGTGTGTTGTTGACCCTGGAGGCCAGAAGATGATCCCATCTTCCCTGGATCTGAATTTACAGGCAATTTTGAGCAACCCAACCTAAGTGCTAGAATCCAAATTCAGGCCCTCTGCGCTTAACCCCTGGGATACCTCTCCAGTTCCCCAGTCACATTTTAATACTAGTTCTTCTGAGCTTTATTTCAACAGTATATAAGAGCATAAGAAATTGTCCCCATTTTGCATATAAGGAGACTAAGGCAAAAACTGTTGAAGAACATATGATAGCTGTCTAAGAGAGTCTGGAAATGGCAGGTATAATAAAGTGGCGAAGCCCTGGATAATCTATACAAAGACAAGTTCTATGTGCCAAGGACCAAGGAAGGGAGCTGCTTAGTTCACAATTGGAACAAAGAAGCTAGATTCCATTAGAATGTAGTTTTCAGAAGTCAGACTATGATTCAGGACCTCAACAATGACATAGCTGATGGACTTTGTTCAAAGTCCAATAAAGGTATTTAAAGAGAGGTATGGCATAATCCCACTAGCATTTTTACAAGTGTTTTAAGATTGGTTTTTATTATTTATAATTGTATGTATGTTTATGTATATGTTTGGGAACAAAAGTGTATCTATCAACACAGAGGCCTTGGATTCCTTGGAGCTGGAGTTACAGGCAGTTGTGAGTTGCTTGATGTGGGTGCTGGGACCCAAACTCAGGTTACCTCAGTAAGGTGCTTTTTCCCACTGACCTACCTCTCAGGTCCCCTATCTTCTGTTTTCAACTATTACTTTGGGGTTGGAAAGGTGGATTTGTGGTTAAGCACACTTGTTGCTATTGAAGAGGACCTGGGAACCCAAGTGGTGGTTCCCAATCATCTGTAACTCTAGTTCCAGGGGATTTGACTCCCACGGCACTTCTACATACATGTAAGCAGAAAACATAAAATAAAAACTAAAAGGAATAATTATTTAAAAATAACCCAAGTATTGTTTTGACTTCTATTTGGATAACAGCTTGATAAGGCTATAAAAAAGGGTAGCAGAAAATGGTTATGTTAATCTAAATAAATGTGATGGTTAATTAGCAATGGTTATTTGGTTAGTTGGTAGGGCTTTTTCTTTTTCTTTTTTTTTTTTTTTTTGAGATAGGGTTTCACTGTGTAGCTTTGGACCCTGTCATGGAACTCGTTCAGTAGACCAGGCTGGCCTTGGACTCCCAGAGATCCACCTGCCTCTGCCTCAGTTTTTTTAAATGGAGCACATTTGAGTTCTGATAGCCTAGTTGTAGGAATTGGTATAATGGGAATCAAAAGGATGGCTTCCCTTTGTGATGGCTAATGTGACACAATCTAGAATAAGCTGGGAAGGAAGTCTCGGGGAATTAGCCAGATTAGGTTGGCCTTCAGCCATGAGAATTTATCTTGATTACCTTAATTGTGCTGAGAAGACGTGCCCACTGTGGGTGGCACAGTTCTCTAAGTCGAGGATCCTGTGTTGTATATAAATGGAGACAGTGAAGTAAGCACTAATGTGTATGTTAATTTATTCATTTCTGCTCTTGATTGTGGATGGGATGTGCTGCCTGCTCTCCCCACACTGAAGGACTATAATCTGGAATTGACGGGCTATAACCCTTTCTGAATCAGGCTGCCTTTGTTGGGTGCTCCACCACAGTAACTGAAATGAAAGTAAGACACACTCTAAGAATCTGAGCTACTGGATGGAGAATTCATCACCTGCTAAGGTTAGGACTATGAAGAAGGGAAATGGTGTGGCCAAACCAAGAAGTGAAGCATTAGGACATGTTAGATTTGCGATACTTTGTAGGCATTCATGCACAGACACTGGACAGAACATTGCTTAGGTATAGTGTTCAGAGAGGAATCAGTTCTGGATGAGCTAGCCCCAGAAGGACAAGATGGAATTTAAAAAGGAAATGATCAAAGTCAAACCTTAAAAAAAAAGTTTTTTTCCAACAAACCAGAGGTATACTTGAACCACTGACTTGAGAAACTGTATGTTTAGCTATTTTTAAAATTGACTTTGAATGGGCTAAATTAACCCACTCAGCTTGGTGCTTATGGGACCCTCTTAACCCTTGGATTCCTCATCTGTACAAAAATAATGTTAATAGCATGATATTAATTGAAATAATATTTAAGAATAGAATACAATAGTTTGAAGGTGGATAATTTATAAATAAATATAACATATTATCCTTTCTAAGTGAAAGAAAATATAAATGTATCTATGGATGCATGTTTACTACATATAAAAGGAAGGGTAGGAGGGAGGAAACTGTATCAGTATTCCATCATTTAACCATGGTTAAGCTCCATTCATTTCAGGCGGCAGAAAATATTTATGGAAAAGATAAAATTAATCTTAAGACAAGAAATTCTACACCGGATGGATAACAGGAACTGGAGCTCATAAAACATGGGCTTTGAGCTGCACACAGAAAGTGTGTCATAGAAGGCCAAATATATTCAATGGGCTTTGACTTTTAAAAAGGACCTTGAATTAAGACTATTTAAGACTTATTTCCTCCTCCTCTGGTCTCCCCCTTGTCCCTGGACACCTTAAAAGGATGTCTTGATTCTCTTTATTTTTAAGTGTTTCATTCATTTCTCAAACTGCTGAGAACCGATTGGAAGATACATTGTGGTGACTGACCTCATCCAGTTGTCTCCTGAGTCTTTATCCTCTCCATAGCACTTTGTTTCTGTGCCATGGTCCCACTGCAACTTGTTGGCCTGCTGCTTTCTTCTGATTATAGGACTGCTCTTCCTGGATTCAGTTTGGGGGCCACTAAACCATGAGTCTCAAGGCTGCAGAGAGAGCTATCTGTAGCTCTTGGTGTGGTGAGCTAGCAGCACCAAAGCAGGAAGAAATCTCAGTGTGCATTCCACCCCATCCTCCTAGGGACTGGAAGATCCTGGCAATGTACCTGGATTATTGTTCCTGTAGAATAAACGACTTAGTTCTCTTTCCTTCTTGGCAGAGCTTCAAACTTTAACACCACCCCTTCTACACTTTGTCATCCAGGAATTTCTCAGTTTGCAATCCCTGAAGAGTTGCCTTTCTGGTTTTGATTATGAGTCTTTTCTAGTATATACTCTTCTCACATGCTTGGGTTTTGGATGTGCTGGATGAGGGTCTGTGTGACTCTCAAGGCACAAACGCCCTTCCCTTTGGGGTTTAGTTTTCCCCCCAGTTTGTACGTCTCTCTGTCAGGCACATGTTCAGTCTGTGTCAGTTGAAAGGCTATTTTGTATTTTAAAAGTGAAGGAAAGTGTTCATTGTCTTTGTCAGGACTAGCCAGGACAGCTTCAGTAGTAGTAGCAGCTGTGGGAACTGAAAGGTAGAAGTGACTCTGGAGCACATGTTTAAGAGGCAAAGTTACTGTTGGACTGTTGAGGGTAATGAAGGTCCTGCCTGAATATGTGATGCTCTTATTAAACATAAATTGCAAAGATTAAGAATAAAAGACCCTAACATTAATTGTATTCTTGAAGCCTTTCATTGTTTTTAAAATTTCATACAAATACCATGAACTTGCATGAGTCCTTCATTTTATAACTTCGTGCACAGGGTAGCTAGAGATTAAACTTGCAGTCTTCAGTCTTATTCTTGTATTTATTACAGATTATGGGAATCCCATACAATGGAATTAAATATACAGTGTGTACATATTTCATTTCTCACATGACATCGAACTCAGCTTTAGACCTAAAGATTTCAAAATGACACTTTCCTTTCCACTGGATGAAAACCACAGTGACTCAATTAAGTCAGAAAATAAACTTTTTACTTTTGTTTTTTTCAGTACAGTGTTTGAGTCTATGCTGAGCATGGTGAAGCTAAAAATAAATGGGATGCTGCTTCTGCTTAGGTGCTCACTGTGTAAATGTGGGTACAGGGAGGCAACATAGCTACACCACTATGAGACAGTCGTAAGATGAAAAAGTGGTGTGACTGACTCCAGGGAAGGCCAGCCCACCAGAAAGACCCACAAATACAGCAAGTTTGATGAACAGCAAATGGGTCTGTCTAACCGGAGATTATGCTGTAAGAAGTAAGAACAACTGTGGGATGAGGCTGGCACTTGTACAAAGGCCAAACAAGGAAAAAACTTTTTGTTTTTTTGTCATATGATGTTTTTTTGTTTTGTTGTTTTGTCATATGATAAATTTAAATTTTAGACTTCAATCTGTAGGCCGACAATGCCATGTAAGAAAAGAACTGATGAGGTCAAACTGCTATTCCAAAGAGGAGTCCCCACCCCTGTTTGTAGAGGCACTAAAGACAAAGCTGGAGGCCCAAGAGTCAGCGAAGGCAGACATATGAGGGGCCATTTTGATAATCAAGATGTGATCCACAGAATTGAGATTAATGTAGTTGGAATGAAAAGAGGTGGGCTAAATTAAGAAATAGATGACTGTTAAAGATAAGCGAAAATTGTTTGTGGACAACCAAGTTTCTCCCTACATGGTAGATGGCTATGAGCCATTCTTTCTTTATAGCCAACTGCTGACCAAAGTTATTTGGGTGAACGTGACATTCAATATGGTTTGTCTGGCTTGATAAATGTTCAAGGGTGTCAAGACATCACATGTCCACAACAGCAGGGCTGTGGTCTTGTTTGTCACTATGCAGCTGCCAGCATTTGGCACCTGTTCACCTCTGGATGTGTCTCTATTGTCCCACCCAATAGAGAGACTTCTCTGCTCCCACCCAAATAACACCTAGCACTAATCGAGCTATTTGCAGATGACTCTGCTTGAGTGGGAGACCAAAGAGGCAACTTTTATTAGGTTGTTTTCACAATTGAAGGATTTCAATAGCTTTCCATGCAAAGTGTGAACTTGACCAATTTTCATGCATTTTGTAAAGTAGGTACTAGGTTCTGTGAAACAGAAAAGCTCTTGGGATTACAGGACAATGTACTTCTAAAATCAACAAATGTTCATTACCTCATGGAAGTGGTCTTCTGGGAATGAGAAGTTGTTTTCCTTTTTTGCTTTCTTTTTTTGTTTCTGTTTGTTTGTTTTGTAATGAAAGGATTCAGTTCTGAACAATAGAGAGGCTGGTATCTTTAAATGCAATACATAAGAAAGCACTCCAACTTTATCTTCTGCTTTTGTGAAAGGAAGAAAATCTCTGAGGACTGCCAGAGCACAGTGTGCTCTCTATAGCAAACTTTTCCCTTCTAACAGGATTATGCTTACCAAGGAAGATGGCACAGTGCTGGCAAAACCTGGGAAGGGCAGAGCAGGGATGTGAATAGTGTAGCAGCAGAGGTCAGACCTACTGTGTGCTCATTAACAAAACTTCCACTCAGGAGTAGAAGCTCCAAGCATTCTTGAATGTTTTCTTTAATTGGGAATCTTGGAACCAATTAGAGGAAGTCTAATTACAGCAGGTTTGCACCCATTGCTTTTCACTACTAAATCATGCTTCCCTGTGTAGAGTCCCTGTAGGAAGCCATATTCTTGAAGATTAAATTGATTTTTCTTTTTCCTGGAAAGTAAACCGATTCTTTGCAGCTACACTTTTCAGCACACAGCAGTGAACTGAGAGGCTTTCTCTTTCATGCCTTTTCAGCCCTTGTTAGGACCAGTAATGTCCCCAAGACCTTGGCATTCATCTGCTGCCAACATCTGCCTTTTGTTTGTGGTTTAAACCAAAATTTTCATTGAGGTTTAAAGTCTCTTCTGCAATACAGCCTTCACATCTTCCTGCAGAGATTACTCCAAGACCTAGTAGACCCATCATTAGAAAACATTTTCTAGTACTCAAATTGGCTTCTCCTGTGTTGACTTTCATCCAGTTTTCCTCTATTGCCTACTACAGAAGTGATTTGCAGAAACTCTGCACTGAAGCCAGGAGAGCTCAGAAGGAGAGGCTCCCTGGGGTGCTAGATCCCAGTGGCTGCCCAAGCTCAAACAGTCTGTGCTTTCATACTGGTATATACTCCAGTGTGTGTGTGTGTGTGTGTGTGTGTGTGTGTGTGTGTGTGTGTGTGTGTGTGTTGTAAGCATGTGTGTGCTCATTTATGAATTTGTGTGTGGCAAAGGGGAAAGACAGATGATTTCTGAATTTCCATGTGTATAACACAATGCTTTGTATTATCTTTGTTCTGTGACCCTTCTATAAACTTGCTTGCCTTATGCACACAAACATTCTTGTCCTGTCTTAGAGAAAAGAGATGAACAGAGACCCCTTCTACATTACAATATGTCATGTCTTTTCTTTTTAAAAATTGTGTCCTTGGTTGTGTAGCTTGGTTGTGAGGCTCCTAGCGATGGAATCAGGGCCTGTCCCTGCCTCTTGCGCTGGCTTCAGTGAACCTATTCCCCATGATAGGATGCCTCCCCCCGCTTTGATGCAGGGGAAGAGCTTGGTCCTGACAGTTTGATGTGCCATGCTTTGTTCAAGCCCATGGGAGACCTGCTCCTTTCTGAACTTGACATGGAAGAATGGATGGGGGGCTAGGGGAAGAAGACAGTAGATGGGGAGGGGAAACTCTGGTCGGTATATAAAATATATGAAAATTTTAGTAACAATAATAATAATAATAATAATAATAATAATAATAATATCACCGATATACAGATTAAGGCACACTTAAAGTTTGTTCCTAAGGAGTTTTGTTGGGTTTATGGATCTTTGCAAAACATTGTTTACACCATGAAAGCTACAGTGAGTTAGCATTCATTATCCAAAAATACGCCAGAATAATAAATACCCAGTTTTATTTTTTAGAAAATACCCATCTTTAAAATAAAACAGAACATAAGACCACTGCATTTTCTGGCTCTATCTTCTCCATTCAGTGTGAGGATTTCCCCAAGTTACCCTTCAAGTTCTTTCAAAATATTCTACAATTCCTCCTCTAGAACCTCCCCTATGCAGTTTCAGAATGCCTTGTAAATTTCTTCTCTTTCTCCTGTACCCTGTGTTCTGATGTCTGCTCTCCCTTACTCTGCTTGTTTCTGAGTGGCTCCCCTACACAGCTCACATCACTATATCTACCTGTTACCTCAGGGAAGAAGGGGGCCTTTGCCTAACTGTGCTACCAGTTTCATAAGGACCTAGACTAGGGCTTGTGTTTTCACTTGTCCTCTTATATTTTGTTTTTGTTTTTGTTTTGAGATAGGGTCTCTCTCTGTAGTCCTGAATGTTCTGGAACTTGCTTGTAGACTTGGCTGGCCTTGTACTCACAGAGATCCTAATGCTGCCCCCTGCATGCTGGGATTAAAAGTGTATGCCTGGCTCTCTATTATAATTCAAAAACAATGACCTATGTCTCTGGTTGTAGGTCTAAAATAGTCTGCATAGGCAATCCTGTTCTACTACGTCAACTTTCCTTAAAACAAAGGCACAAAGTGTCTCTGTAGCCAATACCCAATTCCATGACAACTGTTCTACTGAATGGAGATATTACACACCTGGTCCCACAGCCAAATAGCCCCAAATAAACACACTGCCGCTTATATTGATTATAAACTGTTTGGTGGATGGCTCAAGCTTCTTATTGGCTAGCTCTCTCTTAATTATTAACCCATTTCTATTAATCTAAGTATTTCCATGTGGTCTTATCTTACCAGAGAAGGCTCCAGAACATTACTCTTTCATCAGCTACATGGCATCTCCCTGGTAGCTTCTGTCTGCCTCCTCTCCCTAGAATTTTCCTCATCTGGTAGCCCCACCTGTACTTCCTGCCTGGCTATTCAGTATTTTGCTCATCAACCAATGAGAAACATATATACAGAAGAGCATCCCCCATCAGTTTACCTTTACCCTTCTTGGTCTTTTTCCTTTGCCATGTCTGTGGCTCTCAACAGTATGTTCTTCACCATGATATGCACACAAGCATGCTAAACATGTATATCTGTCTTCTGTTTATTTCCAGCCTCAAAGTTGTGAACCTACTTCCAAGTTTATCCCAGTAATTGTGTATAGCTGTCACCTGCATTCAGTACTATGAGCATTGCTAGGAAAAGCAATTTAAGTATGTACCTAGCTGGCACTGCAGAAACCTGTGAATGTTCTCTTAGGAACTGACTGACATGTGTTAGGAGTGGTGAAGGAAACATATGATAAGATTTACCAGGCAGCAGGTAGCAAAGCATTTCTAACTCCCCAACATGGGGTTGATCCAGCACACTGCACTTGAAGATACGTGTCATTGCCAGACTTAGTTTTTCCTGGTTGGGCTGAATGATATCATACCATGATCTGAAATCTCGATCCCCTTGGTAACAGATGATGCTGGGCATTCTCCTATGTGCTGATTGGGTCTGTTCTGCTTTCTTTCACCTTATAATCACACACCATGTCTTTTTCTCTGAATTATTTTTTCACTTAAAGATTCTGGGGATTTTTTTCTTTATAATTATTGTACTTTTATTAACATATATTGACTGTATAAAATAATGGGTTTCATTATGTGTTCATATTCTTCATATATATAATTGAATAAAATATATATTATATGTATATAATATATACATATAATGAATATATATACATATATACATACATAATGATATGAACATGTCATAATGAAACCCATATATATATATATATATATATATATATATATATATATCCATTGTACATATATATAACATGAGTTTTCTGACCCAGCAGGTCCCCACCACTTTTCTCTGCCCCAAAGTTATGAAACTGTTGGCCACTGGCTATAGCTTCTTATTGGCTACCTCTGTCTAAATTAACCCATTCCTAATAATATAAGTATTTATTGTGGTCTTCTCTTACTGGAGAAAAGGTCTGGACTTGTTACTCCTCTTGCATCTTACACAGTGACTCATTATCTGTGCCTCCACACATATACATATATATGTATATACACTTTGTCATTTTCACTAGTCAGCCAATACCTAATGGGAAATATTTCCTAATTTATGAGATAGTATTTCTTATGGCATCTATGATGAATAGAAGTTTTCAGTTTTTGTTTTGGTTTGTTTTTAGGTTTCTGGTTTTCTGAGACAAAGTCTCTCTATGTAGTCCTGAATATCCTAGAACTCACTATGTTGACCACGCTGACCTAGAATTCACTGAGCTCTGCCTTCCTCTGTCTCACTAGTGCTGTGATTAAAGTGTGTGTCACCATGCCTGGCAAAGGTTCTTAATTTAATGTAATAACATATAATAGAAAATTTATTACAGTTCATCAATCTATAGTTTAAGAAATCCTGCTCAAATAAAAACTGTAGCACATATTTGTATTCTAAGTTTTAAAATTAATCTTTTACTTCAGGCTTTAATTTGCAGAGTTGACTTCTTGCCATGGTTGGAGTATGGGAGCCAGATTGATTTATTTTTAGTGTTTGTCACAGTCTTTTAGCCCTGCCAATGGAAAGTCATCATTTTGCCTGATATGTAATGACAACTCCATTATAAATCACATTTCTACATGTATGCATCTGTCTCTGGTCACTGATCTTTGGAGTCCTGTGACTATCACCGTAACTCAAGCAGCTGCAGCTGTAGAAGTCACAGCAGCTACCTGGGCCATCACCCACCCTCTTTCTTCTAGACAAGCATTTCTCCATTCTAAGTCATCTCCTATCTTGTATAACTTTGGTGAATTAGCTATGCAAGCCCACAGCAATGTTCAGGAGATGTTAAATCTATGTATTAACTTGGGAAGAATATTTATACCAGCAATTACTACAATTTTGAGCACAAGCTCTCCATCTCTCAATGACCTTGTTAATGTTTGCCTTTAGATCTTATGTTTTTTTCCATAAGGTACCTACACATCTTACCTTAAGTATAAAGTACTTAGCTGCATTCATCCTATGCAAAATATTATGGCCCTTTGTGCTTCAGTTTTCTCGTAAGGAAAATAGGAATGTACATGTGTCAGGCCCTTAGAATTGCTGTGAATATTAATTATATTAAAGTAACTAAATAATAAAAAGAATTAATATAGGAAAATATTACATATAAAGTATACATGTAAATGTTTATCTATATATTGTGACCAACACAATCTAATTCAGTTTGCCATTGTTATGAGGTTTAGAAATTCTCATAAAGGGTTAATTCATCGATAATCATGATTTATATGGCAGATAACTACAACCCCAGCATTAGGGAGATTGAGGCAGGAAGATCATGAATTTGATGCCAACTTTTTTTGCCCCTGCCAAAAAAAGGCTCGATTCATGTCTGAAGATAATGTTTGTACTTCACATAAATTGGTTATAATATTCAACAACTGTGATCCATATTACCAGTCATATTGTTCAACCCTGGGTACTTGAGGACAAGCTGCTTGATTTCTCCATTCATTACCATCAAACTACAATCCTGTGAGATTCTCCCTCTGTAGAAAACGGTGTTTTCTATAGTTTGGAATCCTGATTCCAGATGTGCCTAAACACTCCATAGTCTCTACATTTCTTCCTGCCCAATATAATTTTGTATAGATATTATTTCTTGTGGTATTTCTTGGACCAAAAGTCAATTTTGTATAAAGATGACATGCCCTATCTTTATCTTAGTACTCTGTGGCTGTTTTTTTGTAATATTTTATCTTTGAGTGGTTTAGATGTGTTTCTTACACATTCCCATTACTTGTATTTAGTGTGTGGTGTGTGTGTGTGTGTGTGTGTGTGTGTGTGTGTGTGTGTTTGTGTCCTCTAGTGGAACTGGCATCTTTTCCTGGCAGGAGTTTGCCTTTCTGTTTGTTGATGTGTCATCTACTCAGCATTATAACCACTTATGCTGAGATTTAACTTATTTGGATTTGTTTTATACTGGCCTTTTTCTTTTCTATGTTTATTATTCCCCCCTTCTTTTTTGTGAATGGCTTTTCTCATATTTTTTACTCAGAGATGAATATTATGTTGGTATTTTTATTCTTTTAGTGATGTATTAGAAATTTTCATTGGCTATTTATAACTGGTTATTTTCTTTTGAGCAATAAAGATCAAAAGTGTTTAAATTGCCTTCTAAGATATGCTACATTATAGATCTTTGGATTTCTTTCTATAGCATTTTTAACTCTTTAGGCCACTGTGCACTTTGAGCTGTCACCCCATATGTAGTCAGAGTCACTTTCTCTGCATTTCTGCCTGAATATTTCACTGTCTACCTGAGTTTCACTTCTGAACTTGAAGCTCAAATTTTAGAGTTTTCATTAGTCACAGTCTGTTCTTGTCAACACTTTTTGTTAGTTAGCTCTTTTGTTCTGTTTTGTTAAACAATAAAAAAAAGAATACCCTCATCCTTGTTCTGGAAGACATTCTTGCCTGGAACAGATTGTAGGTCAGCATGTTTCACCACAACACATTAAAGAAACATCCTCTCTCCCTCTCCCTCTCCCTCTCCCTCTCCCTCTCTCTCCCTCCCTCTCCCTCTCTCTCCCTCCCTCTCCCTCTCTCTCCCTCCTCTCTCTCTCTCTCTCCCTCTCTCTCCCTCTCTCTCCCTCTCTCTCCCTCCCTCTCTCTCTCCCTCCCTCCCCTATCAGGTGCTGTGTCCAACGGAGTCTCCAGCCCATTGGTGCTGCTCTTCAGTCCCTGTCATACTCTCAGCCTTCTCTTGTTTTAATGATCGCTGCCTTACATTCTGGGTCATTTTTGTCAAGTCTGCCTTACAGTTCACTTCTGCTGAATCAGCCTATCCTCCCACCTTTACCTTCTTTTTAAAAGCATACTCAATCCCTGTAATGTTCATTTCTATAAATTCTTAATTTCTGTAGCTGCTTCCATGCTCAGTGTCTACTCTTAGTTCATTTGATCAGCAATCCTGTATCAAGTTTTAATTTCGATAGGAAATGAAGTGACATTGTTGGCTGTGAGAAGAAAGCTGGTTTGCTAGATTTGGAAAATGTATCCCTGTCCAGTTTTGCTAAATCAATAGACCCCAGAGTGGGAAAGAAAGTATGGGGAAGTGTTTGGGGTAATACCAGTGAGGGTCTACTATGTCCCCTTGTGTTTCATTCACTATGGGAAGAATTTAGCTAAGCATGGCCTATGTGGCAAATTTATTAAGAAAAGTAATCAGACAAACCTGCAGGTACAGAACAGTCTGGTAGCTCTGAATGACAGCAATGGCAGATAGAGAAGGGATGGAAGGTAGGAGAAACATTTCATTGGCAAAGGTCAGCTGTCTTCAAGACACTTAGGCTGGAGAATAAAGAAAGGACTGTGACAACCTACATTGGCTGGTCAAGTCTTAAGAGCAAGGTGATACTTGTGACATCAGCAAGTCCAGCTCTGCTGTCTGCACAGAGAGCTCCAGGGGCTGCCGTGCCAGAGCCAAAGAGCAGCACTGTACTCTGAGAAAACGCCAAGTCATTGATTGAATGTTTCTCTTCCACTGAAGATGAAGTCACCTCCTTTTGTTTGCTTATCTCTGCGATATTTTGAGACATTTTGAAAATAGCAAAGTCCTCACAAGCTGAGCACATTGCCTCTTAGTCGAGTTGGGCTCACATCTTCTGTCCCTCATTTCCCTCATTTCCCCCTGTTTCTCCTATGGAAGGCAGGCTATTGCCTTCTTTGAGCACTTACACTGGGCATGGCTCTGTTTGACTTCTTTTCATCCCACTGGATCAAATTACATTTTCTCTTATTTTTTTCAAATAATGTTTTCCAATAAACCAAACAATGAGATAAAAGGGAAGGAATAGAGATTTGCAGACTCTTATGATGTCTGCAGTATCCAATATTTACTTTTTTTAATACCAAATGATTACTATTTATATTTTAAAGTGTTTATGATTTGAAATAAATATCTACTCCAGAGCAAAAATGTTGGAAATATAAGAAAGCATTAAATAGAAAGTAGTTATTATAGTAACAGCAGTAGATGCCAGCTACTCTTAAATAGACTTTACAAGAATTTTCCTTTGAACATGAAACCTTTTAATGGGCCAGAGAAATGGTTTAGAGACAAAGAGCAGCTGCTGCTTTTCCAGTTACCGTACCCACATCAGCCAACCCCATGGCAATCAGAGCTCAAGTGGCATCACCACAAACACACAGCCACTCTCACATACACACATTCACATACTCACTAATAAATACATAAAAATAAGATAAAAAACTATAAAAAATGTAAAACCAGATTCATGTATTATATAAATCCATGGCCTGATTTATTATTTAACATTTTATCTGGATCATTTCCCCTTAAAAAATGTTCCTTAGAATCATTGTTTGGGACACTGAAGACGGGAAATTTTGCTGTTATTAATTTGATGGGGCTGTAGGAATACCTCAGAAGAGTGTGCTGAACATGTTGCAAGGTTCTGGGTTCAATATCCAGAATTACCAAAAAACAAACAAAACAAAACCCTTAGATAGATAAATGGAGATATTTATATATTAAGACAGAGAGAGAGAATAAGTATATGGTAGTGAGACATGCTGATAAATTTTCAATTAATTTCAGTGGTCCATGCTTAATAAAAGAAAATGCAGAGTAGATAATGCAATGCTTGAAATTAATTTTCAAATGGCCAAAGTGATCAGATTAACTCATCACTGAGCAGAGAGAAGCATGCTAACTAATCAGTGGCTCAATGGCAAAGCAATTTATCGTACAGCTGGGCAAATAACCGTGAAATAATCTGAGTAAATGAATAGCTAGAAGGGAAATAGTTTTAAACTAATCAGATAATTCATTTGATTTGTCTATTCAAATATTTTTAAAAACACTGCTAAAATTCCCTAAAATCACAAATAACAGACTCAAGTTGATACTATTTACTAGAATTTAAAACTGATGTATATGTGGGGAAGATACACACACACACACACACACACACACACACACACACACACACACATATATATATATATATATATATATATATATATATATATATATCCACAGGAAAATCTATCAGTTCACAAAAGTCTAGAGCATCACTTAGTTTTCAGTTTTACAAAATAGATAACATAATGACAGTTAGTCGTGACCAGATGAGTGTTGGCAAAGAACTATGACCTAACTTGTAAAGTGTCTGTTCATAACATTTTGTTGTAAACAAGGCATATTGCAGGAACGCCACTGGAAATTAGGTATGTGTAAACCTCCCCACAGTGAGCTTGTTCCCTTTTAGAAGATTGTATCTAAACCATCCACATTTCTACACAAATAGAAAGCTCCAGGGCCTAGAAGATATTACTGTTTTTATTTGCTTTTGTTTTTCAATGAGGGAAACCTGTAAATAAAACAAAAATGTTACCATCAACATTATGTGACCTATTGTTATATTTTTTAATAAATATATCTTTACAGTTTAATTTCCTCTCTTAAATTAAGTATCTGTACACATTTAGCTATATTAAGAATCTTGAACTAGGCACAGTGGCTCAGGCCAGATATCACAACACCAGTGAGACTGATGAGAAAACATTATGAGTTCAAGGCTAGCCTGAGCTACAAATTAAGACCCTATTGCGATAGATAGATAGAGAGATAGATAGATAGATAGATAGATAGATAGATAGATAGATAGATAAGCAGGCAGACAGGCAGACAGACAGACACAAGGAAAAATAGAAAAAAACTTTATTTTACAAAGTTCAAAAAAAAAAAAACTAAAAAAGTTGGTCAGCAGTTACTACCGCATTGGTAGGATCTTGACAGTGGTGTCTCGTGTCTTTTCCTGTTATGATGACCATGGGAAAAACTGCAATCCGCCATGTAAAACAACTGAGAATAATGTGTAATCAGAGCCCAGCACTTTATTAAAAAGCCTATTTTCAACTCCGGAAACCGGTAGAGGAAAGTCGAGTTCATCTGTCAACAGGTTTATTTATTTCCTATTTTCTCCTTGTTAATCTTCCTTTTATGTTTCCTTAATATTTCATGCTGAAGAACTTCCTGAATTCTTTTCAAACAAAGAGAAGCTCCAGGTGAACATTGACAAATTTCTGTTGTGTCAACAAAGACCTGGGGCGTCTTCCAGTCTGTAATTTAATGTATAATATCTGAAATAGATAAATGTAGACCCTGTTTCTCATTCATCAGACCTGCAAGTCCACTGATTGTTTTTAAGTGCATGTTATTAGAAATTTTACCAGTGTTATGAAGATGAGATGCACTTTGTATGTATGCTAGAGCAGTTTTAGAAATTTAGTATAACTGCCAGCTCCAGAAGGAAAGAACAGAAAGAGAACATCTAGAATGTTCTGTCAAATGAAGATCTTGCTGGGATGTTAGTAAGAAAATGTAGAAGCAATAAATATGAAATATACAAATATGGAATTAACCCACCTCCTATGATTAATCAATGTGTATTTATTGGGAATTGTTATTAAGCATTGTGGTACTAATATAAAATAACTAATACAAAGATTACGGTCCTACTGACCACTGTATTTTATAAGAAAATATTTTTAGATTTTCACTGAAAATCCTGGAGAAATTTTAAATCATTACCTAACCATATTCTTAACAAATGTCTAAGAAATTAGTGTAAAATTAGAATATGAAAACTATAATAGCATGAACTATAGAACACATGCATATTTTGTATGATTACAAAATAAAAATCCTGTTAGTATTTCTGTGTTATTCATAATTAATCTGAACTACCAATGGAAAAACCTGAGAATTTTAGTCATGATTCCCATTGCTTATCAGTATGTACCTCCAACATAAACCATGCTGTGTGAACTGATCGATGTAGATCAGCCTTTCCATTCAACTTTAAAAAAAACAGATTTTATTAATTAGCATGCTTCCATTTCATATTTCTTCATTTTCCTTTTATTACCTTTTAGCCCAAGTTAATATTAACCACCACTTCTGCTCTATCTGGGTCAGACTTTCAGATCTCCCTACAACCAAATCTACTCCCTGGGTTTATTTTAAAGTACAGCATTAAAACCCTCAAATTCTCCTCTGTTATATTTTTATCCTTCTCTACCTTCTCTTTTTTTCCCCCCACTTCTGTCCCAGGTACTTAGCATAGTTTCCTGTGTGTCAAAAGATTAATAGCCAGTGGCATTGTTTTCCTCTGGGAAAAGCCGTCATAACACTAAGCATTTTAGCCCGTTTCTACCATTCCATAATTCACCAATTCTCTAGCTCCTGTGGCCATTCAGTGAAGGCTCAGATTTCCCTCTGACTTCTGCAGGAGGCTCACCATGACAATGGAAGAGCTATAGATTGTCTGTCTATTTGACAGAGTGTGTTGCCTTTCTCAAGTGAATGCCTACAGCTTCTCAGTGTTTTGTTGGGATTGTTTGTTACTACAAAGTGGCATTCCGAACTACAGGTCTCATTGCGTTAGCTCATCTCCTTTACTGAAATCATGGCCAGCACAAATGTAACCAAGGACCACAATCAAATCGGAGACAACTGTGCCCTGCCCTTTTCAACAAGTGACTCCACAGAAAGAGCACAGTCAGTATCAAAGAAGCGTTGCTCACCCTTTCTTTTGGGAAAACACATTTTCAGTAATTCAAAGAACACGGCTTACAAGTGTGGAGATGGAGGCACAATAAAGACAGCAGAGCCTCTCAATAGCAGTGCCCAGCTGAAGTGACAACAGGGATTGAGCCTGCCCTGACAGGCAGGACTTGGATATGAAAGTTTAGTCAGCTCTTTCTTCTACATTTGCTACAGACACCGAGTGCTGAAAGTCCACAATGGTGTTTTCAGCTCACGTCTTTTCTCTGGTCATCACCTTGACCAGGTTGCCATTACAGCAAATGCTAAGTTCTCAGTGGTGGTCCTGAGTCTGCGTCATTCGCCTGTGGGGCAGGCATCCTTCAGTATCGTTCACTCCCTTAGAGCATTCTGCTACACCTAACACACACTCAATCCATGCTCCTATGTGATAATTAAAGAACAATAAGTAAGCTAGCAAAAAGCAGTTAAAACAGAGCAGTTCACGTGGAGGACATCTAGGGAGCCAAAGTGTTCTATTTTGAGCTCTTCCAGTAAACCAGCTCAAGAGGAGAAAGTAACTTCTGCTTACAAAAGATGGAAATAGAGAAATTATCTCTAAGTTAGTTTCAAATAATTCCAAAAATTTATGTCAATCTCTTTTAAAAAAAGAAAAAAGCAAATCAACCAATAGTAATGGTAACATAGGAGAAATCTTTGCATCTACCTGGGTTAAATAGAGAATAAGTCCTTGCTTTCTCTCAGTAGTTCTAATTTGTGATTTGGAATTTATGTAAGATGAAAATCCATACATTTGTGTCTTGAGCACCTTCTCCCTCCTCTGACAAGGACTTTGTGAGTCCTTCCCCAAGCACCTTTTGCCGATGCCACACTGGGCTGCTCCCCCAGCACATAGTAGGTCCCACTACAACCTTCTCTCTCATGGCTCATCTCATCAGACATAACCAAGGTCATAGACTCAATGTTGAGTGTGACAGCAAAGGAGCTAAGGGGGAAATTTGAGAGCATTTGATCTCTTCAGAAAATGGAGTGTTTAAAATGGTTATTTTACAATTAAAGCACATGTACTGCTTACCTAGACTAAGTGATGGTCAAATTATATTTTGTATTAGTATGAAAAAGTCCATTTGAAGCCCAGTGCCATACACAATGTACATATGCTAATAAAAAGATTGCTTAAAAGACATAAACAGTAGAAGAATAAATAAGCCTATCAATAAATGAACAGATGAACTGAAGAGACAATTCACAAGTGCACAACATATACAAAAAAATGTTCACCATCTTCAGCCATAGGGAAATGCAAAACTATGCTGTTTCCATCTTACACAAGTAAGAAAACTGTCATCAAGATAAATTTAAATCCTGGCAAGGATACAGGGAAAGCAGAAATTTTACACACTATTGGTGGGAATGTAAATATTATTGTCACTATGGAAATACATATGGCAATTCTTCTAAACCCTAAAAATAGAACTGCATATAATCTAGTTATACTTCTGCCAGGTATATACCAAAGGATTCAGCCATCTGCTGCAGCATTCTCCACCATAGCCAAGACAAGGAATGAACCCAGGTGCCCATCCAGATGAATAAAAGCCACTGGTACACACACTCCCCTAAGAAGAATGAGATCATGTCTTCAGAAAAGGGATGGAGCTAGAGAACACCCTATATGAGAAACACCATACTCATGAGAATAAATACCATATATTATCTCTCATGTGCGGAGCTGCATAGCAACAAAGAGACTTGAAAGTAAAAGGGGGTGAACAGTGTTAGCAGACCCATGTGGGCAATGGAGGTATAAATACAATTAAGTCCTTTAGATGCATATCAAAATACATAGAGAGTATGATTACCATAGGTACATGTGTGTAAATCTTATATACATACTTTATAAATATACATGTTATGAAGCCTTTTGTTGCATATAATTAATATGTGCTAATAAAAGAGCTTTTAGAATCACATTTGCAAAAGCTATTTCTTGTACATTGTGTTGGCATGTTAAGTTGTTCTGATGGAAAACTTCCAAGAACTAATCATCAAAAATGACTGTGCTGGTTGGCAATGCCATTAGAAAGCTAATCAACAATCATTTCAATCCTCACTCAACACTCAAGACCCAACTCTGAAACCCTTGGATTCCTAGATTCTTGAGTGATTACCTAAAGTAGTGTGTTTCCTCAAAAGACCCAGCAAACATCATCTGTGGCATGCAGATTTTCCCTCATTTTCTTATACACCTTTGTGCTCACTGTAGGCAGCACAAGGTTTCTCACAGACCATCATACAATCTAGCTACTCCACCAATGTCTGAATGTCCAAAACTAAGTGAATCAGTATATCACACAGATACCTGCCTCCCGTGTTTACAACAGCACTCATCATAATAGCTAAGATATAGGGACCAACCAAGTGGACCCCATGTTGCATGCAGTCACCTGGTCCAGTAGAGCAGAAGTAGTGGCAAGTCTATGGGACATCACTTTCATGTCTTGGTTTTCCATTTATACTTTCATTCCTCTCTAGAATTCATGATTCAACTTCTGATTAACAGCATTGTAAACTTGCCTCTGCCTCAGTTTTCACGGGAGGGGGGAATTAATGTGTTCTTCTTTAATTTAAAACCCTAATCAAAATGAGTATTTTTGACTGAAGGGGATTCACATCCCACAGTGAGGAGCAGATGACCTAGGTCTATTTCTCAAGAAATTTGTAAAGTTTGTACTGAATAAATTGAGTGATAATCCCAAGGGAAAAGAAGTTGCTGATAAGGGTCCAGAAGTGAAGATGTTGTCAAGAAGACCTTACTGTCTCACCTTACCTCCTGCACCAATAAACTGAGAAATGAGATTTAGTTGCTGTTGCATAATTTGTTCTGAATGCAATGATGTCATCACTGGGACTTGGACATTCCAAGAGCTTTATTTATTTATATTGCTATAAATGTGATGTGGGCTGCCATTGCCTAGAAGATAGTGGAATAGAGTGGTAAAGTCTGGGCTTCTCTTCCCTGCAGGTATTAAACTTTCCACCTTTTCATCTGATTTTTTCTTCAATAGTTTTCAAGGTATTTACTTAGTATCAATATTTCAAAACAAGGTTAAGACAGTGATGTGAAAGCCCACCCCCAACACACACACCATCTCCTTTGAGATGACTGTCCTGTCTGGTCCTGGATATTCTTCTGGCTTGGCTCTTGATTTTTCACCTAGTGCTGTGGGGGCCACTATGCTTAGAGAGTCCTACCTACAGAATAAAAGCTTGATTATTGTTGGTTTTTTTGTTCTGTAAACTCTTGATTCCTTCCTCCACTCAATCATAAAAGATAAAAATTTCCACAGTGCTCTAATTTAACTCATTTCTGTAAAAATTCTAATGCTTTTCAAAATCAACATATTCTTATTTTAACATAATTGCTCATATTTCTGGAGTCAAATATGGTATTTAAAACCTGTATGTAATATGTGATGATTGGGTCAATTTAATTCCAAATCCACTGTCTCAGATGTTTGTCATTTCCTTACCTTGTGAACATTCAACCAGTTACTGTCAACCACAAGTATCCAATCATGCCATAGGAGTTACTCGTCCTAACCCACTGCTGTACCCTCCTGTCTGAACTATTCACTCCTCCCCTCTCCCCTTACCCTTTACAGGCTCTGGGAAACACTCTTCAGAATCTTCCTTCTATGAGATCCATTTTTATTCCCATATAAATAAGAACACTCAGTATTGTTTTAGTGAGGGCCATTTCTCCCACCATAATAGCCTCCCATCCATGTTGCTGCAAATGACAGAATGTTTTGACAGCTGAGCCATAGTCCATGGTGTTTATAAACATCTTCTATATCAATGCATTTCTGGGTCGTGATTATTTCTGTACTTTGGTGATTATGATTAGTACTGCAATAAGCATGGGATGCAGGTGCCTCCGTGGCATACTGGTTCCTCTTCCTTTGGATATTTATCACATGGTGGGATAGCTGGATCATACAGAGGTGTTGAGAACCCTCAATACTGATTTCCAAATGCCTCCATTAGTTTGCATTTCCAAAACACTATGCCATCTTCCTCTTTTACCTGCAGTCTTGCCTTTTTGTGATGAAAATAGTGACTCTAACTAGGTGAGACTGTATCTCATTGTTAAGAAAAAAAGGCTCATTCTTGTCCTATGGCTAGAATGTTTCACAACAAGCTCTTCTGGCTTAAATCTTTACCACTCTCCACCCCCACACAATCAAATTCCCATGGGAATGGATGCCTTAGTTCCATTTTTTAAAAAATAAAAAAGAAACACCCATTCCCAGAACATGGCATTTTGAAGCATGTTCATGGTGAAGTGAATGTGGCTATGCCAGGTGTGTGGAGCACAATTTCAGACACATCATGTATGCAAAATTAACACTCTTGTCACCAACAGTGCAGGAGGCCTGAAGTTTGCAGACACCTATGAATTGTGTCTGTGGGGGATCCAGTAGCTTTTCACCTTTATATTTTTCAAATGGGTTCCTGGTGACAGAGAGATGGCTATGAAGATGTAGGGGAGCATGATGAATTAGTGGGAGCACTTCTTTAGAAGTCATTGGGCCCTGCACAGGAGTGCTGGATGGAGCCTCTGTAGGAGAATCATCTCACACTGTCTGCATAGCTACCCTGTGCTGCTGGCAGCTGCTTCTAAGTGACTTTGTCACAGAACAATAAGACCCTTCACTGTGAAGTGTGTGTTTCCATAGACCATTGTGAGCTGTGAAGCCACCACAGGAAGTGGTGCAGGGCCACACCAGTGCTGGGTGCCCTGACTTGTGAGTTGTGAGATGCTTTATACTTGATGGTCGAAGTTTTACCTCTAGAAATTTAACTCCTTGAATTAAAACTATGTGTGGCTGAGGAGCCAGCTCAGTAGGGGAAGGGCTCACCATGCAGGTTCAAAGACCTGATTTTGGAGCTCCAGCCCTCATGTAAATAAAAAGCCCTGCACAGTGACAACTGCCTGAATCCCAGTGCTGAAAAGACTAAGACAAGATCATCCCAGGGGCTTGCTTGCATCCCGGCCAGTCCAGCCAATCACAGCAAAGTCCCAGCTCAGAAAAAGGCAGGGAAGGGGGAGGTCTCAAAAAAAACGGTGGGGTCGGAAAGATGGCTCAGCTGATAAAGGTAGTTGGCTGCAAGCTTGCCTACTTTAGTCCACACCCTGAAACTACAAGGTAGGAGGTGAGAACTGGCATCCACAAATTGTACTCTGACCTATACGTATGCACACATAAAATAAATAAATATAATGAAAAATGGTAGAACCTGATTGAGGAACAAAATGACATTCATCCTTGGCTTCCAAGAGCCCGTGCACATACACACAGAAAGCTGTGTGCTTTCTGCCTGCATTAATATTAACTAACCCCTGTTAGATCACATTTTACATGATATTTTAAAAATCATTTTATTATTTTATGTGAATGAGTATTTGCCTGCAGGTATGACTGCCAATAGAGTTCAGAAAAAAATGTCAGATCTTCTGGATCTTCAACTACAGACAATTGTAAGCCACTAAGAGGGTAGTGGGAGTTAAACAGGAGTGCTCTGGGAGAGAAGGCAGTGTTCTTAACCACTGAGCCATCCTTCTATCCTCACAGTTCAGAGAGTGCATTAAAAATAACCTGAGACACCAAACCATGGTGATGTATTAAGGAATGACAACATGGCATTTTCTCTTGGATTAATTTGACCAAGAGTGAGTCAAATACATGGTCCCCTGGAGAAGGGGAAAGAGCCAAGATCTTCTGAGCAAATTGGGAGCACAGGGGGAGCAGGGAGGTCAGAGGAAGGGGTGGGGGAGAACATGAGGGATTGGGAAGATTGAGTGAAAGAAGAGAGGAGAGCAAGAGAAGAGATACCTTAATAGAGGGAACCATTATAGGTTTAAAGAGAATCTGGCACTAGGGAAATGCCCAGGGATCCACAAGGATGACCCCATTTAAGAATCTAAGCAATAGTGGAGAGGCTACCTTGAGTGTCCTTCCCTAAAATGAGATTGATGACTACCTTATATGCCATCCTAGAGCCTTCACCCAGTAGCTGATGGAAGCAGAAGCAGAGATCCACAGATAAACACTGAGCTGAACTCCTAGAATCCAGTTGCAGAGGGGGAGGAGTGATGAGCAGAAGAATCAAGACCATTCTAGGGTAACCCACAGAAGCAGCTGACCTGAGCAAATGGGAGTTCACAGGCCCGAGTCTGACAGCTGGGGAGCCAGCATAGAATCAACCAGGCCCCCTGAACATGGGTGTTAGTTGGGAGGCCAGGGCAGTCTTTGGGGCCTCTGGCAGTAGAATCAGTATTTATCCCTAGTGCATGGACTTCCGGAGCCCATTTCCCATAGAGGGATACTCTCTCAGCCTAGGCCCTCCCCCAAATGATGAGACAGACTTTGATGATCCCCCATGAGAGGCCTCACACTCCCTGGGGAGTGGATGGGAAGTGGGATGGGGGGTTGGTGGGGGACATGGGAGGAGGGAAAGAAGAGAGATCTGGGATTGGTATGTAAAATAAGATTTTCTTTTACTTATTTTATATTAAAAACAGTGAGTCAAAGTCTGAATTTTCCACTTCTTTCCATATGTCTTCCTTGTGTCAGTAGATCATGGTGGTTGGCCAATGTGTGGTGTGTCTATGATGTGTCTCTCTGATATACTGCTATCTTTAGATCTGTCTCCAGCAGTGGCTTTTCTCTATGCTTACTTAACAGCACAGAAAACATGTCATGGGAAGGGAGTGAAGGACTTGTTACAGAAATCTTCAGCAGTTTTACACAGAGAGAGGTAACTTTCCTGACTCAGCCTGGTTGTGGAGCTACATCCATGCTGTTTGCAGTATTCATGGCAGATATTTGTTTTCAGTTTTCTTTCAACCACTGGCTGATTCCAGCAAATGATTGCCACAACACACAGCATACACACATACCTTAGTTTCGGTCAGGGGCATGAAAGAGTATATAATTTAAGATTAAAGCCACGAAGTACCTTAGGTTGGAAAAGCTGATTGTATAGGCAATCCAAGGCATAGTAAAGTTAGTTGCTACATGGTTCTTCTCAAAGGAAGGTTAATTTTAACAGGCTGAGAACACAGTAGGACATCAAGTTAAGAACATGTTCTTTTATATATATATTTTTTCTTCACATACTTTTTACATCCTAACTGCAATTTCCCCTTCATCCATTCCTCTGAGTCCTCCCCCGAGATCCACTTCTCCTCTGTTTCCCTTCAGAAAAAAAAGGAAGCCTCCCAGGGATGTCAACCAAACATGTTATAACTAATTACAGTAAGACCAGGCTGGTATGGTAAAGTGTGAGGGGAGGAGGGGACCTTGGCAGAGGGACAAACATGCCAGACAGAGAGAGGTTAGTGGGAAGTTTTATTAGAAAGGGGAAGGAGGGGGAAGGAAAGAGAAAAGAGGTAAAGAGACACAGAGACAGAGAGAGGACAGAAGAGGGAGACAGGAAAAGTCCTGTCTGCCCCAGGGGAACAGCAGGAAAGAGAGAGCAGAAAGAGAGCAAGTGGAAAGAGAAGAGAACATAAGTGGGTAGACATCTTTCTTTTAAAGGGGTCCTTTGTGCCTGGGCTGACCAGGATACTGCCTGAGTGCATTCTGCCAGATGACAGGGGCAGGTCAGCATAATGCCTGAATCCTTACACAGGCACAAACCCTCATATCAATACTAGTCAAGGCGACCCAATAGCAGGAAAAGAGTCCCAAGTCCAGGCAAAATATCAAGAGATATTCCTCACTCACATTGTTAGGAGTCCCACAAGAATACTACACAACCATAATGTATATGCAGAGGACCTAGCTCAGATCCACACAGGAGCCATGATTGTCACTTCAGGCTCTGTGGGCCCCTATGATCCTGCATAGTTGATTCTGTGGGTCATATTGTTGTAGTGTCCTTGACCCCTGTGGTTCCTAGCCATCCTTGTGTATCAGTGTGGGATCCCTCTTGTGGTGTGTGCCTCAAGTTAATCCAGTCATTGGGTTGCCATCTTTACCCCAGCATATCTTGCAGGCAGGATATATTGTAGATCAGAGGTTTTGTGGCTGGGTTGATGTCCCAGTCTTACTGCTAGGAGCCTTGCCTGGTTATAGAAGATGGCCAGCTTGGACTCTGTATCCCCATTTCTATGAGACATCACTAACATCACTTTCATACTGTATTAGATTTCTTCAAGGCTCCCAAATGCCCCCTAATTCCAGTCATCTCTCTCCATACTCTCACCCTCCATCCCTGCACCAAGTAAATGTTCTTAAACAATCTCATGGTGTATAACTGACTTGGTTGTAATCTCTGCCAAAGTTTAATATTTTGGAGGCCAAGAGATAATTTTTTGTAAAATTGTACCATTACACCACATGAGTTCCACAGAACCTTATACCACATGGCCGATTTTTCTGGTGGGGTGATTGAATAGGAAGCCTAAAACACCTGTGCAGAAAGACATTCACCCCTAGACATGGGAGGATGTGGGCCATCTCGAAGTGATGTACTGAAATCCTAGACAAGACAATGTTAATGTCCACTTCACATCGTTTTGGTTTATTGCATTTTGTTTTTTAAGACAGGGTTTCTCTGTGTAGCCCCAGCTATCCTGGAACTACCTGTATAGACCAGGCTGGACTCAAACTCACAAAGATCCACTTGCCTCTACCTCCCAAGTGCTGGGATTAAAGGTATGAGCCACTACCACCCATCTCACATAGGTTTTATAGTATGAAAATATTGAAATATTATTTTTACCTCATGGTCTTAATGTTTCTCCTTTGAATTCTTGGTTAGCTACTTTGACATTCTGGGGTACTGATACCATGTGGGTAGTCCCAGTAATTCTGCTGTTAATAGATTTATTCAATCCTATTGCACATCAGTCTGATACACCTCTTGTAGACAGACCCCAAAGTCAACAGGTGACTGAGAATTTTGAGCAAACACTGACAAGTGCACCATATGTAAACACCTTCCCCAGAATGGGACATCTTTACTCCCTTCTGACCAGACAGTAGAAGTCCTTGTCGAGGACCTTTGATGGCCTTGATTGCATTGGTGGCGCACGCCTTTAATCCCAGCACTCGGGAGGCAGAGGTAGGCGGATCTCTGTGAGTTCGAGACCAGCCTAGTCTACAAGAGCTAGTTCCAGGACAGCCTCCAAAGCCACAGAGAAACCCTATCTCGAAAAAAAAGAGCTCCAAAGGCAGCTTTTGTGTTCATGCTTCCTCAGCAGGCTTCTTTGCTCGCCCTACTATCGCTGGAAGAGGCTTCTCTGTGGCTATGACTCCTGCCATAGAGTTAGGCACTCTGAGCCCATGGAGTTATGAACCACTGTCAGTTTCGGGAAGACCCTTGCTTGGTGTATGCATTTCCCCTTCAGGTTACAAATTGAGACAGGTTTCCTGTTCTTCTGAGGTTAATGGATTTTCCATCTTTCTCTGCTCCCCAGACAGCTTGGTTGGTTTGTTGTTTATTTTTGAGATTGTAATTTAGTTACAATGTTTCTTTCTTCCCTTTCCTCCCTTCAAAGGCTCCCTCATCCCTCTCTTTGTTCTCCTTCAACTTCATGGCTTTCTTTTGATTGTTATTGAATGCATATATGTATTTGTGTAGTATTCAATTATATCCCAAAATATAACCCATTATATTTAATGTTCCATATGTTACTTGTTTTCCTCTTTTGTTTTTCTATTGGTTTTCTTGAGACTGTGTGTCACCATATAACTCTGGCAGTCCTGGAACTCACTCCAGACTAAGCTGGCCTCAAATTCATGGAAGCCCAGATGCCTCTGCTTCCTGAGTGCTGGGAATAAAGGTGTGCGCCACCATTCCCAAATATGTGTGTGTGTGTGTGTGTGTGTGTGTGTGTGTGTGTGTGTGTGTGTGTGTGTGTGTGTGTTTTCAAGGCTGTTTGGCAGTGAACAACCAATTGTTATATTCTTTCCTGGGAAGGACCATCTCTCCTGCCTCCAGTTGCCTGTAGTTCTCTGTGTGACTGAGGCTTCACAGGCTCTTTCCCATCCGGTTTGGCATGCCTATGGGTGCTGTCATTCATCTGGCTTTCAGAGGCAGCTGCAGTAACTTGCAGGGCCTTGGAACACTTAGACCCTGCAGTTTCTCTTTGCTCTAATTTGCAACACTTGTTTGGAGGTAGAGGACTCAGTTTTGTTTTATTTGCTGTCGGCTATGAAATTATTCGTCACTGAAGTTCATGACAGTGTCTTCGTTAAGGATTTACCCATAGTTTACCATACATTGTTTAAACAAATGATTATTGCTCAACGACAAGGGCATCTCTGATAAAACTGAAGGGAGGGGACTTCTCCAAGTGTTACAGAATGCTGTAGAGAGCACACTCTTGCTTGTAGCCAGGTGAACTTTTCCATATTTAGCACTGCTACTTCAGTTCTTAGATAGCTAAGCTGAGACCTGCTGCCTACTGTAGCAAACACTGAAAATCAGGTGACTCAAAGTTCAGAAACCTTTCTCAGTGCTGGAGCTGGAATGTTCAAGATCAAAGCATAAACAGTTTGGTGTCTCATAGGGCTCATGTCCTCACCAAGTGTACCTTCTCCCTGAGGCCTTGGTGCTTCTGGGCAACTGTGAACTCTGCCCCTTTCACTGGAGCACTAATTGCCTCCATGACCTTACTATTCATGACCTAAGTGCCTTCTAAAGGCCCTGCCTCCTCGTCATAAAATCACCTTGAGGGTTAGGATTTCAGCATTCAATTTGGAAAAAAACAGACATATAAGTCATATCAATATATTACTAGACTTCATAATTGTTATACACACACACACACACACACACACACACACGCACACGCACGCGCACGCACACGCACACGCACACGCACACGCACACACACACACACACACACCTTTCCCATCAAAGAGCAAAAACTTCTTAATTATGGGTTGGTTTTACAAAACATTACATAGACAGGGAAAGATGATGACATCCTTCCTGGTGGTGGCTGAGTCCACAGTGATGAACTCCTACATTTTTAGGCAATGAAGGAGAGGACATTCACAGAACTGAGAAGCACACAGCTCCACAAGGCTGAATTCAAGAGCCTTGCTCTAGGCTTCTCTTCCCAATTAGACCCTTCTCCCTCCTCTGATAATTTCAAAATAGGTCTAACATTCTCCACAATAGGAACAGGTTTCCCAAGATTGTAGCTGCAATTTGTCTTTTAACACTTGGAATTCTGTGATTTATCCTAGTTTGTGTCAGAGAGTGACACAAGCCCATTTCATTATATGAAACTGAAATTTATTATTATTTTTCCGAACATAAATCAGGAAATAGATTCAGTACACATTACCTGAGGCTGGCATCCCAGCCCCTTAGCAGTACATGTCAGTGAATGTATTTTCTTGTTCATTCTTCATCCCCTCTGCCCCGTATGGTGGCTGATGTCTTGCCCTTCAACTGACAAACCCATTTCTTCCCAAGGGTGAGGGATTCTGTGGAATAACAGAAAACTTTAACCTGGCCTACACAAACCCTTGCTTTATATCACAGTATACCAAATCAGAAGAAGACCTGACAAAGAAGATGCAGTATAGTCCTTTTCCTGTTCAAACTTATGCCATTTTATTGCATTAGAGAGGGAAATACAGCAACAATGTTTGTGGAGCTTTTCTACCTTCTTTGATATACTCAAATACATTATTATTTCAACTTAAAAATCTATGCAGTCTAATGTATGAATTCATGTGATTCTGTATATTTCCAACTACAAAATGAAAATTTGAAATGCTGATTTGACTACACAGAAATACCTGGTAAAAGTAAATCTCAATGATTTGGGTTTAGGAAAGTTCAGTTCAGATATTAAACAACAATGTTTAAAACTTCTCACAGTGATGGGAACTGTATCTTTGAGTTTCCACTCTGAGATTAATGTTTCAATATGCATGCCATTCTCACAGGAGGTCGAGTTGTGTCGTGTTAGCAGTCAAGAAAAGCTGGGCCTGACTGTCTGCTACCGAACCGATGATGAAGAAGACATGGGCATTTATGTCAGCGAGGTAAGAGGTGCTGCAGTGAGGACCTGAAGGAGAGGGGAGGGAGGAGGGATGACTTGAAAGGGCTCAGGAGGAGAAAAGCCTCTTTGCAAGGTCTGAATGTGAAGAACTGGCTGCCTTCCAATTCTTGCCACTTTCAATTAGGGAAGCAAATTATGCTGCCCAAGTAATGCAATTATCATCAGCTTGTTTAGTGTGGAAGCTTTCCCTGCAGAATCTCAGCAAGGAAAAGTGTGAAAGTGGTAACACTGTCTAAATTTGAATAAACTCCCGCAAGACCCCATAAGAGAGCAGCAGGCTGAGCTGAGCTCTGGTCCCCAAGCATTTGTCCTTCCATTCCATTGCATCTTTTATATTCTGCTAACAACAGTATTGGCTAATTATTTTAAACTAACAGTCATAATAATCACCTCTTTTACTCTGTGGGTGGGGTGGAGAGATTTAAATACCCAAAAAGTACATCTGTCCATTTCTTTTAGTCAACTACATGATCATTTTCAGGAGGCCAAGAATTACATTTGAGTCCCCATTTTAGTGTTAGCTTGAAAGACCACCGAGCAGAATTTATTGCAATAGATTTCAGTAAAAGCAACTCATTTTAGAATCAGCATAACAGTATGTGTTTTTAATAAAAAAATACTTATGGTTTAACACTATGCATGTAGCCATAAGATGTGCCTATTCCATAGCTTAGTCCCTGCAGAAAAGTCTGTAAGGTTAGGCAAACTAGATGCTAATATTCTCTGCAGCCTGAGCTTTGATGGATACAATGTTAAAAACAGTATCTAGCAAACTCCACCGACAGTTTTCTTCAGAGTTGCTTAGACTACAAGAGATCTGCTACTAACACACTTGGACAGCAGCACAACTCTGAAAATACAGAACAGTATTTTTTTTTTATCACTTCAAAGATTTTGCTGCCTCCCACTCACCTGGAAAATTCTCCAGAGTGTATTTCATTTGGCCATTTCTTTAAAATGAATGACTCCAGTGATCCTTCTCACTGAGGAATGGAGGAATAAAACAGGTGCTGAAACCTTTTCTGCAACTTGTACAGAAACAGGCAGTCTTATGGGTGATTTGATTACAGTTTTAAGGACATAGTTCCATGTGGTGGATGGCTTTTAAAAGGGATACAATTCATTAATAATCCAATCCTCTTCATTCTGTTTAAATATCTGTTTAGTATTTAAATGGGTCAGATTTGAAGCCTCTCTTTTCAGAGGTGATAAAGAAGCCACAGGAGCTGAACATGTGCAGTTGGGAAGAGTTGTCAGCATACCTCCCAAGTATGAGCACAGGGCCTACTGTTTCATTCATCATCTTATTCTCAGTTTTCAGATGGGACTCCTAATAACATGTGATGTTGGAACTGAACAAATCAACCTCATGCAGTACTTGAAACACTCAGACAGGAAGCTGGTGGAATAAGCCTCTAGAAATTAGTTGAAACTACCACAGGAACTGAATAGTTAAAATTGCCCTCAATCAACTGAAAGCCTTCACTCAAGTTTAGCCTGTTACAATCGTGAAACATTCTTGGTAGAGCTTTAAACATCTATTTGTTCTAATAATGCAAAGTTGATTTAACTAGCACTATATGTAAAGTGGTGCTGAGTAACAGAATGTACAGATAGGTTTTTTTTTTTAATTCTTGAGAAATAGAGACTAAAAATCTTTTAAAATAATATGCTTGTGGGTCCTAAATCCCTTTAATAAGGATGGGCTTATGATATCTATCAGCGTCCCTAATACATCTCCAGTATTACTTACAGGTCACCATAGCATAATATGTAAAGTTCCTGGGTCTAGAAAAACCCTGGTGTTAATGATGTCATTCACCTTGTCAGCTAAAGACTGTATGACAACGGGGCTTCAGAAAGGATGTGGAAAGGGAAGGCATGGATGGAGGGAGGGGATGGAAAATGGCCCACAAATAAAGGTCTGCCATGGTCCATTTTATTATTGTTAACTCTAAAGAGGTTTGTTTACAGCTTTAGAATTAGTGGTTTTGACAGAGAAAAATGGCACACACCCTGTCATAAATCAATAGAGAACTGAGCCAATACAATCTATAACTATAATATCTTAAGGTAATATATTTTTTTGGTTTTTCAAGACAGGGTTTCTCTGTTTAGCTTTGGAGCCTATCCTGGCACTCACTCTGGAGACCAGGCTGGCCTCGAACTCACAGAGATCTACCTGCCTCTGCCTCCCGAGTGCTGGGATTAAAGGCGTGCGCCACCAACGCCCAGCAGGTAATATATTTTTAAAAACTACATTTTAAACCCTTAGAAGGATAGTGTATGGCCCTGAAGATGTATGCATTCTCTATTACAGGTTGATCCGAATAGCATTGCTGCCAAGGATGGCCGGATTCGAGAAGGGGATCGTATTTTACAAGTATGTGATATGGTTATTTTTTCAGGTTTCCCATAGGCTGTCTACAGCTTCTATTATATCTTGTTTCTTATAAAATGTTAGGGGGAAAGACCTTGTCATTGCTTTTGTATATTATCATCCATAAAACAAAAGGCTATCATTTTAAACACTTTCAAAGTAAAGGTAGTACCATTTCCCAAGGGTTATTAACTAATAATTATTGAGATACAGTTCATGGAATGAGATGGTGGAATTTTGCCATCTAGTTCCACTGTTGGTTCATGATTTTTCTTCCTTCATTGTAAGCCCATTTTCTTACCTTAAGTTATAACCTGCTAGTGTTGCAAAGTTTATGTGAGACGTGTGCAGTGTGCTTAGCACAGTGATGATAAATGACTAGTAAACAACAGTGGTTGTTACTCCTAACTGCAGTGATGGCAGTCATTTTCAGGATAAACTGCTTGAACATGTATCCATGTGTTCCCTTACTTTATAAAAGTCTAGAGGTCCAAAACAACTTTAACCTATGACATATGAGTGAGCTACCAAGGCCAGATGGAAGAGCTGCGATTTCTTCTCCATAGAGAAATATGAAAACATTCCAGTTGATTTAGAAATATGAAGCAGTGCGCAGATCATTGGCAGGTACCAGGCTGGAAAGAGTTCCATGGCCTGATGAGGGATAACAGAAAGCCCAAAGCCCTGCTCTAAACCTGCCTCTGCTCATGATATCTCTTCAGAGTGTCTGCCTTAAAAAGTGACTGGAAGAATCCACACAAAGTCTAATGCCCAAAGTCAACCCCAAAATAAACTTGCTGAGTTCAGTTCTTAGTCACAGCTATAAAACAGAGTGAGAGGTACTAACATGGTAGAGCTTGAAGGAGTAGCCACTTAAAAGTACTCAGAAATTCGAGATGTAGTAATGTATCCAGAGTTCCCATCTCCTCTAGCTAGGACTGGATGCCCAGAAGATGCTTCTTCAGATTTGACTCTTTGCTACAACTCTGAGCTTCGGAAATATTCAAGATGCACAGGGATACCCTTGTCATGTCTACCTGGGAAGACAGCAGCCCACAGAGATGACCAGCATAGCATGGCATCATGGAGGGGTCCCTAAGCGGCTTGGCGTCTCATCCTGACAACCCCCAGGGCAATTTTGCTAACCCAAATCATGCTCACACTTCTCCTTAGCTTGATACTACAGACGTTTTCCACCAACAACCATCTACTAAGTTTCTAATTAGGAAAAAATAAGAAGTAAGAGTTTGTGATTTTTAGGCTACAAGTAGTTTGCAGAAAACTTCAAGAGCATGCAATGCAGGAAAGCTTATGAGTGGTAGCCTGTAGTTAAGCAAATGGAGCTGTGCCCATTTTTGGAAACATTGGGGTAATAAAATGTGTAAATGGAGTTCTTAATCGGTCTAAACAATAAAAGCCTGGAGTCAGATATAGAGGAAAATGCTGAGAGATCAGACAGAAGGAGCAAGCCAAAGCCACCATTACCTCATTGGCTTCCCAGAAGAAAGGAGAGCAAGTTCCATTTCCCTCAGCCTAGCCATTTCACTTCCTGTCTGTCTGTGCAGACCTCCTGACCCTATAGTTAGCTAGTGGCAAGTTCCATCCTCTGATCTTCAGACAAGCTTTATTTGTGCAAGTAAGATATCACCACAATAATGTCTGTCTGGCAATCTACATATGGCCTTGTTTTTGAGACACATGTTCAACATCTTACACACACACACACACATACACACACACACACACACACACACACACACACACACACACACACACACACACACGGTTATGTCAATGAATGAAACAAGCATTCAGGACAGATTTAAAAAAAAAAAAAACGGCAGGGAAGTTGTGCTAAGGTAGCCTACTTAGGAAATTAGTATTCAAAATAGATATTGGAAGGTTTCAAATATTTATTTTTCAAATAAAGTGAAATATTAACTGCCATTGCTTTATTAATATCTCTGATACACTGATATAGTGTGATTTCTTGGCTCTCAGGTGTCATTAAGTGCTAACACACAGTAACATGTTCAGCACTGGAAAAGCTTGGAAGGTTTTGTACCCTCAAAATAGCCATTCTATTCTGCCACCATATTGATGTATTAAATCTATTCATTGTCATTTTCCTTGCTGTTCCCTGCCAGCTCTTACCTCTTCCTCTTACCATCTACTCTTCACACCCACACCTCTTGTTATACCATCACCTGGCTCCCTTCCAACTTTCCAGCTAGCTACTCCTCCATAGTCAAACTCCGTTTTTTTTTTAATTACATTTAAAAAAATTACATCCTTTAGTTCTGTGGCTAACTGGATAGAAATGTATATGTGTGTGGGGGGGGTGCATGTGTTTCCATGATACTTCATATTTTGAAGCTTCTAAATTCTTAGCTATTTTGTATGCAGATTTATTTTTGAAGAAGAATGCCTATGGAATAATAAAGAATTCCTTAATGGAATTAGTTCATTGAAGAAACAATGGCAGGGATGATAAAGTGCTGTTTGCTGCCAGATTACTTTACATTCTATGACAAATACTGCAAACTAAATGAATACACACACATCACATTTAAAAGCTTAGAATTCAATTTTGTTTCACACACATAGGAAACAAAGTGTCTTAAGGGTGATGTTGAAATTATATTAAATAAAACTGTGACAAAATTGTGGCCACAGACAAATAGCTCCCATCTATCTGGTGAGGAGATTATGGAATACCTTGTAATGAACAATTAATAACTTCTTTCCCAGGGAGAAGGCAATGAAAAAATCAGGGGAATTACTTCTTATCCATAAGTTTTCCTGGTTGGCTTTTATTTAAATTAACCTCTCTATGGCAACTGTGACTTTAATTGTCTATTTATGATGACCTAAGGGGAGCTTATTTATGAGCCTGCCCTCATTGTGGAACTAATATTTTCTTCACCTAGTACACCACAGACTTCTTAGATGACTTCTTGATGATGCCCATTACACACACACACACACACACACACACACACACACACACACACACACACGTGGTTGACATGGGAAAGGGTTATTCAGAAGGAAAATCATGAATCAACCTCTACAGAACATTCCCCCCAAATGCTAGGTGGTTCTGTCTGTTGTGGCATTGATAATAACTTAGATCCAACTTGTTCCCAGAATTCACTTGAAAAGAATTATAGAGCTGAAGAAGGCATTTCTGAGTCAGACTGCAAGGGTTAAATGTCACACAAATAACCAGTTCCTGGAAAATTAGAAAGTACCCTGTCCTACTGTCTCCTTGATGTAGTCATAGAAGAATCCCCATAAGCAATCTGATCGTTTGTTGGCCAGATCTACAGATTCCTTCTGTGAAGGTGCTTCCAGAAGGTATGATGCAGTAACAGCATTTGAGTGAGCTGTCTTCATTCTCTAAACTATATCTGAACTGCCATGCGGTATGTCTTCCTATAGGCTGATTTTCCCGGCTTGAACAGTGGTTTTCTCTTGTCTTTTCTAGTAACATCAATATCAGTATATGCCCCTCCCCTTCTTTGTTATTAAATACACATGAAATGAAATTCCCTTCTGTTGCCCAAGATACTTAGGTTTTCATAAGTAGTTGAAAGCCAACATTTCAGATGCCCCTCTGTCTCATGTACAATACTACTAAAGACTACATATTGGCATATTCAAGTAGAAAAACTGTATTATGCCATTTATAGACCTTTGGACATTGCTCCCACACATACTCCCCACCTTTTAGGAGATCGGGTCTAAAGTAAGAGTTTTTGATTCATTTATCTCACCAAATACAAAACCATACCTACTTTCCCCTGCCACAACAATCCCCATTTTGAAATGAATATTTACATATGTTAATGCACAGAAAATACAAGGTCTACATCCATTATCTACAAAGATTAATCTCATTTATAACAAAACCTAAATATTATTTCCCTTGAGGCCGTTATCCCTTCTTTCTCTTTTTCAATAATTTTTTATTGTTTACATTCAAAGCCAAGTTTCCCCTCCCTCCTCCCATCTGCTCTTTGGAGAGGGCAAGGCCTCCCCTAGGAAGTCTAAATCTGTGCCATCATCTAGTTGAAGCAGAACCAAGGCAACTCTCCACCCCCTATACACCTGTGTCTAGGCTGAGCAAGTTGTCTCTCCATATAGAATGGGCTCCACTAAGTCAGTTTGTGCATTAGTGGTAGATGTTGGACCCACCGCCAGTGACCTCATATATTTTCCCAGTCATACTATTGTCACCTATATTAAGGGAGTCTAGTTTGGTCTTATGCAGATTCCCCATTTGTCAGGCACAAGTCAGTGATCCCTCCCTAGCTCAGGTCAGCTGATTCTGTGGGTTGCCTCATCATGGTCTTGATTCCTTTGTACATATTATCATTCCTCCCTCACTTCAATTGTGTTCCAGGAGGTTGGCCCATTGATTAGTTGTGGATTTCTGCTTCCATCTGTTTTGGAAGAGGGTTCTAGCTTCTCTGGGGTTGTGGATTGTAGGCTCGATATCTTTTGCTTTATGTCTGGTATCCACTTATGAGTGAGTACATACTACATTTGTCTTTCCGGTTTTGGTTTACCTCACTCAGGATGGTTTTTTTTTTATTGTTGGTTTTTTGTTTTTGTTTTTGTTTTTTTTACTTCTCTCCATTTGCCTGTGAATTATAGGATGTCATTGTTTCTCAACACTGAGTAGTACTTCATTTTGTAAATATACCACAGTTTCTTTATCCATTCTTCAGTTGAGGGGCATCTAAGTTGTTTCCAAGATCAAGCTATTATGAATAATGTTGCTATGAACACAGTTGAACAAATGTCTTTGTGGTATGAATGTGTCTCCTTTGGTGGTATTGCAGGGTCTTGAGGTAGGTTGATCCCTAATTTTCTGAGAAATCACCATACTGATTTCCACAGTGACTGTACAAGTTTTAACTCTAACCATCAATGGAGAAGTGTTCCCCTTTCTCCATATCCTCTCCAGCATACGCTGTAATTGGTGTTTTTGATCTTAGCCATTCTGATTGGAGTAAGATGGAATCTCAGAGTAATTTTGATTTGCATTTCCCTGATAACTAAGGATGTTGAGCATTTACTTAAGAGTTTTTCCACCATTTGAGATTGTTCTGTTGAGAATTCTCTGTTTAGATCTCTACCCCATTTTTAATGGGATTATTTGATACTTTGATGTCTAGTTTGAGGTTTGAGTTCTTTGCATATAAAGACAATCCTACCAAAAGAACCCTACAGGTTCAATGCAATCCCCATCAAAATCCTAGCATAATTCTTCATAGACTTTGAAAGAACAATGTTCTACTTCATATGGAAAACAAAAACCCAGGAAAGACAAAACAGTCCTGTACAATAAAGGATAATCTGGGGGCATCACTATCCCTGACTTCAAGCTCTACTATAGTGCTATAGTAAGGAAACAGCATGGGACTGGCATGAAAACAGACAGGTGGACCAATAGAATCAAATTGAAAACCCTGGTATCAACCCACACACCTATGAACACCTAATTTTTGACAAGCTAAAAATGTAAAATGGGAGAAAGAAAACATATTCAACAAATAGTGCTGGTATAACTGGCTGTCAACACACAGAAGAATGCAAATAGATTCATATCTATTGCCATGCACAAAACTCAAGTCTAAATGGATCAAAGACATCAATATAAATCCATCCACACTGAATCTCATAGAAGAGAAAGTGGGAAATACATTTAAATACATAGGCACAAGAGACCACTTCCTAAATAAAACACCAGTAGCACAGATTCTGAGAGCAACAATTAATAAATGGGACCTCCTGAAACTGAGAAGCTTCTGTAAAGCAAAGAACACAGTCAACAAGACAAAATCGGCTCCCCTACAGAATGGAAAAAGAGCTTCACCAACCCCACATCTGACAGGGGGATCATCTCCAAAATATCCTTTCTT
This sequence comes from Cricetulus griseus, assembly GCF_003668045.3. Lineage (NCBI taxonomy): Eukaryota > Metazoa > Chordata > Mammalia > Rodentia > Cricetidae > Cricetulus > Cricetulus griseus. The sequence goes on from NC_048595.1 coordinate 389,332,051, forward strand.
TCTTAAGTCGAATGTCTTTCTGGAAGCCGAGAGGGACAGGCCTGGCAATCCATCTCCTCCCTGGGATTCTCTGTGTCCTCCTGGGAAAGAGCAAGCTGCTTTCCCACTAGTAGCCCTGCAACCACAAGCCATTATTTCAGGAACAAAAGCAGCTGAAAGTTGAAAGCTCTATCTGCTTCCCCTCCTGAGAACTTTCATCCTTTGAGAAGACTCCTTGCTGAAATACATGGCCACATTTCTTGCTTTATATCAGTTTGAACCTCAAACTAAAATCCTGAGTACACAGAAATCTACCAGTTAGACAAAGTGGTCCTTATTTTGAAAAAGGAAATAGCGAATAATATTTTAATAGCAAATTTCTGTGATAGCTTCATTTCATCCCAAGATGAGTGGCTCCCACAGCAGATGATGTGTGTTTACTGGCAATTCTAGAAGCCACAATGCAGACCACTATGAGATTACAAAGAAGAAAGCTGAGTGTCAACTACAGAGAGACTGAAAAGCAAATGTACCACTGTGTTTGTGGCTTCCTAAGAGTTAAAAAATAACGACATCTAAAATAAATACCTGTCTAGACAGAAACAGACCTGCTATTTGGATTTAAGTATTTGTAGATTTTACTCTGTTTTCTTTGCTTAGCAGGATAGAGTTTGCCTTCACAGTAGAATATATATATATATATATATATATATATATATATATATATATATATATATTCCATATATATTCATATATATATTCCATATATATTCATATATATATATATATATATATATATATATATAGAGAGAGAGAGAGAGAGAGAGGGTAATGTAACACATTGCATCTATAGGAGCATGTTAATCCCTTTACTGCAACACTCTGAGAAAGTAACTATGAGCATCTAGTCTAAGTTAGCAACCATGATAGCAACAATAGTGAAGTAGAGATGAGGAGAAGATTGATAGCAGGTGAAACTGGGTGAAGAAAGGGAAAGTATTCCTTAGTTTGACTGAAAACTAGAGGGGAAAGTAGTGAGTATGAAATCCCAGGCAAAAAAGATAGAGATTAGCCATGTCAGAAATCACAGGACATTTAGAATATGCCTAGAATGAGACAGATGTGTTGCAAGTAAATTAAGAAGTGTCATGAAATGGCCAGAAGCCCATAGGTCAATAGAAGTAAAGGCCATAGTCTTTTAAAACCACAATCCTAGTTGGACAAGGTTTATTTGAGGATTGGGAATAAAAAGGAATACACATGAAACCCACGAGCATTGGGGCCTCTAACAACAGACAAGTAAGAAATGATGGTGGCACCTGTTTTGACCAGAGTCTGAAATGCCCTTGAGTTATGTGACTTTCTTCACTGGTGGTCAGCTCTCCTAGGCATCTCTAATAAGGATTTAGGGATAAGGATTATTCTCTGTTGTCCAAAGTGAGATTCTAGGGCTGATTTTGGGTTTTTTTTTTTCTGGTAACCCTGTCTATCCATGTGAATCAGCCAGAATCCCAGGGACTCACAAGTGAAAACATGAAACTACTGGAGGAAAAACATTGGCTGGCTTGGCTACATGTTCTCTCTATTTAACTTACATAATTAGTGTTCATTTACACAGATTCCTGTTTGAAATTCCCACTATCTTGATAATATGCTAGAGATAAAAATACTGCCTCTGTGAAATTGAGAAATCAATAAAACAAAGTTATTTTTAAGCATCCAATGGAAAATATGCTAAATTAAAAATAAATACACCTGAACACGAAATGGAGTTCAACGATGCTTACTCTATTCTTAGAACCTAGGGTAATATCTGGGTGTTGTAGGATTCTTTTTTCTGCACAATCAAAAGCTCATGAAAGGCTGGTTTCTTTTTCTCAGTATTTAAAGTCAATTTTACTTGATGCCAATCTTTAAAACTTCGAAGTATACGTAAAATACTGCATTTTTTGAAAGAGGAAATGGGTAAGTCTTGGAAGGAATTGAGTGCTGGGACCAGGGTCCCAAAGAGCTATTCTCCATTTGGATTAGACTCATTTGGGATATAGCTGGAGTGATGTTCGGACAACTGAGTCAGGCTCCCACACAAATACTGATTAACTTAGCCCAGGTCAGCAGCAGTCTGGGCGCTCAGCCTGCTCAGGGGCAGTCTGCAGCTCTCTAATTGGCTCCCGGGAGCGTGCAGGATGACGGATTTCGGTTGTGGAACTGCTGGCCGCTTCCCCCAGCACTATTATCTCAGAGTGACACTTCCATTACTCTGAGCGGAGAAAGATGAACGTCACCTGTCAGGGGCTGGTTAATTGTGTTGCTAGATGTATGTTGCCAGGGCGCAGGTTGGACATTTATGAACATAACTGCTTCCTGTGATGTCCACCATCCTTCAGGGATCGATATGGCTCTTACAGCACGCGTGTAATTGAGTGAAGGCACTTTCCACGGAGGGGCGAAGATGAGACCATTGTGGGAGCTTCATTGTCCATACATTCACCATAAATGAGCTGATATTTGCCATTTATTGTGTGCAGCATTGTGGAAATAGAAACTAATGTGCCACTTTCGTTTGTTCTCTAGATAAATGGGGAAGACATCCAGAACCGGGAAGAGGCCGTGGCTCTGCTGTCTAGTGAGGAGTGTAAGAGTGTTGTGCTGCTCATCGCCAGGCCTGACATGCAGGTCCGACAGAAAGCGGGGTCTTGAGCCTGGACTGAGTTCATGAATGAATGTGTATTCCCTTCCTGCTAGGCAACATTGATACAGAACACTGCAAAGCTGATTGTGACTGCCTAACCTCACCCTAAAAAAACTAAGCTAAAGACTCCGTAGAAGGCAGCTAGCTAAACAGACAATTCTAGGAAATTTTAAAACACACAAAATGGAATCCTATCCCTTTCTCTCCCTCCCTCTGCTTGATAGTTCCTTAAATGAATTAACAAGTGAGACACAGTTGACTTCAGATTATTTTAAATTCTGTGTAGACCCTTCCTCTAGGCTTCCATCTGAAATACATAATTGGCATATCAAGGCATGACGAAGGATTCTCTAATGAGAAGAATATTAGCATATGTAACTATCATCTTAAATCCTCCTAAAATAACTATCAAATGAACTACCTCTGGTGTAGTTCTGTGGAGGACATGAGTTCTTTTCCATAATTAATGTGACAAAAACATTTTTCTGCTGCCCAAAATGATGCTTCAAAAGGGAAACTTTTCTATCTTAACAGAGGAAAATGCCATCAGAGGAAAGGTGAGGTAATGGTGGGAGAAAGGTACTTAACTCACTTTTCCCATTCTTTTCCTGTCCCATAGAACAGACAGCACACTGTCACTGTCCTAGCCGCCTGTCACTAGTGTGAAGGAAGTTAGTTATGTCACCGCTTGTCTCCTAGGTTATTGATCTGATATTTTTCAGACTCTAACTACATTCTCTCTATAAATTACAACGAGTAAGTGTATTTCAGTGTCAGGCTGGGTCCTGACTTGAATATAGTAGTTATAAAAGATCACTCTTTCCGCATATATTTCCTTTTATGCCCTTGACCATTCTAAATGGTTCTCATAAAGTCAGCTGTAGCCTGGAGCAGGGTAAAGCTACACACCTGAGGTCTTGGTGGTGGGAAATGAGCCCATTTGCCAGGATGGAGTGCCTTCTTGCTAGGAGGGAATGTTTAAAATACATTTGAAATTGAACCAGTTATCTGGAAGATTCTTGAGCCAATTATCTCACTGATCCCATATTCTTTAAAAAAAAAGGAAGGAAGGAAGGAAGAAAAGAATAAAAGGAACACACACACACACACACACACACACACACACACACACACACAGGTCCATGGTAATTTGAAATGAATTGAGTAGCCATCCCTGTTGTACAAAGGTTTGTTATGAGGCAATTTCCTGTCCTCACATGTAGTTGCTGTGGAACTCATGAATTTAGAACGAAGCATTTTCCAGAGTCCTCATAATAGGCAATAGAAATTGTAGATATTAATGGCTTAAGACTGGACCCTGATACTGTTTGTCAGACACCCCTGCCTGGCCAAGGGTGACTATCTGCCTTGCCCTCCTGAGCTTCTCCACACAAGAGTCACTGCTGGAGGGAGAATCATCAAATCATACTCTTTCCATCTTTGATGACAGTCTCCAGTGTCAGAACACCATGCCACCTGCTCAAATCAGGATCGCCTTCATCCTTTGTCCCCAAAAAGTATGTCACTAGAAAAGACACAGTGGCTCTGAAAATTGGATTTCCAGTGATATCATTCAAGAAAATGCATCATAACACCATACCTTTAAAATTGAATTTACAAGGTACATGCTATAGTTGAAAAAGAAAAAAGAAAAACAGATGAATCCTGTTTTTCCATGTGCTCTTTGTCTATTGAATTCAGCTTATCTTCTTGCGTTGTGTGAATGTGTAGTTTAAGCAGGGAGAATGAGGAAGCACACTGTGTGCTTTCCCTAACATGTTTCCCTAAAATGTTTGGAATGCTCTCCAGACTCTTGGAAATGATCTATGTGCTTGCTGGGGGCAGTATTGTGCATCTGTGCAATATTTTTAAATAACTCATTTCCTTCATTCCCTGTCACCTTTCTTTCATTTCCTGCCCATTTTCTTCCTCAGTCCATTAAAGATATTGCTTTTCTATCCTGTTCCCCTCGGGAGATGGGGGCAGTGAGGGCTCTCAGACAAACTTGGAGCCACTACTTTTGAGACGGTATACTCAGTCCTTTCTCTGCAGTGCTATGTATGACCTGCTTTGTGAGGACTCAGTGCCCTCTCCTTCGAAACTGATCCTTCCTCCCTTGCAGCTCAGCTCAAGTAGCACATGGACTGTGGATGAATGAGTGTTGCAGAGGTGCAGCAGGGGGAGAAGGAGCAAGGGGAAGCCCTCTCCTCCTACAGTGCTGTGTGCCCCAGCTTATAAGACAGATACACAGGCACCTACATGTCACATGAGTTCTAACTGGTCTTAATAATAAAAACCCAGAGTCAGATATTAGGGGGGATGAAAGCTGAAGGATCAGAAAAGCAGAGCAGCCAGCCACTAGAGATCCTCAAGCCAAAAGGAGATGGAGCTCCTGTCTCCTCCCACCTTATATTCCTCTCTCCACCCAGCAATATCACTTCCTGTTTCTGCACAGACTTCCAGACCTCTATGGTTAGGTAAGCTTTATTTGCTAGAGTACAAAGGAAATATCACCACATCTACGGATGTTGACTTAGTCACAGGCAATCATTTCTACCTTGTTCTCACCACTCCATTGAGTCCTCAGAAGACTGTTCCTATAGAATTAGAAAGTATCTAACTTTGACCTGATTAAACAATCCTTGCTGCATTTCTAAGAATCAAACTTTCTTAGCTTGAGGTGATTTTGTTTGGAGTTGAATTCTGCAGTTTCATGGCTCTTTGAAAAACAACTAAGGAATTCAGAATTTTTAGTTAGCACAGTCATTTGGACACCTTTCTCGGCCACATTTAGAACAGTACAGACAGATAAATTTGACCATACTTTAGCATGCTGTTAGATCTGAGGTAATGTAATTCTGTGTGAGCTTTAATGACCACCATGGAACCCATGTGTTCTAGTTTGCTTTCTGTTGCTGTGATAAATGCCATGACCAAAAGCAATCTGGGGAGGAAAAGATTGTTTGCTTGTTTGTTTTACCCCATCACTGACGGACGCCAGGGCAAGAGTTCAAGGCAGGATCTTGGAGGCAGGAGCTGTAGAAGAGACCATAGAGGATGCTGCGTGCTACCTTCCCTAATATAACATAGGCCTGTCCACCCAGAGATGGTACCTACCAAAGTAGGCTGGGCCCTCCTATCTCAATTAACAACTAAAAAATTGTCTCCACAAACCTGCCCATGGGCCAGTCTGATGGAGACAATTCCTCAGTGACTTTTCCCTCTCCCAGGTGTTTTGTCAAAACAAATGTCAACTCCTGATCTGCCTTCTATTAATGAATGTTATGCATGTGTGTAAATGCTTGTGGTACCATTTAATGTCCTATTTTTAAGTTTTTTTTTTTAAGTTTTAAGACATCCATTTGTCTTTAAAGGTCTCTTACTGAAAACACCACCAACCACTGTCCTTTTGCCCTCATTAGACACCTGTTTTCTTTGCGTCACAGAGTACAGTAGAGTTTTATGTCAGTACAGGTCATTTAATGAGCACAAACAGTTAATGTATGTACTCCAGCTCCAGAAATCCATAAGGAAGCCAATTATCTGCATTGGCGGGCAACAGCAGTCATACTGTGATGGCAATCTCTGGCTTCCTACTTCTTTTTGTTTGAAGAAGCCAACAGGATTTGTTACAGTGAGTGCTGAAAGTGCCTCACATGAACAATTACATACATTGCCCACAAACAGAACTGTGAATCACGCCATTACCTTTAAATACCACATAGGCTAAGATACTTAGGACTAGTAGGCATGATGGGAGCTGGGGTGTCCTTCATGGTACAATATGTGCTTAACATGCTTGAGGCCATGGTTCATTCTCAGAACCCTGTAAATGAACAGGCATGGCTACTATTGCTTTTTTATTGTTATTGTTTCCCTAAAGAACTTAGGTGCCAATGAGATAGCTCAGTAGATAAAGTCACTATCCATCAAGCCTGATGACCTGAGTTTGATTCTCAGAAGCCACCTGGTGCCAAGAGAGAACCTACTCCCACAAGATGTTCTCTGACTTTCCTACGGGCCCCATGGCATATGGACACATACAGATGTACACACACACAGTGGCAGAGAGAAAGAATGAGAAAATCAAATAAATAAATAAATAAATAAATAAATAAATAAATAAAGGTTTGGGTGATTTGTTTTTAGTTTTTGGTGTTTTTTGTTTTTTTAAGATAAAAATCAATGTTGTCTATCAATTATTTTATGGCAAGTTTGCTCCTTGCTAACTTGAGTCACTCAACTTAAAAAAAAAATAAAATAAAAATAAAAAAAAAGCAAGATGAGGGTAAAATCTGCTTGTTGAAGGCTCTTTGTATATAGTCACACTGGGGGATGTTGTTAAGGGTAAAAGCCCAATTGTCTCATAGCTCTATCAGAACGACTGCAGTTCTTTTAACCCAGGGCTGCGGGAGATAATGAGCAAGCCAGCTGTGGATTATGCAGTTATCTTTTCATGGGTTTTGAAAGAAGGTAATGTTCTGTGCTGTGGGATTTACTCAGAGAGAAAACTCTAAAGCTGTTTCAGTAGAGGATATAAAAGGCCTAAGAATCCTTTTCTTTCTTTTTGTCTCTCCTTTTCTTCTTTCTGAGAGGTGACGACAGGAGGCTGCCGCTCTGAAGAGAGCTGGACGGCTGTCTGCATTGAGGCTTACTCTGTTTTAGCATGGGTCTCACTACCATAATGTGATGTACTAATGTGTTCCTTTGCAGCTGGATGAAGGCTGGCTGGAAGATGAAAGGAATGAATTCTTAGAGGAGTTAAACTCAGAGATGCTGGAGGAAGAACATAATGAAGGGGCCCAGCACACAGCCAATGAGCTGCAGCAGGTAGGGCCACCAACCTGAATGGCATCATCGGAAATGTCGCTAGTTTTCTTTAATGGGTAAGAAAGCACAGTCAAAGGGTCTGATCAGACATCTCTGTAACGGTAATCCTTTTGAGAAAATGATCTTTTCAAATGAAGCAGAAGGTAGATGTATCTTGTCTATTAAGAATATTTCCAGGTTGGAAAGCCTGAGGACTATTGTTAACAGGGTAACATTAAATAGGAAATAGGTAGCTTTTTAATGTAATTCCCAGAAACTGAATAGTAAATGTGTGTGCTACATTTGGAAATGCCAGCTAGATAAAACCAGTTTTCAACCATGGGGTAACTACAAAAAATGGAAATTGGAACTTTACAATAAAAATGTTTCTATGTGATAGCTAAGCTGCAAATAAAGGAAGAGATGGTATGAGGATTTGTGTACTTCGTGGGTTAATCACACCTGTGTACTCCTGAACAAGTAGAAAGGTGGTCTTTGGCCCCATGGATGATGTATGCATGTCACACAACATAATTTGAGGTTTTTGGCATCATGTTGTCTTAAGGTCACATACTTATTCAACAAAAATTTGAAGTCATATTATGTTCCAAGTACCATCCTTGCTGTTGAGAATGTTTAAAAAATAGGAGAGCTCCTGACCTTAATGAATTCATAATGAGGGGAAATGACAGTATGGCTAGGGCAGAGGAAGTATAGGAGTCGTCTTATTTTTGTTACTTTCACACTCCATAAAAAACAAGACTATCTGACCTAGATTCTTATTCCAATTCATGTCCTTCATCTGTCTGACATAATCTTAACATTTCTGTCAATTTACTAACTTGTTTAATTATCATCCTGTACTCAACATTAATTATTAACTCATCCTAAAACGTTTTTTTTTTTTTTTTTTTTTTTAAATCCTGGCAGGTTTAACCATGTGAAGCATAGATATCCTAACACCTCATCAAACTGAATAATGAAATACATTTTCATGCTACCATCTCAAACACCCTGAGACAGCAAACTCCACTATCAACCCAGCCAGGAATGATGTGGGTCAGGATTGTCACTTGCCCCTTCCCTAGTCAGTGCTCAGAAGTGATGCTGCTGGGTAGCAGTTGTTTTGCAGTATCGGTAGGGTTGGAATTTTTATGTATGACTTCAACACAGACCACAAATAAAGATATCTTTTGTTGGCAGCAGCAGCTGCTTACAAACAAGAAAACCCTTGCTCCAGGCTTTTTCTTTCTTAGATACAAAATGTAACCCGATACAGAATTGACAAGGGGATGTCGGAATAAAGAAGTAAGGGAGGGATCCTGTCTAGGTAAAGTGATACAGTGCCAAATGCTGCCTACTCATCAGATGTAGTACAAATGTGAAGGCTTGTGAAGGAACACCAAATGTCCCTGAGGTTAGATGCTCATTGTGTGGAAATTTTTCTTCACCCTACGATTGAAAACTGATGAGAAATACAGAAACCATTCAAACATCTTTCTTCCTTATAAGCAATGCTATTGCATTAGAAATGTCCTGTCAGAAACACTGTCTGTCAGAGTCATCGTTCTAGAAGGCAGTGGTAAATGACACCAAGGCACTATGCTAACTGCAAGGAACTCTGGGATTTGAATGGAGATTTTCATTTTCACAGTTTTTCATAGACCAGTGACAATGAATGCAAAGTCAACAAGTTAAATTCAAAAGCACATTAATGATTGCTTTATACTGAGGTTAACTTTCTACACTGCCTTGGGTTAGACAGCTGCTGTGGAGTCATTGTACAGTGATTTGCACAGCATGGTTTGTATCTTTCCAACTGTATGTAAAGTAAGAAAATCACTAGCCTTTCTGCATTGTCTCAAGTCCTTACAAGATAGGAAAATGTTTTCATTGTAAGGTCTTTTACATGTAAACCCAAACTCTCTGACTCAATAGCATACCTCAACATAGGATGCACAATTCTTTGTGATCAGTCACTTTCTAGACAAGGCAAGGGATCTTGAGTACATGACATGGTTGTACAAACAACCTGGGTCCTTCTGCTCATATCCATCCTTGAAAAAGCTGGTTCTAATCCACAATAGTCAGTCACTAATGAAAGACATCAATTCTTTTCCCAGAAGATATCCTCAGAACTTTATTACTTAAGAAAATTATTCCCAGATATTATACAGATCAGATATAATTTCAGTCCTTTGTCTTTATTCATTCTTTGATCCTGAAAGTTCAATGATAAGTATATTGCTTCTTGCTGCTGAATTACGGTCTAGTTGGGTGGTTAGATTGGGGTTGATGAGGTAAGCCTTATGTGTAGGGAAAGAATCATAAACAGATGGTCACCATTGTGTCTAGACAATACAAACAAGTCAGGAACTTTTAAAAGAAGTCAGATGCTTGCTCCTAGAGATAGAATCATTGTAAACTGCAGGGAAGAGCACAGAAAGAACCTAGCAGAGCATAAAGGCAAATGAAGATCCCTAAAAAATGAGATGGGAAGCCAATCCCTGGTGGAGGAATAGAATCACTTTGTTGTTGTTGTTGTTGTTATTCTAGCTTTAAAACCATAGTTGCTTCTAGTTTCATTTGTTGAGCTGTTAATAAGCATGTATATGCTAGTGTTCACTATATCACAGACTACAGTCCTATTGTGAAACTAATAAGAACTCTAGCACAATTACTATCTAAGGACAAACAGGTAGGAGATTCCATCACAGACCTACAGGCCTTTTCATTTGGGATGCATTATAATCATTTCTTTCCTGTCCCAGTTTTGTCCCTCACTGGGCTCTTTAGTCAGTTGAGTTGAGACATAGATGACAAAGTTTTCCTGAGAAATAACCCAATAAATCATTCACAGAATATTTAGAATGACAGATCACTTTTCAGCTTCTAAAACCATGTGGTTTTTGGTGATGCTGTTTAGTTGGCACTGATTTTTTTCCTGAGGTGTTACCAGAGGAGAAGAGAGTAATGTGTGTGGGAAGGTACAAGTTCTTTTTGGCTTTGTTCTCATGGCACCAAAGCCATTTAGAAGAAATGTTCTCAAGCCAAGGATGCATGGTGTACCTTGCTGAATACTATTTGCTCTTCTTTTCTTTTAATTACAGGGCATTATGTCAAGGTACTGAGCTGACATTGCTGTATAATGAAGTTATATAGAGTCTTGATATGCACAGGTATCAAGTTTTAAGAGGAAAATATGAAATAAATAAGCAAAAAGCCCATGTTATAATCTAGCTTTAAACAAAGAAACATAATTTTCTTTAGCCATACCCATTTTTGTCAAAAGCCCAACTTGTTCATGAATGTAGTTTTCCCTAAAAATTGTATTTAAAAGGACTACTACTCCTAAGGCTCAGGGAGTCCAGCACAAAGAGGAAGCATGGGGTCTGGAAGATCTTCTGTGAGACTGCATCTTTATACATGACAAGGAAGCTGCACCTATGAGAGCTTACTAACATGGCCATCTAACTAAGACTTGCCTAATGGCAACACTAAATAACATGCCAACGCAGACTGGGGAATATACACAAGGCCCTACCCCTAGATAGAGAGCTACAAAGGCTGCTGAGTGAGGGAGAACCACTCTTTCCAGTGATGAGTGCTGACAGGTTACCAAATCTTAAGCAATCCACCCTAAACACATGCACACATGAGCAACACAAATTGAGCCAGCAGGTTGCATTCATTCACACACACACACACCAACAATAAAAATTTAAAAAGAAGTCATGAAGGAGTGGAGGAGGAGGGGGCACAAGAGAAGTTGGATGGGGAAGAACAAAGCGTGGAAATGATATGAACACAGTTCTCACATATGAAATTTAAACAATAAGAGTCATAGTAATAAAATTTAAAAGAAGAAAAAGAGGATTCCTTAGGAGTCTTTTTCATGTATTTGAGTTCAAATATTTTGCAGGTGAAGCAGAAGTATAGGTGACTAACGACAATAGTAACCAGTAGAATTTTGATAATAATTAACTTTAGACCAAAACAAACTGTTACTTTCACTGCATACAGCATTTAAAAATAATAGTCGATTGGTAGCATAATACCAGGACTATCCAAATTTTATAAACTAAAAACAAGTACATAACTTGAGAAGCTCTTGTTGTTTTAGACATAGAAATTTGTGATTCTTGTTTCATATCTGTGTGTTAATGCTTAATTTTCAGAGACTAATATAAATGATCTCTCCCTAACCCCAGTTAACCTGGTAAAACACAAGTTTTTCTTGTATATGATTTGCGCTCAACAGATTCCCTGTGACTGCACAGAGCTTCTCTGGCTTGTTTAGCTCTACTCTCTTCCTTTCTTCCCTCCCTCCCTCCCTCCTTCCTTTTTTCCCCTTCCCATCCTGGACCAATTTAGTCATATCACACAAAACTATTTCTTATCCATAAACACTGTCTGTTTTTCTCGTCAAGAGATATCTTAATTTCATTTTTTGTACTTTGGATATAGAATTATATGTGTCAAATATACTTTTAAATCTTAATAACTTTAGCACAACCCAGGAAGAAAGCACGTTTTAGTTGCCACACACCAAAATGGATGAAAACCCTACAGAATAGTCCTTTATAAAATTTAAGAAGTCTAAGTACATTAATTAATAGGTAAATATGATTAAAGTTTTTAAACTTATTTAGCCTCTCATGTTTTATATCTAATAACAATAAATATAATCCTACCTGGTCAATACACTCAAGCATATTATAATGATTTGAAGTAATAGAGACTATTTAAATTAACAGTTTTAATTTTGAGGCAGTTTGAAAAGAATTTCTCCATTTTGTCAAATAAACACATACCATTTAATAAATACACAAACAAATATACAGAAACACATATACACAAAGCTTGTATATCTTTCAGTTAGTCAGGAGACTGTGATACAAATTTACCAGGTTATAAAAAGAAAGTTAAAACCGAATCATACTCATGAACAAATAGAAAGGCTAAAGTCATCTAACATCTAGGCTTTTATTGCAAATCTTATGAAGTATTCGGATTGACTTTTCAAATGAAGCCACCTCCAAAGCTCCTGATGGAGTTTTTTGGTTTTTTATGTGGTTGGTGGTGTTTTATTGTTTTTGTTTTTCTTCTTTACCTAGTCTTAGTTTCCAATGAATCTAGGGATTCATTCTTAGCTATTATTAGCTAGACCTGGCTGACATAGCAATCTTATAAGTAACTTGGAAAAATCAACAGACTTAAAATGGGCAGGTCAAGAACTGAAAGAGCTAAAGATCTTTACACACCAGCACAGTGCTGCAGCTTAAGAACTATCTGGGAAATGGCACAAGAATACTTTAAAGGAGCCATAACAGTCATACAAAGTAGAAGGGCACACAGAACCAAAGTGAATCTACCAGAGAAGGGCCACAAGGTACTGCTGCAAGCCTGGTGATGACAAAAAGTACAGGAAACTCTCCTGTTACCATGGAAAGGGGAAAGCAGTCACTTCCTGGCAGCACTAGTCTGAGGAATTCTAGAGGCAGTTTGTTAATCTTGGTGGGATTGAAGTAAATTCTGCTCAGTGTGTCTCCAGAACTCCTTTCAAGAAAAGACACTGCTCAGGAAATGTTCCAAGCCAGTGTGCTGCTTATCTGGCATTGTTTCTCAGAGTCACCAATATGCCAGACATCCCGTCCTAGTGTCTCAGAGCACCCTGACTCCAAGAGTGTGGATAGCTCAGGAAAGGGGCCAATCACTCTCAAGTGTACCTTCCAAAAGAGCTTCGTTCCTTCTAAATCAGGAGCAGGGCATGTTCTTCTGAGGTGTTTCTGTGTGACATTATAGTAAGTTAGCTAGCAACTCCATCAGGGCCCTTGTTGCCCAGGGTATCTAGGGTAGGCTGGCGGGAGTGTTTGCTTCTTCAGAAGCAAAATCCTTCAGATATACAAATTTTTCAGAATAGTATTATGATAGCCACAAAATCCTTCAGCCTCTATCAAACCAATTGTCACTAACATGGATTCACAAAACAAACAGAGAGAAATAATAAAGCAATTAAGCAAGAGTACACTTCCATATTGGTCAGACCAAACAGCTGTGCAGTGTCCCCCAAGTAGAGCCTTACTATTGTGCTTCTGCACCCAGATTCCAAAGGCAGGAATAGCCCAGGACTCCTGAAGGGATTGCTTCATCTGCAGAAGTCTTTCCCTTCACCAAACACTTAGCTTATACACCTAAACCAGGAAGACAGGTCAAGGTGGTTGCCTGTTACTGGCCTACTCAGCAGAAACACCTTGTTTCCAGAGAAGTTTCCCTTTTAAAAACTCAAGTGGACCTGGAGGGTTGGCATCTGGGCATTGCAGAAATGACATCAGTTCCAATGGCCAACAGTCAGAGCTACACCCTCCTGAAGGGCCACAGAACAGGTGCCATATTCTGCACAGGAGTTTGAGCTTGTGGCGTCACTCACAAGTCAGCCTAACCACTTCTGCTTATGTCTGTTAAGATGGCTCCAGGCCATAGGGGCCATTGAAAGAATTTTGGTATTTGCGGAATTTATGCCTAGGTATGTCTAGGCCTTAACCAATTCCACCTACCCAAAACTAAATCCCATCTTTGCAGTAAATTACTGGATAAGAGTTGTTTATATGTGATTGAGTTCTGAGGTGTTGTACTTGATTCTGAAAAGCACTGATTTGGAGGTGCACCATGGTCATATCCAGGAACAGAGCATGCTGGCCACAAGTAATATGCACATTGGGAGGAGAGCTTTGCCTTCCGGCCCATGCTGCCACTAACAGCTTAGATTTGTCTGGGGGTGGGGAGCTTCCTCTTCTACAGACAGAGATGTAGTTGTAAGTTCCAGCACAGCATATTAGCATGGGTCTAATATTTTGTGATGCCAGCTTTGCTATCTTCAGTAAAGTTTCCTCTGAATTTATGTTGTAGGAATCCTTCTGAAATTAGCACCCTGACACCATTGACAGTGACAAAGGGGTATGTCACTGGCAGACCAAAGCTAGGACAGCTCCTGCACGGCTTTGATCCTGCATCCAGTTCATATTTTCCTTTTTTACCCTAAAACCACAAGGAGGGAAGTGCCACTAAATGAGACTTTACAGAAGCATATAGGGGAGTCAGCAGGTTGTTAAGGGCAATGGTCCATTGTTTCAGATATTTCTCCAGATCATCCTATATCAGGGAGCAAGTAAAGTAATGCTTGGCAAATGGGCGGTACAAGCAGTGCTTTAAGTAAATCACTAAATAAATCACTGTTGGATAATTGGTCCTTTCTACCTTATTCTACTCCATTTAAGGAAAGCTAAGAGGCAGCAATAATTATGTAATTGCGCCTTCCAAGTGCTAGACCACAGAATCGCCAAAGAACATGTAGATATGTCTTGGTTACTCTTCTGTGTGTTTTCACCCAAGAAGTTCAGGGTCACTTCATGTATACTTTCACCTTGGTTTCACATAGAGAAAAGCCTGAAAGTAAAGATCGCTTATTTCCAGGTATGCTGTCTCATTTATTACCATTGAGTGCCATAGGTAGAATGAAAGAAATGCTTACTTCATCCATGTTATTGCACAGAAGGCTACCATGAGCTAATTGTCTGGATTTCTAAAATTAGTATGCACGCTCCAGTTAGAACTGCTTCTAGGAACTGCACCATAGCTGCAGAACATTGCTTTCCAATCAAATGTACAACAGGCCGTGTTTTTTCAAAATGATTTCTTGTTTATTTGTGTTTGTTTCAGACAAAGAAGCAGGAAGAAGAAGAAGGCACAACAGACACAGCAACATCTTCTTCCAACAACCAGGAGAAGGACAGTGGAGTGGGGCGCACAGACGAGAGCTTGCGGAATGATGAGAGCTCAGAGCAGGAGAATGCTGTTGAGGACCCCCATAGCACATCTTTGAAGAGCAAAAGAGAGCTGGGGCAGAGCCAAGACACCCTAGGAAGCCTTGAGCTTCAGTGCAATGAGAGCTTGGCTGGTGGAGAGTGCTTGGACTCCGACTGTGCCAGTAACCATGAGGTGTGTGAAGGATTCCAGCAGCTATTGGAGCTGAAGATCCGAAACCATGGAGACTATGACCTGTACTACTCAAGCAGCACAATTGAATGCAACCAAGGGGAGCAGGACGGGGTAGAGCACGAGCTGCAGCTGCTTAATGAAGAGCTAAGAAACATTGAGTTGGAGTGCCAGAATATCATGCAGGCTCACAGGCTCCAGAGAGTGACGGACCAATACGGAGACATCTGGGCACTGCATGATGGAGGATTCCGAAATTACAACACCAGCCTAGATACATCAAGGGGGAAACTGGACGACATCATGGAACATCCCGAAAAGTCAGACAAGGATAGCTCAAGTGCATACAATACAGCTGAGAGCTGCAGAAGCACTCCACTAACTATAGACCGGTCTCCTGACAGCTCCCTTCCAAGGATCATCAACCTCGCCAATAAGAAAAACCTCAGAAGCACAATGACAACCCATCAGTCCCCTTCCAGACCGAGCACCAAGGAATACACATCTACCAACGTCAAAACCACCAACATCAAAACCACCAACGAAGGATGCAGCATTGCAAGCCTGGAGAAGAGCCTCGAGAACTACCAGCTTCTGGAGCAGGAGAACACAGTCAATGAGCACACCCCATACCTCTCTCCCTACCACAGCTCTGCCTACAGATACGCCAACATCCCAGCACATGCCCGGCATTATCAAAGCTACATGCAGTTAATTCAACAGAAATCTGCCGTGGAATATGCCCAGAGTCAGCTCAGCTTGGTGAGCATGTGCAAGGATTCGCAAAAGGGCTCAGAGCCCAAGATGGAATGGAAGGTAAAAATTAGGAGTGACGGGACCCGGTACATAACCAAGAGACCAGTGCGAGACCGAATTCTGAAGGAACGTGCCTTAAAGATCAAGGAGGAGCGGAGCGGCATGACCACAGATGACGACACCATGAGTGAGATGAAAATGGGGCGCTACTGGAGCAAGGAGGAGAGAAAGCAACACCTGGTCCGGGCCAAAGAGCAACGAAGGCGCCGGGAGTTTATGATGCGGAGCCGGCTGGAGTGTTTGAAGGAGAGCCCACAGAGCAGCGGCGAGGGCAAGAAGGAGCTGAGCATCATTGAACTGAGCCACAAAAAGATGATGAAAAAGAGGAACAAGAAAATTTTGGATAACTGGATGACAATCCAAGAACTGATGACCCATGGAGCCAAATCTCCAGATGGCACGAGAGTCCACAATGCCTTCCTGTCGGTGACCACCGTATGACCAGGAGAATGGGACAAGTGGCTTAGAGAGCATGCTACCAGTTTCGGTAGAGTATGATTGCCTCGTTCAATGTGGCATTTTTATATATATTTTGTGACTTTGCAGTTTAAATTTTTTGTAAGCAAAAAGACCTGGTACTTTTTAATTTGTTTTTCATATGCTGGTACCTTCTTTGGCTAATATCTTTCCTTAATTTGTGATATATTCATAACGACTGTTTATAGAAAAAAATAAAACAACGAAAAAAAACAAAGGAAAGAAAAAGTTGAACAAAAAACTAAGTATCTAATTAATTTCCTATTTTAATGTATCTATTGTAAGTTAAAATCTGGATTTATTTCTCTAATTTTCTTATTTTCTATTTTAATAATTCAATGCCAAAACATGTCTATGCTTACTTCCTGGCATAGTGTATACTAAATCGAATCTTCTAATAAACTCCATGCCACATCTTGTCTTATACATGAAGTAACACCCTTTTGAACATCCTGTTGTACATTTAACACATTAATGGCTGTTGTCTTTGTCTCAGTAATGTGTGGGTGGACAATCTTCCTGTGATACGTAGTGACACTGGTCATGTAGTTAGATAATTGTGTTAAATTGTGACAATAAAAGATAAATTATTGATTATCCTTAAGAAAAGTTATCAAGGACTGTTATTTTCCTTGTCCACTGTGGTTAACATGTTTAGTTGTACATATACTACTAGAAGACTATTAATTGTGAATTACAAATTGTGCGCTTTTTCTATCACCTTTTTTCAATAAAGTTGTTTTGAAATACAACTTATAGATCATTGAATTGCATATTTCTACCTGGAACAAATTACATTAATAAATGTGGCAACTCTGCTATGCTAAATTGCCCTTTATGACCCTTTCTAGGCTGCCTTTCACTTGTGAGAAAGCCAAAAAAAACTATTTTGGGAAGAATGGAGAAAGAATATTAGTGAAGGATCTCCTAAGACACATCTTACAAAATTCACATACTCAGAGAGGCTTCAACAATGGAAACTTACCTCTCACAGTTCTGATGACTGTTAAACCATTCAGTTTTGGTAAGGCACAGTCCAGTCTCCAATACAACATTGTTCATTTAATTGATTATCTAAAAACAAGTTCCGGGGGCACCATCTTTGCAGTAATTTTCAACATGTTCAAATTAAATGCCTTATATATCTTCATTAAAGGGTATATTGTTAACTTCCCAGGCAGATTTTTTTAAATCTAACTTTTCATCATTTAAACATCTAACCATATTACATGCCAATTATAACGCCTACAGAATGGATGACAATGTTAACTACTTATGCAAAATTTCATTTTATCCAATGGTTTGTTTGCCATAATGAGGACACTCATGTAAGTATTTCTGGTTAGTTTCCTGCATGAAACCTATAATGACTCCCTGTTAGCTCTTGAATCAGTCTCAGGCATCAGCACTGTACTCAAGCCTCCCCACAGCATGCCCCACTCACTCATTTTTCTGACATTTCTGTAACAAATCTTATACCTTATAGAATGGAACATCATTCATGTTTTCTTTGGGGAAACTGTTGATTGACAACACATTTTCTTAGCTCTTTGGCATGCACTGTTATGCACATTATTATTTTCCTGGGAATTTATTCATAAATAAATCACATACATAGGCCTCATTCATGAAGGGACAGCCTTGAATCTCCAGTTGTGTAGCTCTCTAGTTAAATTCCATTTGAATAATAATGAATACTATTTACCTTAAATTATTTTATGAATTTTTATTTCCCTCTTTGATTCTGATGCTTTCATTCTGTTGATATTATTAAACACTCTGACCAAAAAGAAACTGAGGAGATGAAAGGGTTCTTTTCATTTTACACTTCCAACCATTGAAGTCACATCCCACCACTGAAGGAAGTCAGTGAAGTAACTTGCTTGGTGCCATGCTCTTTGGCTCACTCACTTGCTCAGCTAGCTTCCTTATACAACTCTGGACCACTTGTCCAGGGAATTGTATTAACCACAGTGGGCTTGGTTCTGCTACATCAGTTATTAGTCCAGACAGTCCCTAGAAGACATGCCCACAAAAAACCAACTGGATAAAAGGAATTACTCAATTGAGATTGTGTCAAATTGGCAGGCAATGCTAACAAAGACAATCATATATATTGGTCCATTTGCCACTTTCTTCTTCTCCTACCTTTCCATTATTGCATCATTTTAAAGAGCTATGAAATATAATATAAACTCATTTTACTTCCCTATAGTAGAAAACCTGAACTCAAAGTTTTTGATAGTGATAGTATCAAAGTAAGAAAATTGAAGATTTCCTTGCTTCTTAATTTTAGCCATTGTTAATGGAAAGGCCACAGCTATTCCACACACACCCCAAGGATCTTTATTTTGTAGTGCTGAGGATTGTATCCAAAATTTTACACATGCTAGGCAAGTGTTCTACTAAGCCAGTCCCCAGTTCTATAATTCACTTTGTCTTAAGGTTTCTTCTAGGAATGCCCGACTCTCCTGAGTTCAGTTCTTTCCAACCAAGTTCCAACACAGTCTGTTCCTTTTCCTACACACATGACCTAACAGGTACATTTGCCAGGAGAAACATGCACATTTTCCAGAATTTAATGTTTTGCAAATTACCAGTTTCATTTTCCTTTTAGTAAAGTCAAGTATGCTTACCACATTTCTAAAAATGTGGTACATTTTTCACATCTGTGTTTATACAGTTCTACAACTTGAAATAGCTCCCTTAAAATTTGATGAAAATCTTAAGTGGGTCATGCTCTACCTATATAAATGAGTTTTGTGATGAGCTTGTTCAATGATAAACCTGTTGCTCACTAAGCATATTCTTGGTTATATGTGAAATGTTTTATTTCCTTTCAAAAGAAATACATGGATCTAAAGAGGGAAATATTTTACTTTGGCTTATCTGGAAATTGTGTTTTTAATTCTTGCTTTTTATGTTAATATGACAGGATTAGTATTATGATCCATATGATGAGAACCTAAGAGGACAGAAAAATGTCTAAGTGCAAAGGCTATTTTGTCACCATATTCCAGGAAGGAGGTTACTATTGCTGTCCTGGTTTTCCACACTGCTTTTATGAGCATCTACTGTGTGTTGAACATCACCTTTCTGTAGCTACATCTTGACTTGATCCTTGTACTGCTGGCATGTCCACATCATTCATCTGCCTCAATTCAACCTGGTTGGTTTTGCCTCTCTTGAGCATCCTCTGGAACATTGGCTCTCTGCCTCATATTATTTATGATGGCAGTGCTGTCCCCTTGTTCTCTTGTGCCTGTCACCTTCGGCTCTTACGCTGACGTTTCTGCTTTCCCTGTTCATTTACAAAGCACTATAATTTCTTTTTCAAAATGCATAGACTGTTTCTAGTGGTCTTCAGACATCCAGAGACTAGACTGTTACCGTCCTGTGACTAGTTAGTCATGCTTGAACCTCGCTTCCAGAGGCTCTCTCTCCATCCTGTCCTGCCTGTGGCAGCAGCATCTGCTCTCTTAAACACTATTTTCTTCCATATATTTGGATAACTTTAACATCTGATTTCTTGAGACTATTATTGAAGGATTTCTGTGTCTTTCTACCTGATCTCTCACAAATCTCCATGAAGCTTCTATTTCAAACCTCCAATTCAAATGAAAAAACCTATGCCTTTGGTAAATAGTTTTTGTGATGGTCCCTTAAACTAATAGTCTTCAAATTTTAATAAATATGTAATTAAATGTTTTGTGTTATTGTTTTCTATTAATTAAAGCATATTATTTCTGTGAATAATTATCGATTCAACTAACTGCATATATAAAAATAACTGATAGCTCCTATTATTTCTCAATAAAGGTAAACACTGCATCAGACTCATTGACTAATTTGCTTCTTCTAGGGAAAAAAAGAAAGTAGGCTTCCCAGAAATTCTTGACCTTGCTGCCACTTACAAATTTATAGAAGTACCCAGGGTTTACCTCTACTCCACAAAGGAAAACCAAAGCAATCTGGGTAGAGCTGCATTTGAGTGGAGTCACTGCAGGAGAACACCAGAAGTGTGTGAGAGATATACTAGAAGCTGGTAAAATACAGAGATTGGAGACATCAGTGCACAAAGAGAAAATGAAACACTCTGTCACTTGCCACCCAGTTCCACAGACGGAAGGAGGGATATCTCCTCCCTAAAGGGGTAAGAGTTGAATGGAGCAGATTCCAGAAATGTTGACAATGTGGATACTAGCACCCTTAGCTATTGAAAAGCTATGCATTCCTCTGGAGCCTGCATCATATTATAAATAAGCTGAAATTTTCATAGAGGCCTCATCTTTCCAGTGGGCTTCTTATCACCTCTTAGCAAGTTCATAGTGTGCCAAAGCCAGGAGCTATGTCAAGAAGGGACAACTTGTCTCAAATTAAACTTCTCCAGGGGTGGGAGGCCTGCATATCCCAATCTTGTGGACCCAATAGTCATTCCAATGCACTAGTACATAGTAACTTAATTGGGGAGGTGGGTCAGTCCCATCTTGCTGGCTAGTCTGTCTGGTCCATGCTTGCAAAGAGGAGTGTGGATTGAGGAATTGCAGGAAGAAAATTTTAAAGATACAAGAGGATCAGGAAAGTTGAGTTAGAGGAATAACAGAGGAGAACAAGGAAGGAGATATCTTAATAGAAGGAGCTGTTAAGGGCTTAATGAGAAATCTGGCACTAGGGAAATCTCCATGGAGCCATAAGGATGACCCAAACTAATAATCTAAGCAGTAGTGGAGAGGCTACCTCAAATGCCCATTCCCTATAATGAGATTGATGATTACCTTAAATGCCATCCTAGAGGCTTCAAGTATTTGATGGAAGCAGAAGCAGAGATTCACAGCTAAGCACTGAGCCCAACTCCTGGAATCCAGTTGTATAGAGGGAGGAGTGATGAGCAAAAGGATCAAGACCATGCTGGGAAAACTAACAGAAACAGCTGATCTGAGCAAGTTGGAGCTCACGACTCCAGTCTGACAACTGGGGAACCAGCATAAGACCAAATCAGGCCCCCTGAATGTGGGTGTCATTTGGGGGGCTCAGGTAGTCTATGGGGCCTCTGGCAGTGGAACCAGTATTTATCCCTAGTGCATGAATGGACTTTGGGAATCCATTCTCTATGGAGGGATACTCTCTCAGCCTAGACACATGGGGGAAGGCCTAGGCCCTGCCCCAAATGATGTGACAGCCTTTGATGATCCCCCATGGGAAGCCTCACCCTCCCTGAGGAGTGGATGAGGGATAGAATGGGGAGTTGGTGGGGTGAACAGGAGGATGGGAGGGAGAGGGAGCTGGGATTGGTATGTAAAATAAGATTGTTTTTAATTTAAATAAAATTAAAAGAAACAATTTAAAGATACAAAATAAAAGACAGAGACACAGAATAAAGTCATGAGGACATTCAGTGAATACTGAACTGCCCATATTTATTATTCAAAGTCTTTTTAGACCCCTATCAAAAGAGGGGGAGAAGGCAAAGACTACTTCACCAAGATACAAAGAACAAGCAAGTATAATTACCTTCTGGATACCCAAAACATCAAGTAACTATATCCTGCGTTAAGTATTCTGTTGTTTAGACAGGACATGCAGTGACCACACCTTAAGCCAAGTATCCTTGTTGTTTCAACTTGGAAGAGCAATAATAGTCTAGAACTCCCTGACCTTATGTCAAGATGGAATGAAATAAATTTTCTGGGTTCTCACACTAGTACAGTTGCAGGTGCCTCATGAACCAAGTTTGGCACTGAAGCACATCTCTGACTTAAATCTGCAGGATGCCTTGTGCTGCAGAGAACAGGTATTTCAGTGTGGTGGGTAATAAAAAGAAAGTACAGTCCTCAAGACACAGGCTATAAAGCTTGCCTGCTTGCCAGGCACATCCAGATGCATGGCAGCATCAGGAAGAACATTCGGTCCATCCTGAGATGCTACTGCTCCATATCTCTGCTGCAACATGAAGATGCATGCTGGGATAGCCTTGAGAAAAGCAGGAGCTCCAGCTGTAGACATTCTGTAAGCACATTGTCTGAAGAGAAGCTTCGCTAGTGCTGGCCCTGCCACATGACCTTCTCACTCCAATAGATACTAAGCCTGAAAGAATCAGAAAAGAAAAGCCTAGCCATTACCCTGCCCAGCTAAGGGAGGCCCAAGATGAATGGTGCCCATCTCTGACCATCGATTCAGTTTACTCCATGCAAGGCACCAGAAAAGAACTAATTAGAGGAAGAAAGGAGGCCCCTAAAGCGATTTTTTGCTCTGATGGCATCTTACTGTGTCCACTCCTAGCTATTTCCCAGTCACCAGTACCAAACAACTTGTGGGCTTGTGTTGTTACACTCAGCAGCAGCAGATAGGAGCACCAAATCACCATTGCTGCCACACCTATATGGTCTCCTAGGATAGGTCAAGTCTATTATCTTGTTTGACCATCAGCTGTTAGAAAGACTAAATAAGAGTGTGACAAAAGGAATAGAGAGGTTTCTTATGAAGCACTTGACCCATGCCATTGTCTGGTATGAAGACAGTTTCAGCCCCCACAATACTAGTGCTATTAGTAATGTCACAGAGTCCAATAGATAAAAAAAAGGCAACAGTGCCTAAGATAACCCCATCACCTGATTAAAGACTGTATAACCATTTTAGGTATAAACACATAGTGTGGATTTCACATACAATGCCACCCACATCACACCTGCCTAAACTACTACCATGCTCCCAATCTAGGATAGCCAGCAGAAACAGAACACACTGTATTCAAACTCACCAATAAGAGGCAAAGAAACAACAAGAGACTGTATTTCATTGCCAACTGGAAATCATGGCAACATTGCCAAATGCACCAATGCCTCTGACACAGAGAAATCTACTTACTCAGAAGAACATAAAATGACAGTGACAGCTGATCTACTACATGTACATTTCAACATAGGAACACAGGAAATGTTTTTAATTGGGTCATATGATTATCACCAAAAGGTCAGAACTCTTAATTTACAGACAGTAATGCATTTTAAATGGATAAGAGACCTGATAGAGAATTCAAAGAATGGATTTTTAAAAAGACATTGATGGCTAAGATCTAAGTGACTGAAGATAAACCATTCACTGAAATTGATAATAAAATGCAAATCCAGCAGAGAAATGCGTGTTTTGAAACAGACCCATATAGAAATTGAAAGTTCAATAATTCAAATGAAAAACTCAGTGGAAAGCCTAAAGATATATTAGATCAAACAGAATAAAGAATATCTGACAGTGAAGATGGGCCTTTTAAACTTTCTTATTCAAGTAGGAAAAAAAAAACACTAAAGAGAGAAAGAATGAAGAAAGCACTCAGTATCTTTGGGATACCACCATTCAGTGATCAAACACCAACACCATCCAAAGGCTGCAAAATAAAGGTTAGCACATAAGAGAAAAAAATATTTGGTGTAGTAACAGCAGAGGGATGCTAGAATTCTGGAACTATATAGACATCAACATGCTGAGGTTCACTGAACCCCAAATATACATGACCAGAAAAGATTCTCATCATAGCATATAAAATCAAAGCACAAGACAGCATTATAGGATCTGTGAGGGTAGTTCTAAGACACATTGAAGGATAACTCCATTAAGAAATGATTCCACTACAAACACCCTCCAGGTCAGAGGACATAACATGATGCATTCTAACCCAGAAGGGAAATAACTGCGAAACAAGAATCCTGTGCCCAGCATTGAATGAGAAATAAAGACCTGAGATTAATAAAAATGGAACTGATGTATGACCATCAGCCCAGCCTTACAAAACATAGTGACAGGAAATATGCCTATGGAAATAAATGAATGAAAATTATAAGGATATATAAAAGTATCTGTGCTGCTCCCAGCAGCCATAGGAGATCAAATGGTATTTACAAACAGGATGTGGCTTGTCTCCCTACATGTTTGTTAGGCTATGCTATTGTCCTTGGTCACCCAAGCTAGATGGTGTGATATACATTATTATGGTAAATTGCCATATGCATTTAAGTTCACTGAAAAGGTAGTTCTAGAAGCAAAGTTTCCCTCCCTACCCCTTCAGACCCAACCATGTTTATCTCCAAGTATCCTCAAAGGCCTTTATCTGGAGATGACCCCCAATAAAAAAGAACAGCAAAAGCATCCAAGAGTAAAAATGCCATGTCCTTACAAATAGCTAAAAAAATAACCTGTTTCCAACAGATTCTATTATTATTTATCCAATTATATAAAATTTCCCATAGCAGGAAAGAGAATAAAGAAGGTCAGCCATAGGAAGCTTATCCATGGAGGAAATTCTAGAATTCCAGCTGACTGCCTCAATTTCTCCAATTTGTTTCTAATGGATGTTCATAAGCCCCCTCACTTTGATGGTGTTAACTTTCTTCTGTTATTTGTTCTCTTTTTGGAAAAAGTCCCATCCAATGGGACACTATTATTTCAGTAACTTGAATTCCTATCCGACTGCTCCAATGGGCTTTATCCAGTTGGTTTCTGTCATATGTCTTGAGTGCCTGACTAAATGATGTTTTACTATTTGTTGCTTCTATCTATCTCCCAGTTGCTATCTATTCTCTTCCTTTAGCTTGCTATGTGCTTAATAAACAAACTCATTCAAAACTCAAAATATGGCTATCATAGACCATCCTCTGGAATCTATAAAACATATGGTAATATCTTGCTGTTGAAAACATCACACACTTTGGTGCAGAATGTAAATAAACTTTGAAGTGTTATAATGATCTGCCTGGCAGGATGCACCAAGAGGTAAAATTGTACCATGACTATTAAGGGGATAATCAACAACTTTCTAGTTGGTTTTGAAACCTGTTACATAAGAGGTAACTCTTGCCTAGTACCGCAAACTTCTCAAACCCTAATGGATAAGGTAGTCCAATAGCCTCGGGGGAGCCTACTACTGCTTTTTGCTAATTTGATATGTTTTCCAACTATCCTGT
Source organism: Cricetulus griseus (assembly GCF_003668045.3). NCBI lineage: Eukaryota > Metazoa > Chordata > Mammalia > Rodentia > Cricetidae > Cricetulus > Cricetulus griseus. Next base: position 389,357,773 of record NC_048595.1, read on the forward strand.
GTTTGTAACTGTAGATTGGTGTTACTCCCAGCCCTCATCACAGACACTTTTTGCAGTAGTTGGTAGTTAATACAGACACTCATAACTGGTCCAACTATTGGTAAGCGACTATTGAGTGTCCAGCCCTAAGTGGGACATCTATAGCACACCTTTGGAGGCCCAAAGAACAACGTGATAGAGGGGATGGAAAGAAGAGCCCGAGTTGGGAAACAGGTTCTAAGAAATGGATCAAGAAAGACATAGAAATTTTTAACATTTTCTTTTAAATAATAAATAATGGGAGATAGAAACACAACATGCATTTCCTGTGAGATGTATCAAAAGCACTATTCACTGCAAGTTCACACTTACTCCTGCCTACATCAAAAAAATAAAATGATTTCAATGTTGTAGATAAAGCTCTGTAATAGAGCATTGCCTAGCATGTACAACTTGTTCTCCTCTCTCTCCCCATCTCTCTCCCCATCTCTCTCCCCATCTCTCTCTCCCTCTCTCCTCTCCCTCTCTCCTCTCCCTCTCTCCTCTCCCTCTCTCCTCTCTCCTCTCTCCTCTCTCCTCTCCCTCTCTCCTCTCCCTCTCTCCTCTCCCTCTCTCCTCTCCCTCTCTCCTCTCCCTCTCT